>NC_081368.1:34094395-34429395 GCF_030684315.1 Stegostoma tigrinum | reverse complement strand
TGAACAAACAGTTACATTAATGGGGGAGGCAATGGCCTAGTGGTATTGTTGCTAGACTGTTATTCCAGACACCTGGGTAATGTCCTGGGGAATAAAATGTGAGGCTGGATGAACACAGCAGGCCCAGCAGCATCTCAGGAGCACTGTGCTCCTGAGATGCTGCTGGGCCTGCTGTGTTCATCCAGCCTCACACTTTATTATCTTGGATTCTCCAGCATCTGCAGAACCCATTATCACTAATGTCCTGGAGATCCTGGGTTTGAATCCCACCATGGCAGATGGTGGAATTAAGAATCTAATGTTGACCATGAATCCGTTAGCAGTTGTTGGACAGACCCAACAGGTTTACTAATGCCCTTTAGGGAATGAAACTATCATCCTTACCTGGTCTGGTCTACATGTGACTCCAAGCCCACAGCAATGTGGTTGACTCTGAACTGCCCTCTAGGCAATTAGGGATGGGCAATAAATGCTGGCCGAGCCAGCGATGCCCTCATCCCTTGAATGAACAAAGAATAAAAAAAAGACCAAAATGCAAACAAGCACAACAAACATCTGATTCTTAGTGTGTTTGCCCTACAAGGGTCTGACATTGGATTTACAAGTGAGACCTCTGAGTCCCTGGACACACTTGCCTTGCTTCAGTTACTTAATAGGATGTAAAGAACTGGTCACCAAGTGAGAATGCTGATGCACAACCCAAGCTCCATCAATAATATTTACAAGTGCGGAGTCTGAGGGAATGGGGGTTTGGGGAGGAGGGGTGCATTGGAGATTGGGGCCAGAAATTAACTAGGAAGCTATTCTTTGCAGGGGAGGTTGACATGTACATTGGCGACATGGATCTGAGATTGCTGCATTTTCGTCGCTGGAAGTGCAGCATCACAAAATCTTCCACCTGCCAATTAGCAAGACTATCAACTCAGTTCCAAATCCCAGCCAGGTGAACATATTCATTTTTAAGTGGGTGGCCCGCTTATACAAGTGCAACATAGACATATGTCCCAAGGAGAGGCCAAAAGAATTGGAGAAGTGGAATCTAGCCCAAGGCTTTATAGAATTCAATGCTAATGAGAAAACAATTGATTTTCCCACAGGGCTTCCATTCTCATTAATTTTCCATGCACCCCCTCCTTACCTCAGGCTTCTGGAACTGTTTCTTTGGAAATCTTAGTAAATGTTGGGGCTTCAATACCTCAAAACAGTGTGCCAAGTGGAATTCCCAGGGCGGCCTTGCATTTGTGAGGCAAAGAGAAAGGGGTAGAGATTCTGATAATCCATGTCTTCCCAATATATGAACTACTTTCCCATCCTTGGGCGAGACACACAACACTTCTGTCATCGTCCAACACAGGGAATGTGGGATCTACTGGGTTTCAATATGTTTAATACACTCAGGAGAGTGGTGACATTTTTCCTCTGCTATATATGCACAAATAAATGCAGCTACAGCCATGTGGAAATGGTTTGTGTGCCAAAACATTGTTACAGTATTATTAGGCAAGTGAAGCAACAGTTGATGAGTGACAAATAGCCACACCACAAAGTTAGGATTGCTGAAGGTGTGTTATTGTGATAAGGTTTGGCCAACTAAGGTCAATAACTTCTGAAACCTAAATGTTTTGCTTGAAGTAGGCTTTGGCTGCAAAATGGACCCTGCTGGATAACAATACATTATCTCCTCGGACTTTGCCATTCCATATGAACCTGAGCCCATCTCTTCTTGACTGGAAAACCTATGTGTTGTATCTCGCTGTGAAGATTCAGACACTGTGTCTGTGAAGAAACAGACTATTATGCTGTAGGCACAACAGATGCAGTAAAGAGGATGCAGATCAATCAAATGCCTGATTAAAGTTTTACTTTGATTTACCGTTTCACAGCTGACTATAAAATCCAAGTCAGTGCACTTTACTGCTGTTATTTCAGGGTAGAATTCAGGCATGACCAGAGTTGGCATGCGAATACAACTGAGCCAAAATAGGGACAAGTTAAGTAACTGACTTTAACATGTGTTATAAAAGAATTCCCATGTTAAACTTACATCTAAATGCAGAGATATTTCAAAAGAAGGTTTTGCATTCTCACGTCCTTGCCAACAAAGGTAATAACATGCAACCCAGAAGGTCTAGGGTCAATTTCCAGTCAATTTTAAAGTTAGAAAGTCACAGAATTGTACAGCACAGAGACGGGCCCTTTGGTCCAACTTGTCCGTGCCGACGAGACATCCCAACCTGACCTAATCCCATTTGCCAGCATTTTGCCCATATCCCTCTAAACCCTTCCTATTCATATACCCATCCAGATGCCTTTTAAATGTTGTAGTTGTATCTACGTCCACCACTTCTCCTGGCAGCTCTTTCCATACAGACACCACTCTCTGTGTGAAAAAGTTACCTCTCAGGTCCTTTTTAAATCTTATCCCTCTCAACTTAAATCAATGCCCTGTAGTTTTGGACTCTCCCACCTTCAGAAAAGACCTTGGCTATTCACCCTATCCATGCCCCTCTTGATTTTATAAACATCTATAAGGTCACCCTTTGGCATCGGACGCTCCAGGAGAAGGAAAACCTAGCCTATTCAGCCTCTCCCAATAGCTCAAACCCTCCAGACCCAGCAACATTCTTGGAAATCTTTTCTCCATCCTCTCAAGGTTAACAACAGCCATCTTGTAGAGGGTCAAACAGAATTGTATGCAATATTCTAAAAGTGGCCTCACTATAGTCCTGGAGAGGCTCAACATGACACCCCAACTCCTATACTCTATGTTTTGAGCAATGAAGACTAGTGTGCAGTTAGCTGGCTCTCCTAAATACCAGCTGAATGCCACTATTATGTGCAAGGTGAGTAAACTAGCGAAAGAGAAAAGTCAGCTTTCCCGATTAGCCCACGACCACTGATTTCTGCACAAAACTTCAACTAAAGAGCATTTACCTGGCTCATAGAGTGTCCAAGTGTTTGTCCTATAACCTCGATGTCTGAGAACAGAACATACTAAATCATAGGAATGAGAAGGGATGAGTTTGAAATCACATCTGGTACAAGTCAGGGAAAGTGAGAAATTCAGAATAAGAACAGTGACTGTGGCTGGAGGCATAGAATTCACTTTTGATCTATTAACCTCAAGTCAGAGATGAATGATCAAACCAAACTCCACTCACATTTATGACAGCCTCCAATTGAATGACTCAGGTCTTTAAAGTACAAAGCTACAAAATGACAATATCTTCTCAGTGCGAGTAACATTGCAATGACTTAGGCATTAATATTTCATCTCTGCGATCTGGATTTGGTGACAATTCAGTTGATTCGCATGAACGTTTCCTTTGATACATCGCTATAACGCAAGATGTGGCTATCTCAGACCACATTACAGAATAGGTCCTAATGTGTTACTTAAGTGACAATTCATTTTCCAAGGGCACAATGCAACTACTGTAGGACCTAAGGGGGTGATGGAGCTGCACTGTGAGTGGGAGGCGAGGATTTGAGGTTTTTTGGGAAAAAAAAACCTTCACCATTGCATTGGGTGCCATGCATATTGAAATCAGCTTATTTATACATTATGTATTACAATTATGCATTTTCACAATTTTGTGTGTGTGTGTTTGACAGCGGTTTTCACGTGTAGCATTCAGTATTATTGTCTGTTAAATTGTAAAAGCCCCTTATTGAATCTTTGCACATGACAGCCCTGCAAGACAAACATTGTTCCTTGTGGATTGCTGCAAAGAATTCTTCTTCTTAAATTATGGCTAGAGTACTACTTAACTTCAGCTATATGGCTTGACTTGCAGATGATTGGTATTGAACTACTGTGGAAAGAAATGGATAATGATTCACTGCCCATATCACCTCCTATGCACGCAAACCTTTCAAAAAGGAATAGTAAATTTCTCCAACATGATCAGGCACTTTGTTCATTGGGACTGTGCTTTGTTATAATGTCGTTATCAAATTAGTTTAATGTTTATCCATTACAAGTCTCATCCATCAGAAACAGCTTCATTGGCATACCATGTTGGACTTCATTAGACCTAGTCAGAAAAATTTCTTAATATGGTGTGGCACAGTTTTGTTTCTTCAATGACAGTATTGGGAGTTGTTTCCAAGTTATGCTGATATTGTAAGATGTGCCACATCACTGACCCTTTGATTCTCTGACATCGGACACGTCCTTTGGTATTTTCACAGTTATTCCATCCAAAGACTTCTTTAGACAAATCTGGCAACCCAGACGCGATCTGAAAATGACAAATGGCAGTACTGTGAGAATTTTATGTTATTTTTATTATTATATTTTAGTGCTACTGT
Organism: Stegostoma tigrinum; assembly: GCF_030684315.1. Classification (NCBI taxonomy): domain Eukaryota; kingdom Metazoa; phylum Chordata; class Chondrichthyes; order Orectolobiformes; family Stegostomatidae; genus Stegostoma; species Stegostoma tigrinum. Next base: position 34,425,081 of record NC_081368.1, on the reverse strand, counting down.
TTTCTCTGCTGGAGGAAACGTATCATTTACTTTTGAGATTAATGAGGTTTGAAGAAATATTATCATCAGTAAAGAATACAAAAAGTGATCATTTTACCCAATCTATCAATGTTTAGTAAAGGATTTGTGAAGTTTAGTAAAGAAGAATTGATGCTTGATCTTGATGAACAGTTAAAACTTTCAGTTGGGAAAAATCCAGATTTGTTGAGTGAGTGGGCAAGTACATGGCAGGTAAAGTATAATGTAGCGATTATCCAATTTGGTAGCAAGAACAAGAAGGTGGATTAGGATTTGATTGATAATGGATTGGGAAAGGGGTAGGTGCAACAAGGCTTTGGTGTCCCTACACACCAGTTGCTGTCAGTAAGCACGCAAATGAAGCTGGCGGTGAAGAAGTCAAATGGTGTGTTGGCTTTCATAATGAGAGGATTTGAGTATGGGAGCAAGGATGTCTTTCTGCAATTGTACAGCACCTTGGTGAGACTTCATGTGGAGGCTTTTGGTCTCCTTATGTGATGAAGGATGATCTGGCTCTGTAGGGAGCGAAACAAATGTTTACCAGGCTGATACAGAAGCAGAAATTGCTGGAGAAACTCACACGGGTCTGACAGCATCCATGGGGAGGGAGTAGATTTAATTGTTTAAGTCCGGTAACTCTTCAACAGAATTCAGACTGATACTTAGGATGGTAGAACTGGTGTAGGAAGAGAGATGGGATCATTTAGGGCTATATTCATTGGAGTTTAGACGAACGAAGGTGAATGTCATAGAAACCTCTAACGTTCTAACTGAATTAAACAGGATAAGCATAGGAAACATATTCCTGAGGAGGGATGAGTCCAGAACCAGGGGTCACAGTCTAAGGATATGGGGTAGGCCATTTAGATCTGAGATGAGGAGGAAATTCTTCACCCAGATTGGTGAAACCTTTAGAATTCTCTGTCCCAGAAGGTCAAGTCATTGAATGTACTTCAGACAGAGACAGGTAGGTTCTTGATCAGAAAAGGGATCAACGGTTACAGGGAGAAGATAGGAGAATGGGGCTGAGAAATATATCAGCCATGAGTGAATGGTGGAGCTGATGTGATGGGCTGAGTAGCCTAATTCTGCTTCTATATCTTACGCTTTTCAAGAAGGAATTAGATACAGTTCTTAGGGCTAAAGGCATGAAAGGATATGGGGACAAATCAGAAACAGGGCACAACAGAGTTGGATAATCACTGATGATCATATGGAATGGCAGGGCAGGCTTGAAGGGCTGAATGGGCTACTCCTGCTCCTATTTTCTACAGTTCTCTATTTATCAGAAGCAAAATTGCAAAGTTTGATCTCAAAACAAAAATAACTTAATCTGAACAACCTCTGATCTGAGATGCTAAGGAAGGCTTCTGGTCTTTAGTTGACTGAATGAGTTAGAAAGTAAATATTCTGGCTGGGCTTGTTCTTGAGCTTTCAGAGCCACCCTACATACTTAGCAGTGTTCTCAAATCGTAATCCAATTGCTCTTAGACAGCCCAATATTTCTGAACTGGTTGAAGACTGATGTAACTGAGAAAAATGAAAATTTAACAAAGTCATGTCACACAATTTGTGTTCTGGAGATTGATGCTTGTATTCTGTTCATTGCCACCAGGTGGCAGTTATATTGTATCAGAGACAATGGGAACTGCAGATGCTGGAGAATCCAAGATAAGAAAGTGTGAAGCTGGATGAACACAGCAGGCCAAGCAGCAGCTCAGGAGCGCAAAAGCTGACGTTTCGGGCCTAGACCCTTCATCAGAGAGGGGGATGGGGTGAGGGTTCTGGAATAAATAGGGAGAGAGGGGGAGGCTGACCAAAGATGGAGAAAAGAAGCTAGGTGGAGAGGAGAGTATAGGTGGGGAGGTGGGGAGGGGATAGGTCAGTCCAGGGAAGATGGACAGGTCAAGGAGGTGGGATGAGGTTAGTAGGTGGGAAGTGGAGGTGCGGCTTGGGGTGGGAGGAAGGGATGGGTGAGAGGAAGAACAGGTTAGGGAGGCAGAGACAGGCTGGGCTGGTTTTGGGATGGAGTGGGGGGAGGGGAAGAGCTGAGCTGGTTATATGATGCAGTGGGGGAGGGGACGACATCAGTTACAAGCTGGATGCCTGAGATGGAGACTGAGAGGTCTAGGAAGGTGAGGGATGTGCTGGAGATGGCCCAGGTGAACTGAAGGTTGGGGTGGAAGGTGTTGGTTAAGTGGATGAACTGTTCGAGCTCCTCTGGGGAGCAAGAGGCGGCGCCGATACAGTCATCAATGTACCGGAGGAAGAGGTGGGGTTTGGGGCCTGTGTAGGTGCGGAAGAGGGACTGTTCCACGTAACCTACAAAGAGGCAGGCATAGCTGGGGTCCATGCGGGTGCCCGTGGCCACCCACTTTGTCTGTAGGAAGTGGGAGGAATCGAAAGAGAAGTTGTTGAGGGTGAGGACGAGTTCAGCTAGGCGGATGAGGGTGTCGGTGGAGGGGGACTGGTCGGGCCTGCGGGACAGGAAGAAGCGGAGGGCTTTGAGGCAATCTGCATGCGGCTGGAGGAGGTGGAGGGCGTGGGTGGTGTCACGGACGTAGGTAGGGAGTTCCTGAACCAAAGGAGAGAAAATGGAGTCCAGATAGGTGGAGATGAGTTCGGTGGGGCAGTAACAGGCTGAGACAATGGGTCGACCAGGGCAGGCAGGTTTGTGGATTTTGGGAAGGAGATAGAAATGGGCCGTGCCGGGTTGGGGTACAATGAGGTTGGAGGCTGTGGGTGGGAGGTACCCTGAGGTGATGAGGTCATGAATGGTGTTGGAGATGATGGTTTGGTGCTCGGGTGTGGGGTCATGATCGAGGGGGCGGTAGGAGGAGGTGTCGGAGAGTTGTCGATTGGCCTCAGCGATGTAGAGGTCAGTGCGCCATACTACCACTGCGCCACCCTTGTCTGCGGGTTTGATGGTGAGGTTGGGGTTGGAGCGGAGGGCAGCCCGTTCTGCAGGGGAGAGGTTGGAGTGGGTGAGAGGGGTGGAGAGGTTGAGGCGGTTAATTTCTTGACGGCAGTTGGAGACGAAGAGGTTGAGGGAGGGTAGGAGGCCTGGCAGTTATATTGTGTTTGGCTGTCATGTCCCAGCAATAGAATAACCTGCTGACATTCACTCTGAACCACTGCTGCTTAAAAAAAATATTGGCAGCCATCAAAGCTTTGGAACTTAAGCCTTCACGAGGGAAGCAAATGTGGAAAAATGGATTAGGATTACAACAAATATCATGCACTGTTTAAACTTTATGTTTAGACATCTCACAATGACTGAAATGAGTGTACTTATTAAATAGGACATTGAGAGAGTAATAGGACTGCACTTGGTTCAATTCACTTATGCAAAAAGCTCATATCGCTGGTTTTTGTGATGTGTGTAAATCAAATGGATCTGTTCATGGGCTATGTATCCTGGAATTTTGCTGCTTGACCGAAAGGACATTACTGAAATTAATCAGACAGTTTCACATGGGAGGTCCTGTCTATTGGCATTCCCAATGATACAGTGCTGCAGAGATAGTTTCAAGGTTCCCTTAGCAGTCAGTTAAATTTGATAATACTTGACAGGGCAAGGGTAAATCTTGTTTGATAATAGTAGTTAAAGTATCAAGTGTAATTGTCTAAGTTTTTTTTGTAACATAAGATTTTTTATTCCATTCAGTTAGTTTCAGTAGTGAATACTCACAATTTTGTTTTAATAAGAAATAAATATCCTTTTCTGCTTCATCTCAACCTTATAGGAGTGACAGACACTGAGGAATTTTAACCTGAAATATTGAGTGAGTTTTTGAAGTGGATAGCCCTTTGAGAAATGTGAACGGCTGCGTTTTGGAAAGGCAAATCAGGGCAGGACTTATACACTTCTTGATAAGGTCCCAGGGAGTGTTGCTGAACAAAGAGACCTTGGGGGTGCAGGTTCATACTTCCTTGAAAATGGAGTTGCAGTAGACAAGGTAGTGAAGAAGGTGTTTCGTATGCTTGTTTTTATTGGTCAGTGCATTGAGTCAGGCAATGGCTGTACAGGACATTGGTTAGGCCATTTTTGGAATATTGCATTCAATTCTGGTCTCCCTGCTATAGGAAAGATGTTGTTAAACTTGAAAGGATTCAGAAAAGATTGACAAAGATATTGCCAGGGTTGGAGGGCTTGAGTTATAGGGAGAGGCTGAATAGGCTGGGGCTATTTTCACTGGAGTGTCGCAGGCTGAGTGATGACCATATAGATGTTTATAAAATCATGAGGGGCATGGATAGGGTAAATAGTCATGACATTTTCCCCAGGATAGGGGAATCCAAAACCATACGGCACCGGTTTGTGGTGAAGGGGAAAGAATTAAAAAGGTACCTGAAGGGTAACATTCTCACACAGAGGGTGGTGTCTGTATGGAATGAGCTGCAGAGGAAGGAGGCTGGTACAATTATGACATTTAAAAGCCATCTGGATGGGTATATGGATAGGAAGGGTTTAGGGGGATATAGCCAAATCCTGACAAGTAGGACTAGATTAATTTAGGATACCTGGTCAGCATAGACTGAGTTGGATCGAAGGGTCTGTGCTGTACATCTCAATGACTCTATTGGAGATAGTAAGAACTGCTGATGACTCTATTACTTTAAGCCAACAGCAGTGACCCAATTTTGTCTTTAGGTTCACAATGTTCTGTCTGGGGGATACTCAATCTGGAGTAATGGATTATCAATTATAATATGAATAACAGCAATTAACAACTGCTTTATAGAGGTTTTTTGAACTAAGTCTGAGACTGCAGATCTCCTGGGATTCTGGAAATCATCTGTGAGAGAAAGACAAATGAACTCCTGGATTGAAGGCACTGCACAAAAGGCAAGATATGCAGCAGCGATAGCACCAACAGTAGGAGTGGCAACAAACGTCTCACTCGCCAGCTGCCGTACAGGAGAAAGGGGGTGAGCACAGAGGTGCAGTATGCAAGAGGCAGTACATCCAACACAGATTTTACACCACTGTCTCAAGAGGCTCAATAGCGATCAGCAGCATCCTGGAAGAAGGCTGCCTGCCAGCCAATGCACACCCGTTAGGCACAGAATGTCACACCGCGGCTTTGCATTTCTTTACCTATAGGGATCTGCGAGAGGTATTTACATAATCTTGTTTTCTGTTACCCACACATTTAATGCAAAGTGGTTGAATGCCAGAAATTGTGCACAATTTGTAAATGATGGAGCCAATGAGATTAAGTGGCTTTACGACACTGGCTAGTTTCTTTCAGATCCAGGAAGTCATCAGTTGCATATAAGGATCTCAGGTGACGCTCTAGGTTACCCTACGGGGAGGTAAATGGCCTATTGGTATTGCCCAGAGACCCAAGTAATGTTCTTTTACCTTCCCTGGTCTGGCCTAAATGGAATACAGCATTGTGGCTGTATCTTAACTGTCCTTTGATATAGCCTAGAAGCTTACTCAGTCGTGTCAACGCTAGAAAGCCTCAAAAAATGAATTAAATGAGCAGATCACCAGTACTGACTAAGGACACTAGTACTGACATTGCTAAACATCGCCCTGTCAATCTTGCAAAATCCTCCCTCCCAAACTCTGGCACTACTACCAAAATGGTACGGCAACAGCCTGACATAGTCATACTCACAGAATGTCCTACTAGCAGCACTGACCCAGTAGAGATGGCAGCACAGTAATATACTGTGGGAGTTCTCAACATTGACTCTGGATTGCACAAAACCTCATGACCTCAGGTCAAATATGGGCAAGCAAACCCCCTGCTGAGTACCATATACTGTACCACCTCCCACCCCCAACCTCAGCAATCAATATCTCTCCACATTGAAATCACCTTGGTGAAGCAGTGTGCAGCAATGGCACAGAATATGCTCTGGGTGGTAGACATTGAAGACTGACTCAGCAACATCACCGAGCTGGTCAATAACCAAAATCCATTCCTGTTAGACAGTGCCTTCAGCAAGTTGTGGGGGAACCAAAAACAGGGAAAAACATACTTGACCTCATCCTTCTGTCAGCTGCAGATGCATTTGTCCACGATAGTATTGGCATGAGTGACCACTGCGCATTTTTGCGGAGAGTAGGTCCTGCCTTCAGATTGAGAATACCCTCTATCATAGCTTGTGGCACAATCGCCATGCTAAATGGAACAGATCTAACAACTCAAGAATGTGCATTGATGAGGTGCTGTGAATCATAAACGGCAGCAGAGTTGTATGCTGTACAATCTGCAACCTCACGGCCCAGCATATCCCCATGCAACCACTACCAACAAGCCAGGGGATCAACCCTGGTTCAATGGAGAGTACAGGAGGGCATGTCAAAGGCAGCAGCAGACACACTCAAAATGAAGTGTCAACCTGCTGAAGCTAAAGAAAAGCAGAACTGCCTGTACGCTGAACAGCATTGGCAGCAAGTGATTGACAGAGCTAAACAACTCCATGTCCAATGGATTAACATCCAGCCATGACTGGTGGTGAACAATGGAAGAGTAGGGGTATACCAGGGTCCGACAACTGGGAGACATGGCTCTTGGAAGCTCACTGAGCTCAGTTTGGAGTGGGGCCACTGTAGTTAGCTCAATGGCTGGAGCCCTGGGCCATGTGCAGCATCGGGACTGGTGATTTCTGTCCCTGGTTCTGGAGGAAGATGGTGGAGACTGAAGTAGTTCTTCACAGGCAGAGGAAGAGAGGAAGTAACCTGAGGAGTAGAGGAGGAAGGATATGATGTAGTAAGTGTACCTATAGTTCACTTAGCTGGCTGAGGTGGGGCAACCTTTTCATGGATCAGTTGCACTGAAATAGCAAATTATTCTGACAACAATATTTTAAACCCATGTCGCACCCACCAAAACCACCCAGCACCCGTTTCCCCCTCCCCCCAACATAAAGCAGTCCTGCATAAAACTGAGTAACTCTGTGAAAAACACCCATTGGTTGTCTTGAACTCTTGCCATATCATTTAACACAAATAAGGCTACTTGCCAGACAAAGATAAATGGATAAAGGGGAAATGTGTAAAAGGTTATTTTAATATTATAGAAAAGTTAAGTCTAAATGTAACAATATTGAACAGTGTGTGCGGTGAAGGGTGGGGTTAAAAATGTTATGCTGCTCACAAGAACAGGAGATGGGATCTGTGAGATGACAGAATGAAGCGAGATATAAAGTGTGAATGTTGCAGTTCCAGGCTGAGTTACAGAGGTAAAGCCAAAGGATTGTTTGTGGTGTATCAGGCAACGCACTAGCTGGATGAACAATGTCTAACTTCTAGTGCATTTTCATGCCACTAATACACAAAGAATAAAACTAAAGAATAGAAGTAAGTTCTACTTTCAAGATAAAATCAGTGGTGCATGAGAATTTTACAGTAGCTGGTTCACGTTTGCTTAAAGTTGGTGTGCACCAAGCAGCTTTGTGCAGTTTTGTCTGAGATCAGTAGTTTTCTGTATTAAATTATTCAGTATAAGGGAGGGAAGCAGGAGAATGGCAGCCTGCAGGGAGTCTCGGGATCAGCAAAGATGAGACAGTAGTGAGGGAGGGATAGAGGACGCATATGCAATAGGTTTGGGGCAAGATGGATGATGCCATTTGTAGCTTCTATGGAAGTTATGCATCACAACATCTGCCATAAATATCAGGTTCTGTTGAGTCAAAAATCTTGAAGTTTATTCATGATCCTAACAATTTGTAAGGTTACAAAATCACAGACTTACACATAGAATCCGGGTTGTGACGGAATGACACATAGAGTGTAAAAACAGAAAGGAATCAGGAACAAAAACAGAAATTGCTGGAAGAGTCCAGTAGGTCTGCCTTCATCTGTGAAGGAAAAAACAAAGTTAATGTTTCAGGTCCGGTGACCCTTCCTCAGAACAGGTGCAGCCAGACCTGCTGAGTTTTTCTAGTAACTTTGTTGCTGTTGTGACACATAGAGTGTGACTGAAAGCAAGCCAGGTATTTTTATATCAGAAAGCCACAGCTTGTGATCACGTCAACTGTCTTAAAATTACCAGCCTGTCTGGTCTGGAATCTCTGCCATGGTAGAGCAGAGGTGTGGAAGACAGATCTAAGGGAGGACAAAGGAAATAGGAAGGAATGTGGAGCAGTGGAAGAGGGATCCAGGGGATGACAGAAGGTAGCTTGTGAGCATGGAGGAATGAAGTGGGAAGGGATAACAAGGTGTAGAGCTGGATGAACACAGCAGGCCAGGCAGCATTAGAGGAGAAGGAAAGCTGACGTTTTGGGTCTGGATCCTCTCATGAAGTGGGAAGGACCTGGTTATTAGACATATTTGGGTGCAGAGGTGGTGGGCACAGGCAATAAAAGAAAAGGGATCAAATGAGCAGTGTGTGAAATCTAAAAATGAACCCACAGTGTGTTGGCTGACATAATTCTTACAGGGCTTTGAGTTCACACTTCAATGATGTCCTGAGGATGACGTACACACTGTCTTTTAAATTGTGTGGAAGGAAGGGCCAGTTGAGCTTGCCAGTTCAGCCATGTCCTACATCAGGCAAGTATAGCACTGGACAATTACCATGCAATAAAGTGTGAACAAGAAAACACAACTTTATTTCTTCTGGAATAAAGGAAATGTCTCAGATCTCCTTGTAACCATCAATGTGTGCGAACCATGAAGGGAATCAGTACATTCATTTCTCTAAGCTAGCCGCAACGAAGAATAGTGGCACACATTGAGTAAACCCAATGTAATATGAAAGATTCATAGGTGAAATTCTTGAAAAATATCCATTGACCAGGGGACTACAGTCCATCAATAGCTGCTGCATGGTCAGTGCTTTCTCCCTTCTGGTTTGTGCCACAAAATCCTTCCCAACATATAAGTAAATGTATCATTTACAGGTTGATAGACTGTAGCTAGTGCCATACAGCAAGGATCAATGCTTGAGCCTCAGATGTCTACAATGTCTATCACTGAAGTCGACGAAGGAACTGAGGACAATGTATCCAGGTTTGCTGGTGATACAAATATAGGCAGAAAGTGAGCAGTGAGTAGAATGCAAAAAAAAAGCTTGCAAAGAAATATCAACAGGTTAAATGAGTGGACAGGAGCTTGATAAAAAAAAATAACGTGGAAAGGTATCCGTTCTGGAAGGAAAAATAAAAAGTAAGAATATTTTTAAAAGATGACAGACTAAGAAATGTTAGTGTTCATATACCTGAATTTCACTACCTTTCTGTGATTCATATGCAATGTGCTAGTACAGCAAGCCATTAGGAGGACAAAGGGCGTGTGAGCATTATTTGCAAGAGTTTGGAGCGCAAGAATGAAACAAAAGTCTTTCTGAAATTGTGCAGAGTGTCATGTTACCACATCTGAGTATTATGTATTATCTGCTCCTCCCTACCCAGGACAGGATCCAGTTGTCTTGAGGGGAGGGTAATGAAGGATCACTTGATTACTCCCTGGAATGAACAGGGATCCTTGCCTCTCCTGGTCTTTCCTCCCACAGCCAAGCTGTCTTACCAATACCTCTCCCTGAGTCTGCCTGGCACAAACCCAACTCGCTTGATTCTGAGGATATACCCCTGCTGCGCCCCAACTTCCAACCCCTGCCTTGTGTTTGGCATCATTCATGGAATCTCTGCACTAAATTCAGCACTCTGTCTTCTGTTCCCTAACCAACTCTTAATCCTTACTAATAAATGTTTGCTTATCCAATGAGCATTTTGTGTAATAATCTCTTGTGTTATACCTTATCAATTTTTAAAAAAAATTCAACAATATTATATACTTTACTATTCTCCTTTATTGGCCCTGCAAGATGGAATTAGAAAGATCTTTACCTGATTCGTCAAATACAATTTCCATTTTATTAATTCATTCTATTAGTCTTCAAGTGCTCTATTTCCATGTCCCTAGCAGCTTCTTACTCTTTACCTAGCAGTATAAGTGGAGAGAGAAATGAACACTAGTGATAGCAATGGAATGCATTGTTGAAGGACACCGTTAGAACTGTGTGTGACATTGTATTAAGGTGAGGGTGAATGTACATGATGGATGGTCAGTTGAAAATGTCGGGAGAAACTTTGCATAAATAGATGGACATATCCGTAAGTCACATTTGTAGAATGATGTGCAGAAGTATGATTGAGAAAAAGACAGTGAAGGGTTTGGTCGAGAAGAACATCAAAACTTTGCCATGGCACTCACCTTTCCTGATCTGATTAAGTTATTAAATCTCTTCTAAGCTTCGGACCTTGCTGCTCTATCTTCCAGAAGTTACAGTTGCTAGCCTGCTCAATTTTTCCCCATCAGACAACTTGACCAAACCAAGTATATATCTAAAAAAACCTTCTATAAACTGCTGCCAATGAATGCGTTCCTTCCTGAAATAAGGAGACCAATAATTTACGCTACTCCAATGGGGTGGCGTGGGGCAGCACGGTATCTCAATGGTTAGCATTGCTGCCTCACACCATCAGGGACTCAGCTTTGATTCCAGCTTCTGGTGACTGTCTGTGTGGAGAGTGCACATTCTCCCCAGGTCTGTGTGGGCTCCTCCGGGTGCTCCAGTTTCCTCCCTCATTCCAAAGATGTACAGCTTAGGGTGGATTGGCCATGCTAAATTGCCCATTGTGCCCAGGGATGTGAAGGCTATGTGGATTAACCATGGGAAAAATGCAGGGTTACAAGGATAGGGCAGGCATCTGGGTGGGGGACTTCAGAGGGGTGGTGTGGACTTGATGGGCCAAATGGCCGGCTTCCACACTGTGGGGATCCTATGATCCTCCATGGCATCGGCAATGAACTGTATAACTGAAGCATAACTTATTTACTTATGTATTCAATTCCACACACAGTAAACAATAATATTTTATTTGCTTTCCACAAAGTATACATTTGTATACTTGCGGCTAACCTTTTGTAATTCTTGTACTATATGACCCAAATCCTTTTGCACCTTAGAGATTTGTAATCTCTCATTATGTAGACAATATGGTTCTTTTTATATTCTTCCAGCCAAATGGACAATTTTACATTTGCCCGCATTATATTCCATTTACACAGTGCAATCACTTAACATAGCTTTTGTAACCTTCTCTACAATTACTTTCATGTCAGCAACAATTTTATCAACCATACCTCTATCCATTCTTCCTTGGCAGTTATAAACTGTAAATGTTGAGACCACAGCACAGTCCCTGTGGCAGACACTTTGTTGTATCTTGCCAAATTTAAAAAGTCCTATTGATGCCTACACTCTGATTCTTTGGCATGAGGACCATCAGGATCCAGGCACCTGTCAGCTCACAGCTCAAAGCAATTTGCTCAATACCATTTCCCTGATGGTTGTAATTATCTGGAATTCCTCCTTCCATTCCATTTCCTCGTTTACAACTATTTCTGGTTTATCACTTTTGTGCTCTGAAGTGAAGAGCCATGCAAAGTATTTGTTCACCCACCATCACCTTATTGACCATTATTAATTCCAGATTCACTTTCCAAAGAACCAACGGTCATTTTGTTAACTCTTTAGTTTTAAAAATACCTACAGAATATCTTAAGATTGGTTTACATATTTCTAAATAACTTTTTTCATACTTAATTAATCATAGAAATCATGATAGAATCCCTCCAGTGTAGAAACAGGCCCTTCAGCCCAACAAGTCCACACAGACACTTGGAGTATCCCACCCACACCCGTCCCCCTATAACCCACGTAATCTACACATTCTTGGGCACTAGGGGCAATTTAGCATGGCCAATCCACCTAGCCTGCACATCTTTGGACTGTGGGAGGAAACCGGAGCACCTGGAGGAAACCCACGCAGGCACAGGGAGAATGTGCAAACTCCACTCAGACAGTCATCCAAGGCTGGAATCAAACGCGGGTCCCTGGTGCTGTGTGGCGACAGTGCTAACCACTGAGCCACCGTGCCGCCCCAACAGAGATGCCAGCGTAGGGCCTGAACCTACGATTCTGAGATTAAGAATCTCATGCCCTATCCATTGAGCTAGCCGGGGATCCTTTTCCCTTTTATTAATCTTTTAGTCATTCTTTACCTTTTATCATGTTCTGCGCAATCTTTTGACCTTCAACAGGTCTTTGCACAATTATATGGTTTTTCTTTAATTTTGATAATACTTTTAACTTTTTTAGTTGACCACATTCCTCCTTTTGATTATTTTCTTTGTAATTGAAATGTATCTATTCTGTGTAATCTAAAATAGTCTCTTTAATGTCTGTTGTTGTGTCTGTATTGGTCTGTCTTTTAACTTAATTTGCCAATTTATCTTAGCCTAGTTCAGCATTCATGCTGTCATAATTGCCTTTTCTTCTTGGTCCCACTCTTCTCTCCCGTAAACTAAATGTAAAATTGAATCATATTATGATTGCTTCCACTTTGAGGTACCTTCCCTATGATATGATTTGTTAATCCTATCTCATTGCACAATACAAGCTCTAGTACAGCTTGCTCTGTATCCTAAACCATCCTAAAAACATCTTACAAACTCTTCATATAAATTAACTTTGCCCACGTGATTGTTTCCGTCTATACATAGATCAAAACCCCCATGCTTGTCACATTATCTTTCCAATGAGTGGCCATTAATTCTTCCTTTCTAAGCCATTCTACAATATAATTACTGAGATGAAGCTTGTACCCCACACTCACAAGTAACTCCCTGCCTTTATCAGTTCTCAACTCTATCTAAACCATGTCTAAATCCTGGGTTCCTGAGCTTGGGGTGTTCCCCACTTGGTGCTGATGCGATAATTGGTTGACGGAGTTACCCCTCCAACTTTCCCCATCTCCACTCCTTCCTAAATGTTACGTACGCTTTCCAATCAATGTTATTCTGCAGATGTGCCTCTGTGCTGGCTATCACATTATATGTGTTAATTCCAATTTGTGCTATCAGTTAATCTGTTTGTTTCAAACATGCACCCAGTTGTTAGTTTTATCTCTTTATTATTTTTGTCATGGCCAGACTTATCCCCTCAGCTGTTCCCCTTAGTTGAAGGGTCAAATTAATACGTTTCTTGCTCTCAAATCTTTTATTTATCACATCTTCCCAAATTTTGTTCCTTGTCCTATTATTTAGTTTAAAACTCTCTCTACATCTCTCATTCTGTTCACTAAGACAAAAGCCCAGCACATCGCAAGTGTAGCCTGTCCAAATAGTACATCACCCACCTACCCAGCACATTTGTCCCCAAGACTCATTTCCTCACAGTGGCTGCCCCAGATCTAGAGGGATATCAGTGATACATGGTGTTGCCTTGCAACGTCATGAGACCATTGGTGGAATGTTTTTCTATGTTGAGACAGCTGAATGATCCTTCTCACTGGGTTCCTTTAAATACCTCGGCTAAAATAGACCCACGCCCATCATCATCACACTTACTTGTATCACTTGTTTGGGAAACTCAGAAGTCAGATGTTTCTGTAGTGACTCAATTGTGGCAATGGTTTATGATATATCATTACCTGGAAACTTGGTTCTGAAGTGGATAGAACCAGTAGTTTGATATGTATTTCTACATTGTGTGGGTTAAGAAGGGAAAGATCTAGTTTTTGTTTCAGTTTCATTTTTGATTAGTTCTATGGATGCTGCCAGATTTGTCTGGAAATGTCTTTAGATGCAATTAAAGGAAGTTTAAAAATATCCTTGAGGAAAATAGTTCAGTGCTTTGGAAAACATACTCAATAACTAGTAGGAATTTCAAGGAACAGAGGGATCTTAGAGTTCTTAACATCAGATCCCTGAAGGTGGCAGGACAGGCTAATAGGGTGATAAAAATGGCACACGGGAAACTCGCCTTCATCAGTCATAGCATTGATTATAAGAACAAGGAAGTTATGTTGGAGCCGTACAGAGCTTTGGTTAGGCCACTATAGGAGTACGGTGCAGTTCTGGTCACTGCACAAGACAAAAGAGGTGACTGTACTAGAGGGGGTGCAGTGAAGATTCAGCAGGACATTGCCTAGGATGGAGCATTTCAGTTATGAAGAGAGGCTGGGAAAACTTGGGTTGTTTTCCTTGGAACAGAGAAGGTTGAGGCGATAGAGATGTATAAGATTATGAGGGGCATGCACAGGGTGGATAGAAAGCAGCTGTTCCCCTTAGTTGAAGGGTCAAGAACAAAGTGACAAACTTGTAAAATGAAAGGCAGGAGGCTTAGGGTGGATTTGAGGAAAATGTCTTTCACCCAAACCGTGATAGGGTTCTGGAGTGGACTGTTTGGAGGCTAGTTAAGGCAGGTAACCTGACAACCTTTAAAAAGTACTCAGGCGAACACCTGTAGTGTTATAACATTTAAGGTTATGAGCCTAGTGTGGGAATATGGGACTAGTGTAGGTAGTAGTGCATTTTTGGAGGTAAGGATTCAATGGGCTGATGGGCCTCTTCTGTCCCCTCTTTAAGGAGAAAAAGGGTGAGAAAAGTTTCTTTGCTTGTTATTTCCTTAAAAACTAGGTGCATAAAAACAACCAGTTGGGCTGTGTTGGTCACGTTGATGGATTAATTGAACTGCAGTGAGATGCATTCACAGTCCTTCAGGTCCTGCTGTTGTTCCTGAAAGATACCTTTGCAGAAAAATTCCACCTTTCTTGCTACAGTGGAAGCAGCAAGTGACAAGCACTGGTTTGATGTCATTGTTTCTTCTTTGTTCTTAAAGTGTTTAAATAAAGAGTCAACAGCTCAGCCATTGCTCTTTTAGTTACTCTGCCATCTGTGAATAATTTCTTGTGTTTTTCCTGCCAGGAGATGGCAAACATGAAATAATGCTTCAATGTAGGCCATTTCAACGCCTCCTCCCATTCTTTTGATGACATGTCCATCATCGGCCTCCTGCAGTGCCACAATGATGCCACCCAAAGGTTGCAGGAACAGCAACTCATATTCCGCTTGGGAACCCTGCAGCCCAATGGTATCAATGTGGATTTCACAAGCTTCAAAATCTCCTCTTCCCCCTACCTCATCCCAAAACCAGCCCAGTTCGTCCCCCCCGCTCCACTGCATCACACAACCAGCCCAGCTCATCCCCTCCCCCCACTGCATCCCAAAACCAGCCCAGCCTGTCTCTGCCTCCCTAACTGTTCTTCCTCTCACCCATCCCTTCCTCCCACCCCAAGCCGCAGCTGAAGTAAAGAAAAGTGTAAGTCTACAGAAAACAGACAGTGTTCTCTTGTAGGAGTCTGCCCGGACTTGATGGGATGAACAACCTCTCTGTTTTTAGTTCTGTGATACGTTGGCTTCACGTATCAGTTCCTAGTATATTTCTAATTCATTTGTTTGCATTGTCACCACAAAACCTGCTTGACCCTGCAATAATAGAACATCTGGGCCAAATTCAAACATGATCTAACAAGTTGGCAAAGGGTGTTAAAATCACGCAGTTTTCTCTAGCCCTGTGGCTTGTGAAAGCAGCAACGACATGACAATCAATTGTTGCGCGCATGGTAAAGGAATGCAGGTGGGCAGTGAGATCAACTGTCAGAGACTCTGCCATTGATTAGTCAATAATGACATTACTGAACTGAGTCATAGTAGTTGGGGCTCACCTACTGTGAAGGTGCCAAACCAGGTGATCACAATAATTGTGTATAGATTCTCACATAATCAATGCGGTCACAAAGGTGGGCTCATTCCTGATTCTATGATTGGGCGACTTTATTGTAATTATTTAACAAGCATGGTTTGCAACAAAAATTGACTTGTTAAGAGAATTTTGGCAAAGTCCATTGACAGATATAGCTAAGGAAATATCAACAGATGAACTTTACGAACATAAAGTTGTGCCTTTGGAAGAATAAGTTCTCCAGTAGCTAACAAACAAAGCCATCAAAGGGTAATGCAACTATGTTATATTTATATTCAAATGGTAATGTTCAGCCAAATCTAGAAGGAACATTTACACCATCTGATAGGATTGTTTGATCAGTTACGAAGAGGCAATTTTGTCATAAATTTGACTAAAGCTGAACTTGTGAAAGCGAGTGTGATTTATTTGAGCTGTGCTGTGGGACAATGCCAAATAGCACCTCGAAAGAAAAATAGGCAATCTCAGATTTTTCTGTGCCTAAGACAAAACAAAAGGTTTGGCATTATATTGACATGAGTCGGTTATCAGAAGTTTGTTCTGTCTTCTATTGCTAAAATGGCTCCTTTGTCACGCTTGTAAAAGAAAATCAAGAAATTTGAATGCCATATGCCATAGTATGTTGGAACACTTAAAAGCTATACTGGCTGCTGTGCTGGTTTTAGCAACTCCAAAGCCATTTAAGCTGGCTGTTTTTTTAACATTTATTCACAAGATGAAGGCTAGGCAGCATATTTTGCCTATCCCTAATTGCCCAGAGGGGTCTGGAGTCACATGAGAACCAGACTAGATAAGGATGGGCAGTTTCTTTTCCCAAAAGATGTTAGTAGTGGGTTTTTCCAACAATCAACAATAGATATCATTAGGCTCTTATTCCGAGATTTTAATCGAATCCAAATTCCACTATCTGCTATGCCATGATTCAAACCTGGATCCCTAGGACATTACAGAGGTCTCTGGATTAGCAGTCTGGTGATAATACCATCAGGCCATTGCCTTCCCTAATGCCTGCTTTGTTGGAGTTGATGCAGTGTTTTTACAGGAGGATAAGCCAGGGCTTAAAAGGCCAGGCAGTTATTTTTCTCACAAGTTAAATTTGCATCAACAGAAATATTTAACTGTGGTGAAAGGGACTTGGAATTTTCTACTGGCTCCGAAACAATTAAGAAATCTGCAGAGAACTAGTTATGCAGTTTGAAACTCTGACTTTTCTATCAAAGTCTAAAGACAGGAATTTGAGGCTGTTTTGTTGGAATTTAATGTTACGATCATATAATTTGAAGATCTTTCATGTCAAAGGAAGGACAATATTGTATCAAGAGGAAATATGGAAGAAAAGTCACAATAAAAACAGACTTCCGCAGAAAATAATTCTGTAAAATTCATATAATATTGTCATTGTCAAATTGAAATTTGTATGACTACGATAGGTATGGTGATGAGGTATTATCATAGACAAATTAAAATTCTTTTTAAAGATACCTTTCTTGTCACCTTGTGAGAACTAAGTTCAGGATATGTTATTATTATTTGGAAACATTGGCTTCTGAAGTGGACAGACCATGCGCTTTAACTTCGACTAGTATTTCAATATTGAAAGAGTTAAGAAGGAAAGTACATTTTTTGTTTCATTTTCGATTGAGTCTGTGATTGGAACTGGTTGTCTGGAAATGTGTTTATTTGAATTTAAACTTAGTTTTCAAAAAAACCAAAAAAGACTCTCGAGTTCAATTCTTTGGAAGACAATTGTTTGGGTTTATAGAAAAACTTTGGAATGTCACACATGGAGACAGAGATAGAAAAAATGTCTTTTAGAAAGACAGAATCACCCAGAAAACAAGAGAATAGTTTGATCATTCAGAGAGAGGAAAGCCTGAAACTGGAGCAGTATAGTATAATAATCTTCTAAATGATTAAAGATTTAACTGCAACTTAGGCTTGTTTAACACATCCTCATCAATTGTGTGACGCTTTGATCTTTTTCTTGTAAATTGTGTGTTCTATGTGTTTCTTTCTCACTTCACCTGATGAAGGGGCTACATTCTGAAAGCTTGTGTTTTCAAATAAACCTGTTGGACTATAACCTGGTGTTGTGTGATTTCTGACTATGTCCATCCCAGCCCAACACCAACACCTCCAGATCATAGCCTTCAAATCAGTCAGGGCACAACAGAAGAAGTCTTGAGTGGCTTAGTTCAGAACAGAAATGTTGCAGAAACAGAGGGCTTTAAGAGTCTGAGAGGAAGACATCCTACATGGATTTTGAACATATGAATATTTCAGGAGTTAGTAAGCTGTGTTAGCAACATTTTTTAAGGGCATTATGAAGAAACATCAAACAAAGACAGAATTAAGTGAATGCAGACATTTGCAAAAAGACACCAAATCAAGCCATAGCAACTAACAAGTAACTTTAAAGTAGAAACAAGGTGTCTCTTTATTGAGGTTTCAGTATCTGTAAGGTTGTTAGATCATAAAATAAAGGGGCAGAATTAGGTCATTCAGAATTAAGTCATTAGGTCAAAGTCATCTGCTTTGCTGTTTGATTATGGCTGATATATTTCTCGACCTCATTCT
Source organism: Stegostoma tigrinum (assembly GCF_030684315.1). NCBI lineage: Eukaryota > Metazoa > Chordata > Chondrichthyes > Orectolobiformes > Stegostomatidae > Stegostoma > Stegostoma tigrinum. Next base: position 34,406,911 of record NC_081368.1, on the reverse strand, counting down.
TCCGCCTTCTGCCCAGAAGCCTTGATCCCCTTACTGATCAAGAACCTATCTCTATATTAAATACACTCAACGATTTGGCCTCCAAAGCCTTCTGCAGCAATGAGTTCCACAGATTAATCTCCTTATTTCTGTTCTAAAGGACAATCCCTTCACCCTAAGTCTGTGCTTCTGGGAACTTTAGCATATAAACTGATGTTTCCCCAGCCACCATCAGTTCTGAGGAACGGTGACCGGACCCGAAATGTTAACTCTGTTTTCTCCTTCACAGATGCTGCCATACCTGCTGAGCTTTTCCAGCAACTTTGTTTTTGCCCCTGGGAACTCGTCTTCTACTGGCAGAAACATCTTCTCTATGTCTATTCTAACCAGTATGCTGTTAGCTTCAATCAGACCCCCATCATCCTTCTAAGCTCCATCAAGTACAGGCCCCAGAATCCTCAAATGCGCCTCAGTAATGAGCCCTTCATCCTCTGGGTTATTCTTGTTAATCCCCTGTGGGCCTCATCCAATGCCTGCACATATTTCTTTTGATACTGATCCCAAAACCACTCACAATATTCCAAGTGCGATCTGACCAGAGTCTTGTGCAGCCTCAGCAGTACATCTCCACTCTTGTATTCTCTCTCTTGAAATAAACGCCAACATTACATTTGCCTTTCTAACTGCCAACTGAACCTGTGTGCTAACCTTATGAGAATCCTGAACTAGGGACTCAAGTCTCTTTGGGCTTCAGATTTCTGAAGCTTTTTCCCATTTAGAATATAGACTACACATGTATTCTTCCTACCAAAATGTACAAACTCACATCTTGCCATATTAATCCATCTCACTTCTTTGCCCACTCGTCCAGCATGGACAAGTCCTTCTGGAGGCTACTCATTCCTTTAAACTTAGTAGCAATGCCCCTGGTTCCTTCATCCAGATTGTTAATGTATAACATGAATTTTTGTGGTTCCAGTACTGACCCCTATGGAACTCCATTAGTCACCAGCTGCTATCCTGAAAAAGACTCTTTTATCTACACTCTCCCTTCTGCCAGTCAGCTACTCCTCTATCCATGCCAGTACCTTGCCTTTAATGCCACGGGCTGTTATCTTATTTAGCAGCCTCCTATGTGTCACCTTGTCAAAGATCTGCTGGAAATCCAAATAACTCACACTACTGGCTACCCTTTGTCTAACCTGCTCTTTACCTCCTCAAAGAATTCTAAAAGATTTGTCAGGCATGGCCTCCCCTTGATGAAGAAGTGCTAACTCAGCCCTACTTTACCATGCATTTCCAAGTACTTCACAATAACTTCCCAAATAATGGGCTTTAAAATGTTACCAACAACCAAGGTCAGGATAACTGGCCTTTTGTTTCTTATCTTCTGCCTTCCTCCCTTCTTAAACAGGGGTGTTACATTAACCATTTTCCACTCCTCTGGGATCCTTCCCGACTCCGATGATTCCTGAAAGATTACTGCCAATGCCTCTACAATCTCCTCAGCTGTTTCCTACAGAACTCTGGGGTGTAGTCTGTCTGGTCTGGGTGATTCATCTGCCTTCAGACTTTTCAGATTCCCCAGCACCTTCTCCTTACTGATGGCCACCACAGACACCTCTGTCCCCTGATGTTGTTGAAGCTGTTGTATGTATCTGGTGTCTGACAAGCTCAAGGGCTCAGGCTCCTTCAGCATTACCTCCTGGATCCCTCCATGTGCCACGACGCTGAATTTTCCCCTTCCGGCTCCAAGTTTGTCCGCAGCCCAGATGAGCTATCCTGAACCTGGGCACCAGCAGGCAACATAGCCTTTGGGACTCTCCATTCTGGCCACAAGAACGGTGTCTGTTTTCCTGACTATACCATCCCTGATTATAGCTACATCTCTCTTTTCTGTCCCCACTCCTCTCGAATAGTTCCCTGTACCACAGTGCTATGATCCATTTGTTCATCCTCCCAACAGCCTCCACTCTTTTCCACATAGGGAGCAAAAATCTTAATCCTGTGTTAGACAAGTTCTAGGGCTAAGGCTCCTTCAGTATTACCCCTTGGATCTCTCTATGTGCCTTGCTTGTAGCCACACCCTCCTGTCTCTGACCAATGACAAAATTGGTGGTTGTTAATCTAAGAGGTGTTACAGTGCCCTGAATCACAGCATTCAGGTAACTGTCCCACTCCCTGACAAGTTGCACTCCAGCTCATCAATTCTATGCCAGACTTTCTCAAGCTTGCTACAGATATGGTCACTATGAGCCACAATTAGGTCTACCAGCTACCACATCATGCTGTTATAACACATTGCCTGGCCTGACATCTCTATTTTAATTATTTAGTTCTCAGTTTGATTTTTTAAAAATTGTATTAGTCTTTTAGTCTGTAGCCTGTAAATATTTCTCCAATTTACCTTCAATCTGAAAGTAACCTGGATTGATATTCAAACATGTAATGATTTCCTTGCAATGTCAGTCTAGTGCTCAGCCCCTGATCCTGGGCTTCAATTATTCTGTTAAAAAAATAGAACTTTTTATTTTTAAAAAACTACGAGCCAACAAAAGCATGCAATGTTTAGTAGGCATCTTGACAAATACATGAATGGGCAGGGAATACAGCGATACAAACTGCAAAGAGGCAAAAGGCTTTAAGCTTAGAATGGTGTCATGAGTTGGCACAGGCATGGTGGGCTGAAAGGCTTGTTTCTGTGCTACACTATTCTTTGTTCTAGGGCACAAGCAACAAAGTTTTAGATGCCCTGAATGTATGGAGAGTAGAACGTGTCAGACCAGCTAGCAGTGCATGGATAACTGAAAGTAAGGGAAATAGCGGCATGGGCGGAAGTTTTAGCAGTAAAGGAGGTGAGGCAAGGGAAGAGATGTGTGTTGCCATGTAGGTGGGAATAAGTGGTCTTAGTGACAAAAGCTCATTTCAGGGTCAAATGTAGTACTGAGTTTATGAATAGTTTATCAGCTTCAGACCGTTGCCAGAGACGGGGTTACTATCATGACAGGAAGAGAAGAATGTCCTCAGTATTCTCAATGTTCAGTTGAAGGAAATTTATGCTTCCCTGGTAATGGATAAGTAATCTGATAATTTAGAGATAGTCAAGATGATAATGAAGTGGAATTTAGTGTCATAAGTGTACATGTAAACACTGATTCAGTCAGTAAGGTTGATGTTGAGGAGAGGCAAAGGGATTAGAACGAAGGGGCATTCTAGCAGAGGTAACTAAGCATGAGTGGGAAGAGACATCATTGATGATGACTCTATGGCTACAATTAGATAGTTAAGAGTGGAACCAGGTAAACACAGTGTTACCCTGCTGAATGACAATGAAGAGACATTGGAGGAGAATGAATTGATCAATCGTGTCAAACGATAGAGGCAGATTAAGAAGTCTAAGCAGGAATTGTTTATTTTTGTCATAGTCACATAGAATGCCATTTGTGACTTTGATAAGAATCATTCAAGCACAGTGGTGGAGACGGAGTCCTGATTGGAGGGATTCAGGAATTGTGTCCTAGGAAAGCTGTGATGAAGGCATTGTTTCATGCTTAATGTGCCAAATTGCCATTCTCAACAAATATCACTCTACAAAGTTCATTGTTTTCCAATGATTCCTAGTGGAAAGTAGATGTCAGTTGAGCACAAAGTTAGGCTCAGTTATGATCTCTCCATAGTTGAATGATGTGCTGTACTCCTGGATTCACACATCTGGGGCATGATACTAGGCAGCATGCTAAACTCACAAACCTGCCATTCCGCACATTTGGCGGTGAGGAGGAAAGTGTAAAAATACCCTTGTATTTGAAAGTAATTTGTATACAATTATCTATCATCATTTGAAGGCACACTTAGAATGCATTTCTTACGAGCGAGTAAGTCCAAAGGCTAAATCCAACATATCCATTTCTTCATCTGTAATCTCATCCAAATTCTCAAAAACCTCCTTGTCAAAGATGACATGGCATGTTGAACAAGCCAGGGTTCCTTCACAGGCACCTGCAGTAATAACACAAGTTAGGCTGCTTTTGCTTTTTTCCAAATTTCTTACCTGAATGATCTGGCCTTGTTAAGGTCTAGTTCCACACAAGCATTGGAAGCCCTCCCCGTATCTCATAAAGGTGGCCTTTATTTCTCTGTAAGTCTGAACAACATTGGATCAAGGAGAACATTACAGTCATGCCTGATCCTGCCTCACCTGACTTCCACACAAGTTGACTTTGTGGCACTGAATAGTGATCTGACAGTGGATCCTCGTTAATGACTTGCTGGCAACTGTTTAACTGTTGCAATTTAATCATTTTCATTTCTTTACATCTGTTTCCATGTTTGGACCTGTTTCTTTGTTTGTATTCAGGCTTATCCTGAGATGATTTATCCCAAACACAAGGAAGGAGATTGTCAGAGCATTAAATTTGGGAGGCTTTTCTCTGCCAACGCAGGACGGAGAGGGAAGATGTACGCGGAAGGATTAGAACTGAAATGGTATTCCAGGTAGAATGGTAAGGTTCATGGGGCTGTTGTAGAAGGTAAAATGGATGGTCAGAAATATCTGCTTAATTTGAACTTTATTTTGTGATGGGCAACATGGCAGGTGAGATCCCCTACTGCAGCTCAATTGGGAAGAATGGCCACCAAGGCAAGGTGCAAGATGGTGACTGGTGACTGGTGCCTATGGAACTATGTTTAGTCAAAAATAAAGGCCATCCAAGCAGGAAAAAATTTTCTACAGCACTGGTTTGAAAATTATAACAACAACTTAGCCAGAAATAGTAGGAACTACAGAATCTGGAGTCAGAGAATAACACAGTGTGCACCTGAAGGAACATAGCGGGCCAGGCAATTTCAGACAAGCAGGAAAGTTGACATTTTGGGTCATGACCATTCTTCAGAAATTTCTTGCAATTTGAAATGTCAACTTTCATGCTCCTCTGATGCTGCTTGGCCTGCTGTGTTCCTCCAGCTCCACCCTGTGTTATCTCCAACCACAACTTAACCCATTGGCTGTCTGAGATAGTAGAAGACTGACATTCTGCAGCTTGAACACTCACCAAATCCATTAATATCTAAGTTATTTTTGATCACAACATCAAGCAGACTTTCACCCTCCTTTGCCAATACAGTTAATTTTTCATTATCTCGATTGATGAAGTGCACCATCAGTTTTTCATCAGATCTGTTGATGAATTAAACAAGAAAACAATGAAATTTCCAGTCAAACCAAAGTTAAAAAGTGCACTCAGCAATTAATTTAAATTCTATAATTACTGGGAATTCAGAACGAGAAGAGCATAGTCATATCACTTGTAAGATAAAGTCATCAGAAGGCTGCTTTCTGATCAGAGAAAGACAACGGGTGTAGGTTTAACCTGAGGACCACCATGTCTCAGGAAAGGGGAAGTTGAGAAGGAGAGTAATCTCAGATGGGGTAGGAACTGAATCCATGCTGTTGGCATCACTCTGTATCCCAAACCAGCTGTCCATCCAAATGAGCTAACCACTGATATATTCAAGTCCAACTATTTTTCTTTGTCTCAACATCTCAGACAATGCATTTAGACAGTCCATTCCGTCCACCCCAACCCTTACTTCCTCAGACATGGAGTGTATCTTTAACTACCTAAGCAGCATGAAGGTGATTTGTCATGAGGTCAAATAGAAAATTATAATTACAATATTTTGGCTTTAAAAACAGTCATGGTATGTGGGTGTCACTGGCAAGGCCCATGTTTATTGCTCATCCTCAGAAACAATATTGCTGGAAAAGCTCAGTAGGTCCAGCAGCATCTGAGGAGAAAATCAGAGTTAACGTTTCGGGTCCGGTGATCCTTCCTCAGTTCAGATTTTCTCTTCACAGATGCTGCCAGACCTCCTGAGCTTTTCCAGCAATATTGTTTTTGTTTATCAACTAGTAAGTGATAAGTTGGCCATTATAAATGGCACACACTACATTTGCAGCAAATAGGATCCTCAACATTCTTCTTTGAAATGTAGGATTAACAGTAAACTTGACTTCTGCTGCAATTTGTATTTGTTTTGTTAATCATCCAGTCTGGCCTATTGAGTGACCTTGGACAGAAATCTCCAACTGAAAAAGTCAGAAAGAGAAATACTTCTTTACAATTAGATTTTAATGAATTAAATTCAAGTTAACAGACAAACATGGAAATAGGCAATAATCCACAAGGATATTTGATTTTAAATTCAGTGCTTTTAGGTGCTTAGATCGACACAAGATGGGACATTTGTATTCAAACAAGTTGCTTCATTTCCAGGGAAGAATCTAGTTTCTACTAATTTATACCATTATGAAGCAAAATCATCCAAAGCAAATGAAATCATTTTCATCACAGTAGTGCTGTGCTTTTTACTAAGGTGAGGCTAGCCATCAATATAGAGATTGCAAAATTAGCACAACAGGATGTACACTCATCAGTGTGATTACTGATAAGAGAGCTGAAGATGATGACAGGAGTTTTGCGTCATTAGAATGCAAGGGCAGGCATATTTATGAGAAGGTTAAAAATGAAGGTAAACTGCAATATCAGCATACAGACAACTTGTAACTCTTTATCAAGGTGAAACATATGTTATATTTTGAAGTTTGTCCTTGTGTCCCAATAAGTTTCATATCAAAACCATGTATTCAATATCAGCAAGGTTGCCTCTTAGATGTAATGGCAGTTCATGTCAAATTTGCCCATAGTCAAGCAGTAGTATCATGGTCACTATGTCCTTCATACATAAATCAACATCAAATTCACAAAAGTTGATGAGAATAAAGTGTAGAGTCTAAAGCATGTTGAAAAATAACTGATGCATATGGCAGTGATAATGGGAACTGCAGATGCTGGCGAATCCAAGATAATAAAATGTGAGGCTGGATGAACACAGCAGGCCCAGCAGCATTTCAGAGCACAAAAGCTGATGTTTCGGGCCTAGACCCTTCATCAGAGAGCTCTGATGAAGGGTCTAGGCCCGAAATATCAGCTTTTGTGCTCCTGAGATGCTGCTGGGCCTGCTGTGTTCATCCAGCCTCACATTTTATTATCTCTGATGTATATGGCAGTGTAGTTTTTGTTGTGTTAGCTTCCTCCCCCAGCCCTGAGCCGATGTTTTAGTCACGTTACTGAAGCATAATTCAGTGCGTGCTGGATGCTTGGCACTGGCACCCTCTAGTCTATCTATCATAAGTGCACACTTGGAAGGAGTTACACTGGGGGCCCTCAACATTGACACTAAACATTATGAAATCTTATGGCATATGGGCAAGGAAACATCCTGCTGGTTATCTTTGTGACAAACGAATGGGAATTTCCTTTGAAGATAACTCAAATCCTTCTTGTATCTAAGACGGTTGACTGTGTCCCATGTGTCAGTGAGTGTTACAATGTAAAATTTACGGTCTCTCTCTGTTGCAGAGAGACATAGGTTTTTATTCTAAAGGAGTCATTGTTTGCAAGTAAGTCCAGAAAGTGAGTGTTGGCAGACACAACTTGAGAAAATAATCCAGGTTAAATTCAGTGCAGTGAAAGGGAATGATGCTATGTAAAAGGTGACAAGTTCTGAATGATACATGAAACTAAATTCCTTGTTGAAGGTCCTGGTGCTTTAAGTGGATATTAAAAAAATTATGGTAGTACTTGTAGATGGGCAGAAAGTTCCTCTGATGTTCTTCAGACCATTTCACTAGACAAACAGTTCATGCCATTGCTGTTATAGAGCCATAAGAGTCATACTGGTGCAGAATAGCAATTCCACTTGATGGGTGACTACACATTCTTGTTAAACAAATGCATGAGGGGCAGAACAGAAAAGCTGTGGATTTATGCACTTCCCCTGTCCACAAAAGTGACTTGGAAAAGCATCAACACTTTATAACAATTCTTACAGAGTGCAATTTAAATTGTTGTGCGAGTATTGCACTTATATTTAAGAAGATGTAGAGAAAACTTCCTAGTTTGCTCTTGTCTTATTACTTGTGAGAAGTCCTTACAAGTATTTTGCAAGGTTTCATACCCAAGATGAAGCAAATAAAGTCAGACCTACATTTATTTAGCAGCTGTTAATCCTTCTCAGAAATGACTAACCACAGACAGCAAGCAAAAAAGCAACAACTAGAGGACAAGATGTAACACAGCGGAACAAATCTGCCAAAAGCATACAATTGGAAGGAGTTACCCTAGGAGTCCTCATTGCTGACACTGAACATTATGAAATCTCATGGCATTAGATCAAATATGGGCAAGAAAACATTCTGCTGGTTATCTTTGTCTCAAACAAAGAGGAATTGTTTTTTAAGATAACTCAAAATGCTCTTGTATCTTAAGATAGCTGACTGTCTCACCATGTGTCAGTGGGTGTTACAATGTAAAATTTACAGTCTGTCTCTGTGGCAGACAGACAGGCTCCCATTGTTTCTTGTGTGCCCATATCAACAACATCTTACCAGGAAGACTCTGGAGCACACCCATCCCCATCGCCTAATGATTACGGTTGTATTCGCAGGCAGCCCTTTATCTAGCTGGCAGCTATGACCTATATTTTTAGTTCAGATGTTTTAAAACCTATTAGGTCTTGTGATGCAGTGGTAGCATCCCTCTCTCTGAGCTGAAACATCTGGGTTCAAGTCCTACCTGCTCCAGGGGTGTGTAATAACATCTCCGGGCAGATTGACTAGAAAATATTGGTTTTAAAAATTGCTTGAGTGAAGGCCTCAAGGTGGAACATCCTCTCTCTCTCTCTCTCTCTGTTACCTGCACAGCAGGCTACAACACCTTTTGTCTGGAGCGCCTCTTATTGCCCTCTAGCTTTGAGAACTGTTAATTGGATGGCAATTGTGTCCTCGGGCCACTAATTGGCCAATCCAGACAAAATTCACACTGGCAACTTATCCCATCATGCTGCAGGGTTGGGACCCAACCTTGGGGATGCGACAAAATCAGAAAATCCGATTCCACCACATTCATATCAGTGTTTAATAGGAGGACAAACTTGCTTACATAAATTTCATTCCAGTGATCGAATTTTATTTGGACTGGTGTTCCCATTCTAATGTCTATTTAGTTTGTTCGAAAAAAAAGCTAGGAATTTGCCTCACCTGTCACCCTCAGATGCAGTAGATGAACAGAAGAATCTTTCCTGCTGGTTCACAGCAGCCCGACAAACCACAACTCTTTTAACTGTCAAAGCTTCGACAATCCATGATTTCCCACAAAGCACACCAGACAGGGATTGCAGCTTGAAAACACCTCGAGCCATCATCATACTGATGTATGTTGGAGAGGCTTGCAGCTTCTGTACTTGACTGGTGTGGATCTTTCCACTTGTGACTTGCTATGGATGCAGATAAGTTTACTTAATAACCACAGAAAAGGGGGCTGGGCCGGTTGGATTTGCCCCAAGGTTAGAAAATGTTGCAATTTAAACAGTTGAGTTCTCTTTATCGCGCTGACATTCTGTTCTGCTGCCAAAATCGGGTGAGTAAAAATAAGAAAAAGTACCGAATGTTGTAAATCTGAACTCGATACAGAAAATGTCGGTTAACTGCAACAAATCTGGCAGCATGTGAAAAGGAAAAAGACAAATTTTTAGCAATCCTTTACTTGGACATATCTGATTAGAAAAGGAAAAAGACAAATTACTAACGATTCTTTACCTGGAAATGTCTGATTTCTGATTAAGGGTCTGCATCCAAAACATTTCGCTTTTTCAGACTTTGGCTAATTTATATCCCAACACTATCTATTTGGATTTAAACTAAACAAAATCTCTTGTAGAAGCTATGAAGTTTCCAAATTATTGGTTTTAGAATAACGTTTAAATCTAAGCAGTTACTCAGACTTTTTACACTGTAATTGACTCCATACGTGAAAGAAAGGTTCGGCCTACTTCATAATGCATTCGTCCCAGAGTCAAAATCTTCCAAAAGTAATGGTCAAGGTCAAGTTTGCAGACAACACAAGGCATCAGGCCAACACCAGTTTCTCCTGTCAACTGGCCATGAAGGGAAACTGCAAACCTGAGTGAACATGAAAGGTTGTTTAGAAATATGACAGTTTTACTTTGGTTTAAAAGGAGTAAGATTTCTGTAACAGTAAATTGAATAGTGTGATGCATATAATTAGGAAGTTTCAATCTTGGCAGTTGACCAACTTGCACCTACATTGAAATAGGGTCCATTCACTATTGCTCAATTAGACATTACACCTAAGTGGATTTTCTTTTAAATTGATCTGACTTGAGACAATGAGGCAGAGTGCTGTATTTCCATTCACATTCAATACCGACTGAATAAAAGCAAACGTCATGACAGCTATTTGAGCCGATTTAATTTCCTAGTTTCTTTACTGAAAGCAAAATCTCTGACGGTCCTCTGGTGCAGGCCACCAGCTGAACTATTCATTCTTTATGTATGGGTCTAAATGATCTGCTGTTTGACAATGGAAAGTATCTTAACCAAACTCAACACCCGTAAGCCCTCTAAAATAGGAATCACAGAAAGCCATTCGGAATGTAGGGAATTTCAACTGATTTCCTCCTTTCTAACGTAGGACGTCATTTTCCTGTTCTTCATCAGTGCCACTGGTGCTCAGAAGGGAATCTATCCCATTGTCAAAAGTACAACCTGCCACTACAACATTCACCTGTTGTAATTACTAAATTAGCTGATGGTAAAAACTGAATGCTTAGGTGTTCCATGAAGTCAAAGGAAGTGTACAGATTGAAAGGGAAGACTCTGACAACGGGGATTCTTGTGTGCATTCATTTCAAAGAATATCTATTGCATCTTGTTTCTGCAGCAGGGGGGAGATCAATGAAGGTTGTGTAGAGAGTGGAGTTAGTATTGGAATTCAAGTCTAAAGGAGCTTTGTCAGTATTTTAAAGACTTGTTTTAATCTATTTAATCTGGATGCTCCAATTTTGAGTTTGGTTGTCCAGTAATTATTTAGGATGAAAACTGTATGGAAAACATTTACCTTTTCTTTCACTACGTGCAGTTCTTGAAGAAAAACATATTTTGTGAATGCTTAGCAGTTTAAAGTGCCCAATCATAGATTCCCCTACACTGTGGAAGCAGGCCATTCAGTCCATCGATCCACACCAACCCTCCAAACAGCACTCCACCCAGACCCACCCCTTATATTATCCCTGTAACTTTGCATTTTCCATGGCTAATCCACCCATAAACATCCCTGGATACAATGGGAATTTCCCATGGCCAATCCACCTAACCTGCACTTCTTTGAACTGTGGGAGGATTCCGGAGCACCCAGAGGAAACCCATGCAGACAAGGAGAGAATGTGCAAACTCCACACAGACAGTCGCCCAAGGGTGGAATCAAACCGGGTCCGTGGTGCTGTGAGGCAACATTGCTAACCACTAAGCCACCGTTATGTCCCCACACCCTGGAAATATATACCGGTCACATAATTACTCACATGGAGGGCAAACTTTGCGGACATCATCTTCACTATCTGGGGACGATATGAGATGGCAGGTCACGGCACTGCTATAGAATCCACCAATCAATGCATTGAAAATCAGCCAAGTTTATCATAGGCAGGGAATCTTATCCAGTGGACCAGTTACGACCCAGGTGGGGTAGTTGGTATTGACAGCTCTGAACTCCCTTTCCTTCCCATTCTGCCATCACCAATGCTCATTGGCACCAAGATGCCCGATTCACTAAGTAGCATTTATGGTTCCACAATTATAGTGTTGTCATCCGCAGATTTTGTTTAATTCTTAAATTATTTGTTCACAGGTCAGGATGTGGTGGATCGTATTCTCGAACCACTGCAATCTGCCTCGTCTGGGAATACTCATAGTGCTGTAAGGAAGGCAGTTCCAGGATTTTGGCCAAGCAGCAACAAAAAAATGGTGATATTATTCCAAGTCAGGATTGTGAAAGTCAGGAGAACTCTTTATCCAGTGCACAGAAAGCCCAACAAGGGTGGGACAGTTCTGGATCTAATCTGTGGAAGTGAGCCTTGGCAGCTGAAAAGTGTATTTTGGAGGGAGAGACTATAACTTAGGACAGCAATGGGAAATGATAAGGATGGGCTGAGAATCAATGTTCTAAACTGACAAAGGCGTATTTTATTGAGGGTAGATACAATGTGGCCCATGTGAACTGTGAGCAGTTAGTTGAGGGTAAAGTTGTGATAGAGAAGTGGAAGGCATTCAAGGAGGAAAGTACGAGAGTCCAGAACAAATATGTTACTGTACGGATAAGAAGTGGGGCCAGACCTGAGAACCCTGAATGTCATAGGATATAATGGTCAGGATTAAGAAAAAAGGAGAAGTTTATGGTGGATAGTGAGGGTTCAAGACTGTAGAATCCTGAGAGGTGCAGGGGGCAAATCAAAAAGCAAACTGGGAAAACTAAGAGATTGCATGAGAAAGCATTGGTGGATAGAATGAAGGAAAGTGCAAAATGTTTTCTTTTTAAGAATATAAGGAGCAAGAGGATAACTAAGGAAAGGCTAGGGGCCATTAGGGTCCATGCAATCTGTGTGTGGACCCAGAAAATATAGACATAGTCCTCAATAGATACTTCTGGTCAGCCTTCACAATTTCAGTAAGACACAGAGACAGATATTGGGGTGGGGAATTGTGAAATACTAGAACAAATTAACATATAAAGGAGGTGCTAGCAGGTCCAGCAGCCTTCAAAGTGGAAAAGTCTGCAGGCCTAAATGTGATACATCCCAGGACATTGAAGGAGGAAATGGGAGAGATATCAAGGGCCGTGTCATTGTTAAATTCTCTCTGGCCATTGGTAAGGCGCCACAGGACTGGAAGATTGCTAATGTTGCCCCACTATTTAAAAAAAGAGAGGAAGGGATAGATCAGGAAATGCCAGGCCAGTGAGTCTAAGTTCATTGGTAGGGAAGTTACCAGAAAGAATTTTGAGGGACAGACTATATTTGTACTTGGTGGGACATGGATTCATCAGATGTAGTCAAGATCACTTTATTAAGGGAAGGTCAAATGTGACAAATTTGATCAAAGTATTTGAGGAGGTAACCAGGCATGTGGGTGAGGGTAATGCATTTGATGTGGACGACGTAGACTTTAGGCTTTTTGTAGGGTTGCTCATGTTGGACTGGTCGGGAAAGTAAGACCCCATAGGATCTAAGGAGAAATGACTCATTGGATCGTTAATTGGCTGAGAATCAGGATGATCGTAGATGGATGTTTCTATGACTAGATGTTTGTTTCCATTGGGGTTCCATTGTGCTCAGACCTGAGGCCCTTTCTGTTTGTGGTGTGCAAAAATGATTGCATTTAAATGCGAGAGATATGATCAGGAAGTTTGTGAATGACACAAAATTTGGTCAGGGCTAAGTACTGAAGAGAATAGTTATAAATTGCAGCAGGACATCAGCTGGGCAGAGCAGTGGGAAATGGAATTCAACATGGGAAAGCATGAAGTTATCCACTAACGAAGCAAGGGATTACACTCTAAATACTGTGAATGCAAGAAATTTGAAACAAATGCGGAGAATGCTGGAGAATCTCAGCAGGTCTGACAGTATCTGTGCAGAAAGAAGCAGAAGTAATGTTTCGAGCCTGGCATTGAGCATAAATGCTGACATGATGTTTTCCTTGCTGGCAATTGAGAACATGCAGCTTAATCTCAGGATAAAGAAGTGATTGTCTCCGGACTGAGAGGAGGAAGAGATAACAAAGTGTGAAGCTGGATGAACACAGCAGGTCAAGCAGCATCTTTTAGGAGCACAAAAGTTGATGTTTCATGCCTAGAAAAGGGGGAGGGGAAGAGGGTTCTGAAATAAATAGGGAGAGAGGGGGAGGCAGATCGAAGATGGATGAAGGAGAAGATAGGTGAAGAGGAGACAGACAAGTTAAAGAGGTGGGGATGGAGGCATGCGCCTCCACAGAATTTTAGCCCAGTTAAGGGACATGAAATTTGGGTAGCAAAGTGGATTGAGGCACTGTATGAACTACTCCTATCTTGTTTTGTGTAATTTCCGTCTCAATTCCCATTTCCCTTGATCCTCTTGGTGTCCAAAAGTCTATTCAAACTCTATACTGTAAGCAAATTCTGTACATCTACCTCATACACTTAACTGTAGATTCTGACTGAACAGTGTTCCAATCTACTTCCCGATCCTAACACTGATCAGCTGGGGACTCCAATAGTGTTTCACAAACCATGTGGTGCTACAAACCTCCTCTTCTTAAAGGCAGGCTGTCCCTCTTAAAGCAAAGTTGTAGAGAAGAAAATTATTGCAATTTAGAACATAGAAAATAGAATACCACCAGGGTAAGAAAAAGGGTAGGATTTTAAGTTTTGGATCAGAACCTTGACATTTGGGTCAAATGCATTTCCTAACTTGCAGTTGGGTGGGAATAATCATCTGATTTTGATTTTGATTTTGATTTTGCTTAGCTGGCCTGTTAGTGACCAACAGCATGCTCACTATCCAATAAGGAGGTTCTTTTCCATTGAAGAAACTGTAGCCTGCAATTACAAAGGAAGAAAATATATGGGACAGAGGGTGGCCATTGTTTCGATGCTGATCAACAAACAGCTATCCAGCCTAATTCCACACAAAGCAAGGTTCTTCAAAGATTTGTACTTCAAATATGATACGGTCTAGGCAAAATCATAGCCTGAAACCACTGATCAGGTAAGGGAGACACAAGATCCATCTGTGTTGAGGCATTCTCAATAAATTTGAATCTAAAATTGGCTGAGTTGAGAGGAATTTTAGCTGCAATTGTGCAGGGCTTTGATAAAAGCTGCATTTGGAGTAATCTGTACATTTTTTCTCTCATGATCCAAGAAAGGATAATGTTGCCTTGGGAGGGAGAGCAGTGAAGGTTTACACACACACACACACACACACACACACACACACACACACACACACACACACACACACACACACACACACACACACACCCAGTCTGGCAGTATCTGTAGAGAGAGGTCAGAGTTAACATTTTGGACCCAGTGATCCTTCTTTAGAACAAACGCTTCTTTGGTCACTGGACCTGAAATGTTAACTCTGATCTCTCTCCACAGATTCTGCCAGCCTGTTAAGCTTTTCCATCAACTTTTGTTTTTGCTTCTGATTTCGAGCATCCACAGTCCTTTCAGTTTCAATGAAGATTTACCAGGCATGATAGGATAGTTATGTGAGGCAAGTTTGAGTGAGGCTGACTTCTACAATTTTGGAAGAGAAAGTTCTCCATGGGACATCAGGATGGCAACAACTGCCAGGCAGACAGACAGGGGGAAGGTGCTTCAAAGGCAACTAATAGGCCTCTGATTTTTTGCCTTAATTTGTCTGTTAAGTACCTCTAAATTGCAAAATTGTGTGATGGGAAGACACTCCATCACTGATCTGACTTTCCCCAAAATGACTCAATGGTGACCTGGAGTTGAAAAACAAGCATCCTGACCACGAGTGGGAAATTATACAACCACTGACTGCCACCCCACTTCCGTTCCCATCTCCATCAGCCCAGTGAAATCTTGCTCCCCCCCACCCCGTTCCAGATGCAATGATAGAGGTATTAATGTGGAAGTAGAAAGGAAGATAAATGCCACAGAAGGAAGCGGGTGCAAACAGTTAACAAGGGAGATTAAACCTCAGATTCTAGCTACAATGATCTGGCAGCAGTACCTTGAGAGATCTAATGATCTCATGACCGTGATCAAATCAACGATGTCAACAACCTGACCTGCTACTGAATAAAGCACACTCCGTTCCTCACCCAACATTAGACCCTGGTGCTCACTTCTCATAGTTAGCATTCAAAGGTTTCATATTACCCTCACTCACCTACCAACGATGCCCACTGAGCATCTACCCTTTGCTTTCGTAATGTCTCTCCATTATTCAGCATTAATACACATCACTCAAACACAATGCTACATGACCATTGACATCCAAGCCTTCTCTCTCTGTCTATCTCTCCACCCCAACGCCCTCCCACCCTCCTTCTCTGTCTCTCCCGCAGAGCAAGGTGACACATCATTGGTAAAAGGACACTCGTAGAGCATCAGGTGGTGATGGTATGGACAGCACTGTACAAGACTGCTGGAGCAGTCAAATGGACTCCTGTATGGAAGGGAGTCTTACAGGCAAGGAGGCCTAATGGAGAGAAGGATCAGATAGACAAAGGGTTTCATCAACCAGAGGTAAATCACTGGCTTATTTGATGTACACACCACATCTTCCTTGGAATGCATCACTGGAACGGGGTGGGGGGGGGGAAGCAAGATTTCACTGGGCTGATGGAGATGGGAATGGAAGTGGGGTGGCAGTCAGTGGTTGTATAATTTCCCACTCGTGGCATTTATGAGTGGGATCCTAACCATGTCCAGAGAGGGAGAACCAAGTATAGTTTCACCTTCACCCCATCTATCGCAAAAGAGGTCTTCAGATAGTTTGAACGTAGGCTCCAGTCGACAGCACCATTATTGGAAGGCCCAGCATGGCCAATCCCCAACATCCAACTGATAAGGGAGCCTCAACAGTCACAGAAATCATTGAGATGCTGGAAAAGGACTAGGGAGGAGTGTGGTATCCCCTATCAGCTGGTTCACGTCAAGAAGAGAGAGGTGAGGCTAGTCATCCTTCCCGATAGCCTTAAGTGTCGTGTGTTGGTTACAGATCATGATAAAGCAAGACACCAAACGATCCAAAAGACAACCATCCTGATCAGTGGGTGGTGTCATTGTCCCAGGTTAACTATTCATATTGATGATTGCATGCAAGGTACAGTGGCTCGGTGGTAGCACTGCTGCCTCACATAGCTTGGAACTTCGAGAAACCTTGCCTGAAATTTGGGTGCCTGTCCTTTTGAGGAACACCATCTCAGGGTCCGTCTTGCAGGCTGACTTTGGATCTTTGATGAGTAATAAGCAAACAGAAACACAAAACCAGCATGGACCAAATTTGGGATCCTGTGTCACATCAGTCCAAGACCCTTCGGGTTAAGGCCCAAAATGTCAGCTTTTGTGCTCCTTAGATGCTGCTTGGCCTGCTGTGTTCATCCAGCTCCACACTTTTGTTATCTCGGATTCTCCAGCATTTGCAGTTCCCATTATCTCTGATCACATCAGTCCAGTTGGGCTGTGAGACATCAGAGTATCCATTCCAAACCTTGTTACATTCACAGAGGATTAAAGTTGCGAAGTGTTTCAGTTTTGTTTCATACTGTGGAGACCAAAGCTACACAGTACCCTTCATATGGCATAACTAGGGGTCTGTACAAATTTTATGTAAGTATAGAAATGAGACCTTCATTCTGTTTACTTTGTGATGACCTTATTCTCCTGCATCATTGCTTCAGTGGTTTCTTTATCTGGTAAACCAGATTTTCTTTGCTCGCTTATCCAAGTGGCTTTAAACCCTTTCATGATTGCAGGACTCCTTTTAAAATGTATTACTAGTCACAGATCCCTAATTATAGTACTCATAATATAAAAATGCGGCAGATTGTATTTACAAGGCTTTGAAGAATACTGGTATCTAATCATAGATTTAATCGAGACGGGCATGCCTGCCTCTCATTGACAGTACGTAGCATTTAAGTGTTTAAATACATATTCCCTAGCTCAAGGATAAGCCCGCTTGTTATCGACTTCCGGGCTCAATCTACCGACCTTTGCGCTGCTCTCAGCGCTTCCCGAACGTGTTTTCTCCGCTAGGAGGCAGCAGACAGCTCACTGTGCTTCCGCCCTCCGGCTCACACTAAATGCACCTTTAGGTTGCACTCGCTTATATTGAGGACTCTTGGAAAATCTTATGGGCTACATTTTCCCAGCCTACATCAAGAATCAGTGGCCAATGCCAGCGAGCCTGATGATTTATCCCTTTGACCACGCTGGCATCCCAATCGTCTAAACCAACGTGCTATTTCCGGAGATATAATGTCCACAATGGAAAGCGGTATTCCAGACGACGTCTGTAACAGATGGAATCTTTGGAAATTAATTCAGATTCTCTATTTTAGTGTTTGCAAAAACACGGGTTTTTTTTTAAATCATGGTTTAATAGATTTTACGCCCAAAACAAAGACGATGAATGAGACATCGAAAACAAACTGTCAGCATTTTCTAGAATTATTTGAATTAAAAGTTAAAGCAGTCAATAAATACTCAGCTTTTTAAAAAATTCCTCGCATGCCTAATAAATTGCACTGCAGGAACACTAACAGAAAAATCACAGGCAAAAAAACCTGCAAAAGGAATTTGTTCTCAAACTGGATGAGGGAAACAGTACTCACACTCCATTCCTACCCTCCGATTCACACCAAGCTTACTAATAACCTTTGCACTATTATTATTTGTGGACTCTGAGAAAAGTTTTTTTTTGGGAGGGGGCGGTGGTGGGAAACACTCCTCTGGGTGGGTGTGGACGCCGGTTTGTCAACGGCTGCTCCATCGCATTGAAAGCCTGAGGGGGTTGATCTTAAGATTTTCCAAAAGTTGTTTTGGGTGCCCAGGATGTTTGCGTAGAGAAATACATTGAATTTAACGTCTCTAGGGAACTGCTTCTATGAAGTTGCCATTTTGCTTTTGTCTTGCAGAAAGCTCACATTGTACCATTTCCTGTTGAGTAGCCAACTTAAAAGGGGATTAAAGCAACACTTTTTCGATTTTAAAGATGTTTACGTTGTATAAAAATAATCGTGTAAAAATTGGAGGAAACGTCTGACAGAACATTCAGTCCACTGCAGGAACAACTTGTGCAGATTTTGTGATTAGAACGCTCTCGACTGGGTCTCTCTTACTTGCTCATCACTGTTTAGGCTAGGTAGCAGCTTCAGCGGCCTACACGAATACTGATCATAGCTAAATTGTGCTGCCCTCGATTGGGCTTCTCCTACTGGCCACAGCTTTAGTGGCTTGGATCCCAGTTGACATCATTTCCTAAATGAAAGCTCTACAGACAGCTTTACTTTCTATGCTGCCACACCAGCTAATTCAACACAAGCAACAGACATCAGAACTCAGAAGGTAGAAGAACATGAGAAATAAGACTGACCATCCAGTCCCTCAAGCCTGTTCTGTTAACCATGTAGATGCTGGTTGATCTGATCGTGACTAACTCCACTTTCTCACATACTCTTCAGAACTCTTGCTTCAAAAAAAATTGTTTAACTCACCCTTTAATATATTCAGCAAACAAACCCAAGCCTCCATCACCTCAATCTTGTGCATAACTTGCAGCTTCTTACTGAATGCCTTTTTAAAAATACAAAATATGCATTTAGAATTGTATTAAATTTGTCAAATGATTTCCCATAAGACCATGTTGATGGCACCTGATTCTATTATGTTTTTCTGAATATCTTACTACTAACTCCTTGAAAAAATTTTAAGCAGTTTTTAAATGGCTGATGTCAGATGAAGTAGATTGATAATTTAGTAAAAAGAATCGCAGATGCTGGTGATATGAAACAGAAAATTGCTGGAGAAACTCAGATCTGGCAGCAGCTGTAGAGAGAAAAATTGTTAGTGCTTGGAGTCCAGTGACCCTTCTTCAGAACTGATAGCAGCTAGAGAAAGTAGTATTTATGGCAATGTAGGGCTTTTGGGGTGGGGAAAGTGAAATTTACTCTTTTTTCTCTCAGCTCGATCTCCACCTACTCACTCACTCGTCCACCATCACCCTTTCTGACCTGTGATCACCATAAATACCAACTTTTCCTAGCTGCTATCAGTTCTGGAGGGGTGGGGGGGGCAAAGATACTAGACTTGAAACATTTACTTTGCTTCGTCCACCACAGATGCTGCCAGACCTGCAGGCTGCTGGGTATGGGCTTTTAGTTCCATTAAATGCTCCTAATCCCTTTGTCTCAAGTAACACTTTTGACTTGTTTATTCTCCAAAAACTTCTGGTTTTGTAGCTTAATAGTTTCCTGTTTCTGGCTCCCTTCTTTCCTGAATAATGGTGTGAACATTTGTGATTTTCTAATCCACTGCAATCTGTGCAAAAATCCCAGAAATTTGAGGATTACAAGCAATGCATCGATTATCATTGCCACTCCTACTATTAAACCCCTACAATACAGGCTACTGTGCCTAGGCTTTTAGTTCCATTAGATGCTCCGAATCCCTTTGTCTCTAGTAACACTTCTGAATTCTACCTCCTTGCCCTTTGATTTATACTTAGGATGTTTCAGTGTCTGCTATTGTGAAGACAGAAACAAGAGACATTTCATTTTTAGCATACCCATACCTTGGTCTCATCATCTAAAGGAGGTCAATATTTACTTGAGCCATTTTTTTCCTTTTAACATACTTCTATTAATACCATCTTTTATTCTAAAAGAGAAGAGAAAACTACCATGCCTTTCCCTTTCTTCCCATCCTTGTGACATGCCAAATGCCCTTGAATATTTGATTGCTTTAGCGTATAGGAACATTAGAAATAGGAGTAGGCCAGCTGGCCCGTTGACTCCGTTTCACCATTTAACAAGACCATGGCTGATCTTTTCATGTATCAGCTCCACTTACCCACCCACTCACCATAACCCTTAGTTCCTTTACTGTTCAAAAATCTCTTTGCCTCAAAAACAAAAACATTCAACAAGGTAGCCTCAACTGCTTCACTGGGCACAGAATTGCATAGATTCGGAGCCCTTTGGGTGAAGTTCATCCTCAACTCAATCCTAAATCTGCTCCCCTTTGTTTTGTGGCTACGCCCCCCAGTTTCACTGGCCAACGGAAACAACCTTCCTGCTTCTGTCTTGTCTATTTGCTTCATAATTTTGTGTGTTTCTGTAGGATTCCTACCCCTCCCCACCGTTCTAAATTCCAATGAGTGCAATCTCAGACTACCCAAATTCTCCTCAGAAACCAATCCTCAACTCCAGAACCAAAATAGTGAATCTCTTCCCCACCTCCTCCAGTGACAGGATATCCTTTCTCAACTAAAGGAGATCAAAACTACATGCATTATCCAGAGACAATATAGTGTAGAGCTGGAGGAACACAGGACGTCAGGCAGGAGGAGCAGGAAAGTTGACATTTCAATCGGGACTTCATTCTGAAGGGTCTCAATCCAAAACATCAACTTTCCTGCTCTTCTGATGTTGCCTGGCCTGCTGTGTTCCTCCCGATCCACGACGTATCGTCCGACTCCAGCATCTGCAGTTCTCGCTATTCTCAGAGCGATTTATGCTCATTATCCAGCTGCAACATAACCTGAGATAACAAGGTGTAGACCTGGATGAACACAGTCGGCCAAGCAGCAGAGAAGGAATGCTGACGTTTTGGGCCCAGACCCCTCTTCAGAAGGTCTAAGCCATTTCTGATGAAAGGTCTAGGCCCGAAACATCAGCCTTCCTGCTCCTCTGATGCTGCTTGGCCTGCTGTGTTCATCCAGCTTCACACTTTGTTATCTTGGATTCTCCAGCATCTGCAGTTCCCATTATCTCTGTTATTCTTAAAGTTTGGTTAAGAGGAAGAATTGGGCAATTTTAATGGTATTGAATGTTTTAACTTCAGTTTTGCAAATCCAATGATAGCAAGGGTGATTTGGTTTGGCTTGCTATCCTTGTGGTCATTACATAGGAAAGATTAAAAGCATCCTGCATTTTCACTGTCAATGCATCTTTAAAAAGACATGCTGATGATTTCACTATCATTGCATATGGCCTGAAGGCCTCTGCACAACTTACCAAGCATGACAAGCTACGAGAAGCCTGATACTCTTTTGTAAACTACAGGCTTATTATCAGCCCAGACACTTCAGAATCCCCACATTTGTGCAGTGAATGTAATATTTGAATACAATAAGTTATTAATTATTGGATTCATCAACACTAGCCATGCCTGGTTTCTTGTATTAGAGGAGATAGTCAGAGTTAGAGCTTTAAAACATGGAAACAGATCCTTCAGTCTAACCTTCCATGCCAACCAGATATCCTAAATAAACCTAGTCCCATTTGTCAGCATTTGGCCCATATCCCTCTAAACCCTTCCTATTCATATAGGAATCCAGGTGCCTTTTAAATGTTGTAATAGTACCAGCCTCCAGCCTCCAGCCCTTCTCCTGGCAGCTCAGACCATCACTGAGAAAGGTGCTCCTTGGGTCTCAAATCTTTCTCCATCTTATTTTCACCTATGCCCGGAGTTTTGGACTCCCTACCCTTGGGAAGAGAACTTGGCTCTCCATGCCCCTCATGATTTTAAGCGCCTCTAAAAGGTCACTCCTCCACCTCTGACATTCCAGGGAAAATAGCCTCAGTCTATTCAACCTCTCCCCATACAAGTCAAGCCCTCCAACCCTGACAACATCCTTATAAACCTTTTCAGAAACCTTTCAAGTCTCAACATCCTTCCTGTAACAGGGAGACTAGAATTAAAATGCACTAAGAGTGGCCTACACAATGTTCTGTACAGCCACAACATGACCTCCCAACTCCTATACCCAACACAAGCTTATCAAATGCCTTCTTCACTATCCTGTCTACCTGCAACTCCACTTTCAAGGAACTGCAAACCTGTGCTCCAAGGCCTTTGTTCAACAACACTCTCCAGGATCCTATTAAGTGTCTAGATCCTGCCATGATTTGCCTTTCCAAAATGCAACACCTCACATTTATTTAAATTAAATGCCATCTGCCACTCCAGCCCATCTGATCAGGTCCTGTTGTACCCTGGAGGCACCCTTCCTCACTGCCCACTACACGATTTTAGTGTCATCTGCAAACTTACTAAACCATACCTCCTTTGTTCACATCCAAGTTATTTATATAAAAATGACAAAAAGCAGTGGACCAAACAAAAAGCATTGCCACATTACATAAAATGCCTCAGAAGCCCAAAAAAAAGGCAGCAACATATTTAGGGATCTGCACATCTTCTCACATCTCAGTAAATAAGATGATTGTCTAGGTATGTACAAGCATATTTCTAGTTATTGCTTAAACATTATAATGGAGAAAACATTTGCTCATCCTGAGATCAGTCTTCACTATTGGATAAACATCCTCTCACTGCAGGTACTGTCTTTTGGCTGAGGCATTAAACCAGAATCATCCATCCAGCATTTCAGGTGACATTAGAAAGATAACTATTACCTCAGATGATCAGAGAAATGATCCCAATATTCTAGGCAATATTGATCCTTCAACCAGATTTACAGAAACATTCTGACTGTCATGTTGCTGCTTTTGGAAGCTTGCTGTGCACATATTGATGGCCATTATTTCTTATAGTATAGCAACTGCACTTTAAAATGTATTGAATTGACATAAAGCATTGAAATCTGTAGTTATAAAAGGCACCTTATAAATACAAAAAAAGGGTCTTTCTAGTTTTGCTGACCAGTTGATTTGATTACAGCCCTCAAATTAGGCAGCAGCACCCCCGATCATAGACCAGCTACTGGCTTTCAATTTGGTAGATAATACACTTCCAGGCACAGGAGACAGTAACAGGTAGTTGATCTTCCTAATCCATAGAACTGTCCTCCAGCTGAAGGCAATCACAGACAGGCCATGACATGACACCAGAGATTGGAATCCATGTCTTCAATGTAACTTAGTTTGTTCAGTCTCTAAATCTGATGGATTTTACTAACAGTCACCAAGGTCAAACAACTATGGTTTTTTAAAAAAAATTCTAGAACAAATTGATCATAAATCCTAATGTTTAAAGTAAGCAGATCAAAATTTTAAACAGGGCACAAGGAAATTAAATTTTATGCAATATGTTTACCATTCTGCAACTAGCAAGTGTTTGGAAGCAGTAACATTCACTTAAATAATGTGCAAACAATTACCTGGAATTACTCTTCCTACCAGATGATGGCAATAAGCAACCTTTGTTGTCAAAGATAATAAAATGTGAGGCTGGATGAACACAGCAGGCCAAGCAGCATCTCAGGAGCACAAAAGCTGACGTTTCGGGCCTAGACCCCTCATCAGAGAGGGGGATGGGGGGAGGGAACTGGAATAAATAGGGAGAGAGGGGGAGGCGGACCGAAGATGGAGAGTAAAGAAGATAGGTGGAGAGGGTGTAGGTGGGGAGGTAGGGAGGGGATAGGTCAGTCCAGGGAAGACGGACAGGTCAAGGAGGTGGGATGAGGTTAGTAGGTAGCTGGGGGTGCGGCTTGGGGTGGGAGGAAGGGATGGGTGAGAGGAAGAACCGGTTAGGGAGGCAGAGACAGGTTGGACTGGTTTTGGGATGCAGTGGGTGGGGGGGAAGAGCTGGGCTGGTTGTGTGGTGCAGTGGGGGGAGGGGATGAACTGGGCTGAACAGCCCAGTTCATCCCCTCCCCCCACTGCACCACACAACCAGCCCAGCTCTTCCCCCCCACCCACTGCATCCCAAAACCAGTCCAACCTGTCTCTGCCTCCCTAACCGGTTCTTCCTCTCACCCATCCCTTCCTCCCACCCCAAGCCGCACCCCCAGCTACCTACTAACCTCATCCCACCTCCTTGACCTGTCCGTCTTCCCTGGACTGACCTATCCCCTCCCTACCTCCCCACCTACACCCTCTCCACCTATCTTCTTTACTCTCCATCTTCGGTCCGCCTCCCCCTCTCTCCCTATTTATTCCAGTTCCCTCCCCCCATCCCCCTCTCTGATGAGGGGTCTAGGCCCGAAACGTCAGCTTTTGTGCTCCTGAGATGCTGCTTGGCCTGCTGTGTTCATCCAGCCTCACATTTTATTATCTTGGAATCTCCAGCATCTGCAGTTCCCATTATCTTTGTTGTCAAATATTCCTTAAATCGAGTGTATGTTTGAGCATATTAAACTGAAAAATAAAAAAGCAGGAACTTACATTTTAAAAGACTGACTGAGGTCCACCTCGTCTTTCTGCTGTCATTGCAGTAGATTAAGACAATTTTGGAGTTGCTGACTAATTTCAGCAATTACACTCAATAGGTGTCAGCAAGGAGCCAGTCTTTTGATCGTGTGTCTGGGTTACTCTACAGACTGATCAGTGCCATCCTTACGGCTGCAAGTCTATCTCTCCATTAGCCTTTAATCAATTAATCTACACCAGAACCACTGGGTGAACACTTTGGGAACTTTTAGTCAAAAGTAACCTGTATCTTCTAAAAAAATGTGCTACACTTGTGGTGTCTCAATTTGAGATATACTGTATCCCAATCATTAGTTTAGGAAATTTCTCACTAACATCTGAATTAAAATCAACACTATTCCAACCCATTTGCCCATGCAAGCAAAGTAATTGTTTGGCAGACCTTAAATTTTGCATTCATCCCACTTCAAACAAACTGTCTCTTTTTTGCTGTGCTGGACAAAGTGGAGCTAGTAATTATAAACTTCTAGATTTAAAGATTTTAAATAATACTTTGAACATTCATTTCAGCATTTGAATTGTACTGAGGAAGAGGAGTTAAAATCCCACATGGAATACAAATTTAATTATAAAATCTGAAAGATATGCTAGTCTCAGTAACCATAACCGTGGAAGTACAAAATTGTCATAAAGCCTCATCTAGTTAGTTAATATCCTTTGGGCAAAAGTCTCAATTTGAGCTGGTCTTGTCTTCATATGATCCATAATAATGTGGTGGACACAACTGCACTCAAAATTAACCTAGCATGTCACTCAGTGACAAATGCTGGTCTTGCAAATCTATATGCCACAGCAAGAATTAAAAAGAGTGTTACATACATAGCATTTTTTGCACAAAAGTTCTCAGTTGAAGCATAGGAAGAAAATTGAACACCATGTAAAACTGAGAATTGAGAAGACACTCAATGCTAGTTTATTCTCAGATACCAACACTGGAGCCCTGGACCAGGAAACTTCTACTGTTATTCTGAGGAACACAATTGGGTGCTAGAGTGTATAATAGTTAATGGCATCTTTTCCCATTATTCAATTGGAGAATGTGACCATCACCAACTAGGCCATGTGTAGTGGTGAGTGTACTAGGATCACCTAAGTGACTGAAGGAATGCTGATATAGTTTCAAGTCAGGTTGGCTGTGACTTAGGGGAGAACTTGCTACTTGCAAGGACAAGGGCAGAAGATGCTTGTGAACACCACCTGCAACAGTCAAGATGTATTCAAAAGGCATACTGGTGGCTACATGCAGCACTATTGCCACTGTGCACGAAGGGAGCGAAGGCCAGTGGTGGTAGTAAATGGAGTGCCAATCAAGTGGGCTGCTGTATCATGGATGTTGGTGTCCAACTTCAAGAGCTTTGGAATATTCCACCAAACTTGTACCTTGTAAACAGTGGACAGGCACAGGAGATGGAAGGCAAATTTACCATTGAATTCCCAGCTGACTTGCTCTTAGAGAGACAGTATTTCTACATCTGGTCCAGATCAGTTGCTGGTTAATGTGATTCCCAGGATGTTGAAAGTGGCAGGATTCTGCCATGGTAATGCCATTAAACATCAAAAAGGCAATTTACATTACTCAGCACAAATCTTTCTTGCATTCATCAGCCCAAGACTGGACATAGACTTAGTCTCTAAGGATGCAGAGTTTTATTGAGTTGCAAGTGGTGTTGATTATTATTGGGACTAGAACACGACCCTGCTTTCTACAGGGCAGGAAACTAACCTTTTCTAACAGTACTCATGATCACAGGTTTATTTCAAAAACAAAATGTACAATATTGTTCTATAAATGCACCAAACCAGTTATAACTCAGTTAAATAATTTTGCACCATGTTAAGGGTTGTTTGGTTTGTTGCACTGCAAACCAAGTTGCTGGAAATTGCCAAAAGTACAGTTAAAGTATTCTGGAAGTCTCTCCGGAAGGTGGTCTTAGCTTCAACTGCTGCAGCTGCAAAAGGAAAAGTTCAGGATGGAAGTCAGCTAGTATTTGAAAAGTTGGAGCAGGTTTTGATGTTGAAAAACTTGTTTGATACCGATGTGGAAAAGATTAGTATTATAACCTTATCAAGTAAAACAAATAGCACATAGCTTAGGTTCTGCAATTTAAAAGCTCCCAAGTGCTCAGTTCAAAATTAGTGTTTTGCTCCCCCTGCCCACGTGCTGCCCCCCCCCACCCAAGAAATCAAGCAGCATTAAATTTTGCTTTAAAATCTGATAAATGAAACAAGTCTTCTGTACTTACACTTGTCACAAGTGCTTACAAGTGCAGTGCAGCATGTTTAGACTCCCCCCGTGAGCTGGCTCGATCAGGTGCTTGTGTATTAAGTGTGGCTGGAGGAGATTTCGGCAGTGGGGGTGCAGTTGCTACTACTAAACGCTTCCATCTCAACATTCAGTTTTGCACACATTTCTTTCAGATACTTGGTGCCATCACACACGTGAAGATTCCTGTTCTTCCTGAACAGGAGGCATTTTGGCAATAAAAACTGGCTGGCTGTATAAATCTGCCTTCTGAAGGAAGAGGAAAAGCAGAGACAAAATACTACTGTTTAAAGTACATGTGGCAAAACATCTAATAACTGAATGCCACAAGATTTTGTTTATTCTTCAAAATGAGTTCAGCAGTTAGTGTATGAGCAACAATACTTCAGACTGTATAAAATGTAGTCCATAGCTCTAAGAAATCATGAGTATTGAATTGTGTGTCGGTCCATTCATCTCCATACCCAGGTGAGCACAAGTGTTCAGGCCACTCATCTGTCAAACTTCCAAAAGTCCAATTAAAATCAGGAGTGAATGAGGAAATATGCGGTTCATCAGTAGAATACATCCATACACTGCCAGCAACCACTGATTTCCATTTATAAATCATAAGATCCATGTTTCTCATTCAATTAATAAACAAAAACACCTGATAGAAAAAATTGTATTTGAGGAGAAGGCCTTCAAGTAAAAAGAATTTAGCTTTTCAAAATTTTATATCTAAAGTGTGACGCTGAAGTACATTTTTGCCCCCTATACTTTCAGTACCTGAAGGCAAAAACTGCAATTTTACTTCTCGCCCTTCTCCTCCCTAACTGTAGCAAAAACCTTGAATAGCGTTGTCCTCTGCTTCGTCTTTAAGGCCTTAAAGATTTTTTTCAGTAATAGTCCTTTTCTTTTTTTAAAAAAGTGTACAAATGCACTTAGGCAGAATTGTACATTTCATTCCTGATTTGGAGAGAGGATGTTTTACATTCAAAAGGTCATTTTATTTTAAAAAAAGCAGGTTGCATCCCACAGTAACCTCACACTAAGGCTGAGAGCGTGAGCACATGAGCATGCGCTGGAGAAGATACAACGAACTCAGGGTCTTTTCAAGAATTGACTGAAGGTGACTTGAAATGAAATCTTTGCAAATAGATGGGTTGGGTAGAATACACCAAGATATTTCTACAGGAGGGTTCCCAAAACTTGAAGAATTCAGTAGAAACGTTTCTTTAAAAAAAGACAGACAAATAGCAGTCATATTTATGGGAAAGTTAGATAAGCACAGAAAGGAAATAAAATAGAAGACATGTTAATAAAAAAGGTTGAATGAAGGAGGCAGGGCAACTCAATGAACCACAGTGTAGACACATTGGGTAAAAAGACCTGTGTATGTTGACATGACTAAGTAAAAGTAGAAAATCCACTTTCAAATAAGGTAATTTAAACTGGATTAGTCTGTTTTGCACCCACTAGATCCTCAATAGGTGGCCATTATCCAACCAGTAAACTGGTAAATGGGAAATAAAGCGACCAAAGATTCCTGTTCCTGGCTATTATACAAACTCAAATGATTACTATACTTTGCAATGTTATCAAACCTAGATTTGATACCAAGTACAATATTCTAGTGCTACTCACTGAGCAGCACCTGGAAGTATTTCAGAACCTTCAGGACAAAGAAATTATTTTTCACTTGTAAAAATTGTTTGACATTGCACATCTTTCAGATAATCTGTGGAAAGAATCTTTGATTGCAGATCCTGATGAAATTGTAGATTCGTGACAGCAAGAAAACCCCACTAAAGTGATGCCTGTCCTAAAATGAAAGTCGTCATGCACAGCAGGCCAAATCTCTTAGAGGCCATTAAGTCATTCTACAATTCCTTTCCCAACTCAGTTAGTCAGACCTTCCCAAAAAGGTCGGGTCACATTACAACAGAAGGTGGCATCATGCACGATTGTGACACAAGGTTCTGTTATCATGTAACATTTGAAGAAAGGGAACAGCTTCATGGCTCACAGTGAGTACTAGGGAACCAATGTGGGTGCCACGTGTCACAACCAGGACTTTGGGGAGTCAACAACTCCCATAGAACTCCTAGGCCATCATCCATCACAGCCACTGTGCTGCAATTCAAATCTACAATTAACCTGTCTGAAAAATGCCTGAAGTGAAGTGATGGAGTTGCCACACAAAGTTGCCAGCTGTTACTATCAACTACAGAAAGCAAAATGAACTGAAGAATGTGTCAAGGTCAAAATGTGAGTCACAAGAGGTCTTGCTGCTCGAGTGAAGGGGTCTTCCTAGTCACAATACCTCCAGTTGTTTCAGTGGGGGTGGAGGAGGACAACAAATCTCGGTGAGCTAGATCCTCCTTAAATGATGCCCAACTCTCCAAGGATGGCATTATGAGGATATTGTATTGGCTCCAAGGAAGCCTCAGGTTGTAGCTAGGAGGAAGCGATAGAATGTTTAAATGTTGATAGCCGTTACCAAACTACCAGCTTCATTGCAAGTGTTAAACAGAATCAACTTGTATTGTAAAGTGGCAAATGGATTTTCGTACTGGAGGCTACAAGGAGAACCCAAGTCTAAATTTCTTTACTTTATACTGATACAATGACATATGTAGACCAGCAAGAGCATCATGCCTTTCCAAATCAAAATTTTCCATTTGGACATCCAAAACAAAAAAGTTAGAGGCCCACATTGTCAAATATTGACACTGTTTCCTAGCACAGAAAACAACCATGAAAAATCACTTCTTGAAGTGTTTAAAATGCATTTTTTTGCAAAAAGCAAAACAAACTCCAAAGGAACAATCAACCAAAAACTTATGCAGAAATGAAAATTTATTAGAGCTGCAAAGACCAAATTGAGTACAAACCTCAAAACAGCAAATAGTTTGTTACCGAGATCCCATTTGTTAATTGTTAAATAAGGAGTAGATTTCACTAGTGCAGAAGAAATTTACACTGGCCAACTTTCTATTATTTCATATATAGAAAATATTCAAACCACTGAGAATGAAATCAAGCAGCTTTTCTTAAACTGAGGGGCCCTGCTATTGACAAGAATTCCCCATTTTACAAAGTCATTGCAATAGAAACTGTAAAAAGATCAACACATTTGACTCTAAAATGATTAGTCTTGTCTCATCTCAATATAATACTGCACATTTCTTATAATCAATCATTCTGAAAAATACACACAATGCATGACTATTATAATCTGCAAACCAATAATTTGGTCACAAAATAATTCTGCTCTTCCTACTTTGCATAGTTAAAGTCCAGAGTAACTACATCAAATACATTATACTATTTAGAAAAAAAGCAACCAGCTGCACAGGGAGGAATCTTGGTTGCAAATAAAATGACATAGGCACTGTAACACTGAAAGAATTTTGGCACTTATTTCTATTAGGAAGAAGTGACTCAGCACTAAATGGTAGCCCTTGGCAACAAAGGTTCAGTTAGAAACAAGAGCTCAAAAAAGTCTGCATTAGTAACACCAAGTACTCCAGCCTAAAATGTCAAACCATAGGGTTTTAGCTGCAGTAGTTCAAGTTGAAATGTTGACCCATAGAGAGCTGCAAAACTAGGTTTATTATAAATTTGCACATTTTCCCAAAATTAACACTTTTCACATGAAAAATAGAATTGCAACAACCCAGGTGACTTGTTGTTAAACACCATCACCTCTACTTATTGTGCACTTTCAAAGCCAAACTTTGCAATTCCTTGAATTTAAAATTTTAGTGCAATGTGCTCCAGTCAAAACAAAGTTATATAATTTTTCAAGCTACATATAATTCAATTAGGGAGGAACAGCCTCACTAATTTCAGACAAGGTGAACAGTACACAAGTCAAAAAAAGACTACGCAAAGTACACCAAACACACAGGGATCTCCCAACCATTATCCATCTTCAATTATTTCAAATAAGAGTTATTTCACAAGAATGAGTTTCAGAGAGGCAGACAGGAGTTTGAAAGTTATGCCATGACAAAAATCAAGGTTTGTTTAACATTACTTGGCAATAAACACCTGATTAAAAAAGGTCTCTTGATTACCAAACAGGTTCTCAATGTGTGAAAACCCAATCCACATACTCAAGATGAGCTAACAAGTTTTGTAGTAATGACTTGACAAAAGCAGAAGCCATGTTTCCTTCCTAGGGAGGACGCTATTTGAATTGATGCCAACATCCTACCAAATGGAATCACTTTTATCCCATTTAAAGTTCTTATTAAATAGAATTCAGGACAGTGACGGGTCTCAAGATGAACCAACACAAATATTACTTAAAAATAATGAATGGTCCAAAAAAAATAGCAGTAGTCAATAAAGCAGGAGGCTTTGAGGGAATGAGTTGGTGTAATAAAAGACTAATTCTGAACTTCATAACCAAAGACTACATTTATGCTACACAAGAACTGAAACAACAATTCAATACATCTTTGCTGATCTGAACAAGCTATATAATAAAAAGAGGGTTTCTCGGCAACTCCTAATGAAACCAAAATTCATTCCCATGTAGTGGCTTTTGCAGGTCACAGGAAATGGAGATTTACATGGATTCAAATTCATCAATCCGCTGCTTGGTATTGCCCTGTCGAATCTGCCTCAGGGTTTTGTACTTGTCACGTCCTGCCTTCATGTTCTCTGCATGTAGCATGTCATTCCGTGTTTTCTTGGTCTCATCTCGTGCCTGGGCCAGCTCAGATGTTAATGCCTATGGGTGAAAGTAACATAAGCATTCAGTCAAAAGAACGTTGCTACAGATAGCACAGTTTCCAGGAGGTTACATTTCTAGCTGGGTCAAAGTACAAAATTTGACACACTCCAGGAAACTTCTGATCAACTTCACTAGGAAGGAGTTTTGTGGTGAAAGAAACATGACCCATCTGCTGAAAAATCAATTATATTTGCAAACTTGGATTTGTTCAAGAACAGTGTAGTGTAAAGTATTATATATAATGTTTTTGAAAAGCAATTTAAAAATATTACTGGCCCTGACATTAGAATTGGGCAATGGCACTTTAGTTTTTTTGAGAAATACTATCCTAGATTTCCCTTCCTTTAGGGGGTAATCTTGAGCTGGACATCTTACTGACCAGATCAACAAAGAGTGCTGATCCAGGATTCCAAACCAGAAGCAAGAAAAAATAATGTACTTTCAATCTTAACTCAGCTCCTTTTCCAACCTGTAATTAGGATACTGAAGCTTTAAGCACAAGACTGAGCACATTTAAGATTTTTCTTTTACATGTCTAATCCATAAATTGGATTCCATCCACTGCCCCAGACATGGAGAAGGGGAGTGATTGTTCAATTGAACAAAGATTTAAAGGATCAGGGCTTGCAATCAGAAAAAACCACACCACACTTTCCTGAGAAAGTGCAGCATGTGCTAATGCGAGTTCTATGTTTCCAGCATTATATAGCATTGGTAAAACCAAAAGTGGTGAACTTTGGATACCATACATTAAGATTATATTGGCTTTGGGAATTGAATTGTAATTCCCCCAAAGAGGACATCTGGAATGAGGCAATGATTTAGTGAATATGGCCCACAAAAAAGGTACAGTGGGTAATCTAATTGAGGGACCTCAAGCAATAGGAATCGAAAAAGGCACAGCTCTCAGAGTACTTGAGTTTTGAAACTTTCAACCAATTATATAGAGGAAAAGAAAAAACCTTCTGCACAAATAATGCACAACCTAAACTGACAGTCTGCACATGCAAAGTCTAATGCGTAAAGGAAATACTTTGTAGAGCATGATCAAAGCAGCAGTGCAGCAAAATAACTGATTGCTGTTCTTGAAAGATTGACAGTGCCAGAAACTGCAGTCAATGGGAAGTTTTAAAGACAAACACAAGAACATTCTTTCCACATGGCCAAAGCAGACAGTGTTCTGATGCCGTACTAATGAGAAAGTGCTCTAAATTTCATCTCTAACAAGCAATACCTTCGTATCAGAAGATAGGACAGAGGGGAAAAACAAAAAAACACTTGTGCTACCACTCAAGTTTAAAATGATAGAGCTCAATGTTTTAACCAACTGTACATAAGCTGGACCAGTGTACGTACTTGTAGCTGCTTCTGTACACGTTGGTTTTTCTCTGCTTCAGTCAGCCTCTCTTCCTCACTGCGATCTTGAACAGTCCCCTCAGAGCTGAGTTCAGCACTAGCCTCTGCACTATTCTCATCATGCTCATCAGCATGCTCATTCTCAGCCTGCAGGATGGTCACTTGAATGGGTGGGGTTGTTGTGGCCTGTTTAAGTTCCTCTTTGGTCTTTTCCAGATCTTGCTGTGCTAAAGCAGCCTGTTTAAAAAAACACAGCAGTAATTACTATTGCTTCAGAACATTCCATTAGAAACAAACTTTGGTCTTCCCCAAATTGAAATATACATTTAACTAATGCAAATGAAGTTTTTTGATGGCATGAAAACTGTTCATTCACTTGACTACGTTAACCAAAGTCTAAAGATGTGACTAAAAGGAGAAAAGCTTTAACACTGTTGAGTTTAAACTGCATGTTTGGGTATTGAGTGGCTTTGGCTTTACAATTACAAAGATAAAGCAGAAACAAAGTGCCAATATCTAGACTCTTCTCAAATGGGAATATTGTTTCAATACAGGCCTCAAGATTCAGGATAAACCCATTGCTGTATGGAGAGACCCCAGATCGTTTTCTTTTAAAAACCATCTTTGCAGATAAGAGGAACTGCCAGATTCAAGAAATTGAACATGTGATTTATAAAGTGTAATTGTTAGTCTGGATTGGATTAGTTACAAAACCAGAAGATCAAACTTGCTTACAGAATCTGCTCCCTACTACTCCACTGCCATTCCCACAGCCCAAAAACAAACCAAGTCTATTGGACAATGTTGCTGCTTTATGCTTTGGAGTGAAAAGCAGCTGCTCAGGCAGGACTATAACACTGACACTAAACACTTGGAGACTGACACCAGCATGAGTTAACTGCTATTAATAAGTACTTATTTAAAATGCCAAGTAAAACAAATGCTAATTCATGTCACACAGTATGCTACAAAAAACCAAGCATGACTGAGTGCATATAGGAAGTAAAGCACCCAGAATCAGCAGAGCCCTTTCAACTTACTCAGATTACAAATCCTAGTCAGCCAACTTTCCTCCCCTATTCTAAGAGGTGCACAGTACGCCCACTTCAGTTAATGTTTAAAAACTGAGTCTGCTGCACTCAATACTAAGTCTCACCCAAACGAAAGTTCTGGTTCGAGACTGGCCGCACGCACATGTATCTTTATAATATACTCCTTTGCCTCAAGTGGGATTATAGCTTTAAAACAAAAGTTTTAAAAAATGTGAAGGAGTCACAAGATGTGTTCTGTTGTTTGTCCAATTCTAACAGCCAACCAACCCATCCATCCATCAGGCTTAGCGTGAAGAAAAAAAATTGACTATTTTACCAAAGAGGAGAGAGTGCAAGGTCTTTTCACTTAAAGACTATGTTAACATTTTATCGTGAGCTGACCCAGACTCCTAAAGTCCCAGAAAAGTATTACTGATGCCAGGTTGTAAACAGTTATACAGTTACAGTCCATTTACTTCAAAAGATGAAAGGAAGTTACCTGCACTGAAAGGGTTAACATTGTTTTCCCTATGACAGTGAAACACAGTATAGAGATCTGAGAAAACAGTGTGGAGCTGGAGGAACACAGCAGGTCAGGACCCTTCAAATTTCCATGCACTTCACTCAAAGTGGAGGGATAAGAACCACACTACTCACCAGCAACAGCCTATATATGGACAGGATGGGATTGGACAAGGCTGCAACACCTGCCATGGTCAGCTAGTGCCCATCATTTACAATCAGGAAGGACTGTATTTGGGCATCAACTGGCTCACATGGCAACTGCATCTCAACTTTCTGCAGGGAAAAAAGGAAGTACCTACAATATTTTAATAGCTCACTGTAATACAGCCTTACCTTCCGCTGCCACTCAGAGGCCTCCTCTTCTTTCTTCTTCTTAGTTTCCTCTAATAGATTGATTTGAGAAGTGAGTGTTGCAAGTTCAGAGGCCTAAAAAGGTAAAGTCATCATGGTGTTACTTTGTTATTACTTTGAAAATAGAAGGCATAAATGTAAACCAAACTGCTTTAGTTTCATATTTCCATAAAAACACAATAAATTAATGCTGATATTAACAGTTCGAGAGCTAGAAAGCAAATTCATATGGGGTAGAATTATTGCACTGGGCTCAGTGAATGGGGCCCAAACAGCTTAGAGAAAAGAACATTTTGCCTGGAGTTTGAACACTCCTAGGCATACTTAAAGTCTGAGAGCTGACAGTTTGCACTGTAGATCATAATTGTATCTTGCTTCACAAATATTCCATTATAAAAAACAAACTGGTAACTCAACAATTTCACAGCTGACAAAAGGATTTATCCCAAAAATTTGAATCAGTTCCTAGTCCAGCACTCCTGCTAAGCAAGTGTTAAATAACCAATTGTTACATTTAACAACTGGAGGTTTTACACCTTAGAACTTGCCTAAGACTTGTGAACAAATGCATGTGCTAAAATATAGCTAGCAATGAATTCAATCTGAGATATGGCCAAATATCGGCACAATATTTTTATACTGGTGCACAGTATCAAGCTCTAATTGCACTTAAAATTGTCATTTTCAGCTTGTTGTTTTGGGGAAACCACTCAGGAAGAGCTCCTGCTCAATCTCCCTGAAGATCCAGGCCACGAGTTCATTTTTGTACAATGTTTATATCAATATTTAACAATAAAACATTTCAACACTAAATTAGCAGTCTTGCACAGGCAGTCACAGAACAACTGGTTGACTAAAGTGAAAAATGTCACCAAGGTCAGTAGAGAATGTACTTCTGGAGACAGAGACTAAAGCTACAAAAGGGCAAAGTAGAAAACACATTCAGCATTTAGTTATGCTACACCTATCCCAGTGTGTGTTAGCACTGTGTACTTGAAATGACATTCCAGCCCACAGCTCAAGCAATTTTCACCTTGTTTTGGAAAACTTCACAGCAAAAATATTAAATTTGAGATAATGTTAATACAAAATTCAGTGTAGTAAATTGAATTGTGTGCTGTTTTATAAGTGGTCTGGAGTCTCAAGTACAGTTGAAGAGCTATACAGGATGTGGAGGCAGCTTTGGAATGGGTGCAGAGGTTTACCAAGATGCTGCTCGGATTAGACAATGCAAATTATTAGGAGAGACTAGAAAAACTGAGTGTTTTCTCTCTGGAGCAGCAGAGACTGAGGGGAGACTTGGAAGAAATCTATGAAAATAGAGATATACAGATAGGGTTGACAGTCAGAATTTAATTCCCCTGGAGTTGAACATGTCTGATATTAGGGGGTATACATTCATGGGGAGGGCAGGGGGGTTCAAAGAGAGATTGAGGAGCAAGTTTTTCCTTTTAAAAGAAACTGCTAGCAAAGTGGAATAGGCTGCCACCAGGGTGGTGGAGAAAGCAGATATGATAGGCATGTTCAAGGGACTTTCAGATAAGCATATGGATGTGCAAGGTGGGAGGAATAGGGACCCAGGGCAGGCAGAAGCAATTAGTTTAACTTAGCATCATGTTCTGCACACTGTGGCCCAAACAGCCTGTCCCTGTGCTGTACTGTTCTATGTTCCACATTCCAGCTAGGTCAAAATTGTCACATTAAAAGGATGTAGGATTGGCCCTCAACTGTTATCTGGAAGCACTAGTACATTTGACTTGTGGTCTTGGATTAGGTAGTAACATCTGTGCACAAATTCTACATATTGTATTCTTCAGGCTACCACCCTCATCCTTTGTTTTCTGTTAGCCATGTTTAGCAAGTTGTGCAAGTGAATGTTTCAGAAGTTTTTTTTTGGGGGAGAACATTACATCCTATAACCAGGAGGCAAATTTCCCTGATTTGGAATTCAGGTTGAAAAAGGTCAAAAAAGTTGAAGACTTAGTACCACAGGTCTAACTCCACCCACTCCCCCCAAACTCTAACCTCTAAGCACACCAAGATTTCTCAAAAAAGGGAGAAAAAAACCAGAAGTTACTGGAAATGCTCAGCAGGTCTGGTGGCATTTGTCATGTCTCCCACCCCCACTGGGCAAAGTTAACATTTCAGGCCCAGTGACCGTTCTTCGCTGGACCCAAAAATATTAGCTTTTGATTTCCACACCCTCCACCCCACCGCACCCCACAGACAGATGCTGCCAGACCTGAACTTTTCCAGCAACTTCAGTTTTCGTCTGATTTACAGCATCCAGTGCTTTGTTTCTCACAGGATGTGTTTCATCTGCAACAAGATACACCACCAACATTTGCTTACATCAAACCAGAAATGGCATTCCCACCTCACCAACAAATGCAGGGTCAGTTGAAATGTCATACAAAGATAAGTGGTGAAAGCTTTTGTGCACCCCAACCAACCACCACCCCACAAACATTGCTGCCTCAGAAGTAGATAAGCAACTGGTCCAAAAAAAAGTGGATCAACTCTGTTCATGTGATATTACTTTATTTGGCAGGAATCCAAAATCTTAGGCTGTTGAGCTGAAATTCTGATAAAACAAAGTGTATTAAGGTTGTTCAAATTTTATGTCTCAGTGATACTTACCAGATTCTCTTGATTTTTCATTTGATTTTGGGACTGTTCAATTAAAGCAGCCTTGGTCTCCTCTGCAGCCCTGCGCTCTTGTTCTAGTCGTTCAGCCTCCTCCTGAGCTGCTTTCCTCTCTTGTTCCAGCTCCAGTGCTTTGCGAGTTTGTTCTTCCAGTTCTGGAAGAACAAGGTGAAAGATTCTCACTACTATACATGGTGTTGTCATCTACATTACAGTTCTTCTATATGGCACATTCTGCTCACAACATTTATTTAAATCTTTTCCACCTTCTAAAAGTAAGTGACTCAAGTAGTATGAACACCTTGCATAGTTGCAGACCAAAGGTCATTTGGTGGTACCCTTGCTAACCTTTTGGCTTTATGGGCCACAAGGCTGCAAGAAAAACTGCATACATTTGCAACAATGGCTCCATTCCCCTGCTGATCCATCTTACCAATCCTTTTCATTTGTTCATGGGAAGGGGGTACCAGAAGCACAGAACATAGGAGTAGACCATTTGTCCCTTTGAGCCTGCACCAAAAAAGGTGGGCCAGCAGTTTTGTCCCCAAGCTTAACTGTCCCAGAGAAGGTAGTGATCGGTCTTGTTGAACTACACTGCATATCATACTGAGGTGCTTTTACTAGGAGCACTCCAGGATTAAAGGGTGAGCAGCAACAGCAAAGGAGTGACAATACTGTTCCAAGCCAGGACAGTGTGCAACCTGGAGGGGAACTTGCAGGTGTTAATGTTCTATGCATCTGTAGGCTTGCCTTTTAAGTAGGAATTGCAGATTTGGAGAGTACTGTTGGAAGAGCCTGAAATTATTGCAGTGCATCTTTAGAATGTTGCTTACTGCTGCAACTGTTAGTGGTAGAAGGAATGAATGTTGAAAGTGAAGTACTGATCAAACAGATTGTTTCTGATGGTGTAAAGCTCAAATGCTGAGACAGATGAACTTTAGTCGCATGGAGGGCATGCCATCGTTCTTTGGATGTGTACCTTGTACAGTGAACAAACTATGGGGAATTACTCACCACAGCATTTCTAGTCTAACCTACTCCTGCAGTCAGTATTTACATGGTTGGTCCAATCTAGTCTGGTCTCATTAGACGACAGTAGCAAACAACAAGACTGTCTGCGATGTTTGTGCCACAAAAGAGTATCAAGCAGTGCCACTTGTCACATGACAATCCAAGCCTGAATTTTGTTCCGGTCATGCTCTATGGATTGTTTTAGTGTCAGAGGAATTGTAAGGGTTGAACTTTTGTACAGTTAGCTGCAAACATTTCCAATTATGACCCTCTGACACAGAGGAAAGGTCAGTGATGGTTGGGTCCAACATACTACCCTGAGTCACCCTTGCAGTGAGGTTCTAGAATTGTGGTGACTGATGTCCATCCTCACCTGGGTTAGGTACAATTCCAGCAGGAAGCTCTGCCCAGCTTCCCATTAAGTCAGGTTTTAGTTGTGCTCCTCGATTCCCCAGGCCCAAACACTGCTGCAATGTCAAGGGGCTCACCTCCCTCCTGGGGTTTAGCTCTTTTGTCCATGTTTGAACAAAGGCTGTAAAACATGGTCCACAGCTGATTTGCCCTGGTGAAATCCAGACTGTAAGTCACTGAGCAGGTTACTGCTAAGAAAATGCAGTTTTGATAGCAATAAAGATCAAGTCCTTCCATCTCTTTCCTGATGGAGACAGCACTTGGCAAAGGTCAGATCTGTCCTATACTGGTGAAGACATACCTGGGCAATTTTCAATACAACATATCTGCACTCGACTAAAAGGTGCAGCTACTTACGTAACTTTTCAACATAATTTCTGGAACACTGGTAACTGCATTGGCTGTGAACCACACTAGTATCTTCATTGATAAAAAAGCTTCAGTAAATGGAACTGGTCAAAGACTAGAACTTATAATGCTAGGGACCTCAAATTGTGCAGGCAGATCACCCACTTAACACTTCTGGTGGAAGATGGATGCAAATCATTCAAGTTTGGTCTCTTGCCTGGATGTGCTGGGAACATCTATCACTAAAGATAGAGAACATTGACTTCCTAATGGCTGTTTAGATTGGTACAACTGCAGAACTTGAATTGGATTGGATCAGATCCAATCCATTGGTTGTGGGAAAATTTGGCCCCGTTAACTGCACACCAAACAGAACAAAATGCTTCTTGTCCTCTATAGTAGCTTCACACCTCATTTTCAGGCATGCCTGATATTGCTATTAGCATGCTTGCCGCAGTCTTCATGGAGCCAGGTTTGACTGCAATTGACAGCACATGGTACAGTGGAGAACAGACAAGATCACAAGGACCCTATCACTGAGGGAATACTTGGTAGAATCTCCACCTCAAGAAGAACCTTACATACACCCAGTTTTGAATTAATTCCATCCCAGTTCACAAAGTAGCAGTGCTACACAAAGACAGTCTCAATAAAGAACCAAAACAAGTCACTGGAAAGTTCAGCAGGTCTGGCACTATGAAGAGGGAGGGAAAAAGGATCAGTCAATGTTTCAGGTCCAGAGACCCTTCCTCAGAAATGCATGCCAAAATAAGGATTTAATGCCCCAAATTAATTCGGCCCCTCTATCCTCAGCACTTCTTCCAAGTGGTGCTCAACATGGAACAGAACAGGTGGGAACCAGCATGTTTCCATGCCCATGACTGACCCAATTCGATGGATTTTTGTGGCATCTGGATCAACATTGAAGATTCAGTCACTGTATTGCATGCTCATGTGCAGCAGCCTCAATAGTCAGAGAAAAGTCAGTGAGTGAGCCTGTCTCTGCCTTTTTTCCATAATGAAACAATTAAATCATGTCAGTTGATGCTATTGAATAAAGACAAGAGTATGCTTCACTGGGGTTAAAAAAGTCTGCAAAGAATATTGTTGGGAACAGGAGTTATGATTTATGACAATCTTTTCAATGATCAGATTCATTGTGTTTTCTCAAAA
The DNA here is from genome assembly GCF_030684315.1 of Stegostoma tigrinum. NCBI lineage: Eukaryota > Metazoa > Chordata > Chondrichthyes > Orectolobiformes > Stegostomatidae > Stegostoma > Stegostoma tigrinum. The sequence continues at coordinate 34,366,253 of NC_081368.1, read as the reverse complement.
ATAAATTACATTTTACAAGTGATCCACAAATTCTTAGATAAAAACATCATGACTTGAGCCAAGTGGCGGCTTTTCTTAGGGGAAAAGGTAACCGTATTCAGTTCAAGGTCACGTGGCTTCTTTAGGTCTAAAGAAATAAGCCCTTTCTCTACAGCCTCCAACTTACCAATTAAAGCGTAGACTAGGCCACTGTCCTGAACCAAACAGTCAACTCTTCTCAAAAAAGGAGAATAGCAAGTACTTGTCTTAGTCTCCAACCTATGCTGCTGAAAGCAGTACCAATGGGCCTCACTTTCTAAACTAAAAACATGCCATTGCTCTTCAGCAGGAAGACTTCAGGACAGGAGACGAGAATGGAGAGAATCAATTGTGTGATGCCTTCCTCCCCTCTCCACCCCAGCCAATGCTATCCACCCCTCCCAGCACAGTCTATCCAGAAGTATTTACTTCCCACTACTGCTATCAGGCAATGTCTGGTCTCCAGAGTTACACAAGTGTCTTGTTTATTTAAAAAAGGGGGCACCAGTCAAGGATTCCTGTTCACAGCAGAAACAGACAAGAAGTTCATTCACACTTGGTGAGCAGAAACCCTGGCCAGCTTTCTCTTACAACAGGAAAGAGCAGCAGCACATTTAGAATTATAGGATATAGTGCAGAAGAGGCCTTTGGTCAGTAAGCGGCCTGCTCTGAAAAGCATCCCACCAAGACTGTCCTCCCCCTATCCCTGTAACCCTGTATTACAGGTGGCTAATCCCCACCTAGCCTGTACATCCCTGAACCTACAGGCATGGCCTGGGTGGTGTTGGGGGGGGGGGGAGCCTGGCGTGGCTGGGGGGGGGGGGGGGGTAAGCCCCTGGCAGGCAACTCCACTGCCTGAAACATGGCATATACTTGGCAATGGGGCTCATTACACAGTAGATAGATAACATGGCTGCATTTCTACAAGAGCCACTTGCAACATGTTTCATGGTTCTTGAAACGTTGTTGTTTGCCCCCTTGCAGACATTAAAGTCAACTGGCACTATAAAATATAGTCTGAGGAGATGATTAGTACTTCAAATAGTTCCATATCATACCAGCATAAAAAAGACAGACATGCAGAGAATCTCTGGGACAGCACTACAGGTCTTATTTCAAGTCAGATTTAAAAAAACAACTTGACCAGAAGTTGCTGGAAAAGCTCAGCAGGTCTGCCAGCATCTGCTGAGGAGAAAACAGTTACTGTTTCAGGTGCGGTGACCCTTCCTCAGAATCTGAGGAAGGGCCACCGGACCTGAAACTTAAGCCTGTTTTCTCCTCCACAGATGCTGCCAGACCTGCTGAGCTTTTCCAGCAACTGTGTTTTTATTCCTGATTTATAGCATCCACAGTTCTTTTGGTTTTTTAAAATTTGACCACCTCTTTTCCCTCCTTCCTCAGAGGGATTTCAATAACTTGTCTTAACCATCAACTGATCCTGTTTGGTGCAATAGAGGCAGGGAGGTGTTGGATACTTATCCAATGATCACTTCGGAAATTCCTCTTGCTGTTCAAGTTTCAAACCAGCCCCAAATTACAGTAGTAGGTTATGGAACCGGTATTGCAAGAGGATTTGGGACATGCTTGATAAATCAAGCTTTTGTCTGTAAAGCATAAAAATGCCCATGTACATTAGGATGCTTATATTCCATGAATTTAGATATTACTGAAGAATGAGTTGGTTGCTCTCCAAATAGGAATAAGTCCCCCAATCCAATCCTCTAGTCACGAAAAAACTGACACTGGAAGCACATCTTCCACTCAGACCAATTTGCTCTTTGACAACATCACCTTTTTGAGCTTTTTCAGTCTGTTCTTCAACCCGTTTCAGTCTCTCCATCAATTCATCCTTTTCACGCTCTATGTTCTGTCTTTCTTTCTCTGCTTGCTCTCTCTTCTTTCTCTCATTTTCCAACTGCGCTCTAGAGACAAAGAATGCTTTGAAGATTGAAAAGTTAAGCTGAACATCTAGCTTTTCTTATTAAAGACTAAGTCAGTAAATTATGTATTCTCTTGTCCCAACTATAGTGTAATGTATCTGAAATGCATTAATATATTCTATTCTAAGAGTATCTAGTACCTGGAGGGAAATCAAACAGCCATTCCAAATAATTGACATTCATCCATCAAGACATTCAGGTGAAGGAGGAACAGCTGCCAAAAAGTCTTGCTCCTCTAATTACTGCCATATTAGTTTTCTCAAAAAAGCACAGCACCTGAATAAGTTCAATGCCCCAGATATTCTTTTGCTAGAAGCTCCGCCTGAAGGAGGGGGGGGGGGGGGGGGGGGGGAGGGGGGTGTGGGGAAGGAGATAACTATACAGAATAGAATGGATAGACAAGAAAAAGCTTCTGGTTGTTAAGAAATACTTAGTACCATGCTCAAGGATCTCCTAGTCAAGGAATTTGTAAGTAAGTGTCAAGTTGCATTACACATTTAAAGATTGACAATCTTAAGAGTACTAAATGTGAGCATTTAGCATGCAGTGTCAGGGCAAAAAAAACCAAACAGGAATTTGGCATCATTTTTAAAATCCCACTTCGCAGTTTGCAAGTTGAAACCCACTTGCTGCAGCTCAAAAAAGTACTCCTGACCTTTCCATTTGTTTCTGATGCTTCTCTTCTCTTGCTTGAGCCTTCATCTGCTGGACTTCAATAGTATCTGGCTTACGTCTGCGCATATAGAGTTCATGGTTTCCCATGCACAGTGCCAGGATACGCTTGTTAATGCGGAGACGCGGTGCATAGAATATGAAATCCTATGGCAAGGAAAGAGAACTTGGCATACCATTTTCATATTTGAAGTGAATGCATTATAATGTCTAACTGCTTCATGCAGGTTTGGCACCAGAACACAAGTCTACATCATTGCTTTTTCCTCCATTTTAGCATGTTGCTCCTCAGCGAGAAAAAGAATGTATCAAACAAAAAAAAAGCTAAGGATTCACCATATTAACTGTTGCCAGTGACCTATATTCAGAACCAAACACGAGGATGGATGTCAACCAAGAGCAGCCTATCAATATTAAGTAACCATAATGCTAATAAAGATAATTACATTAGAACAATGACCATCTTCAGAAATAAGTCAACACAACATAAATAGATTTATAAGCAACAGGTAATTCTTGAACCATAAGCCCAAAAGAACAAAAAACAAACACTTGGCCTCTTAAGAATCTACCTTCTATAGAAGGGCAGATTAGCTACTTCAATTCTGAATCCTGGTCAAAAATCAGGTTGAAAATTTGTCATGTAACTAAGGTTAACCTATTATTAACTGGCACAACCAATTGTTGGAAAAACTCAAGTCTGGCAGCAACTGAGAGAAAAATCAGAATTAATGTTTTGGCAAAGTTTGAGGAAGGATCACTAGACGCCAAAGTGTCAATTCTGATTTATTTGCACAGATGCTGCCAGACCTGCAGAGCTTTTCCAAAAATTTGTTTTTGTTTCTAGTTTACAGCATCCACAGTCTTTTTTGTTTCCATTATCTACTAGCTTAATGAACAAGTGTACTTCCACTCTCGTGTGTTCAAAGTGTTGAAGTTATATTATCAAAATTAGGATGCTCAAACCCTCAAGTTACATCAATCTACAGTCTGCTGCTTCAAGTACAACTAAAATTACTTGTTGCCAGGAAACAACCTGGATGCTGTAAACTGAAGGCAACAGGTTAACAGTCAAGTCACAATTGAGTGATCTTTATCCAAACATTGCGATGAGATATTTATAGGTAGCTGCAATGTCTTTTGTACTTACTGGTGCTTTTTTATCGATTGGTTTGATGATAAACTTCTTATCATTAAATGATATGTTTCGGATTTCACTCCATGGGAATCCAATCTTTGGTGTCAACCTTAAGTTAAGAGCAGACATATTCTAGTTCAACATTCACATGGGTACACCCACTTGCCACTAAAACACACTGCATCCAAAAACTGGCTTTAGCTAAAAAAAATTCTCTATCCATTCTAGTCTGCAACTGCCAACTATTTCTGGTCTATAAATGCAGAGGCTTCCTGGTGGTTAACGCTGCCCTCCATACAAGTTGTTCATAGATTCAGGCTAAATTTCTGGTTTTATGAAACATTAGGAAATTTCAGTCAAAGCAGTAATTACAGTTTAAATTTATCCTCATATTTGGGAATTGGAAGAGTGGTGGAATGAGAAAAGGGAGCAGTAAAAATCAGGCAAGAAACCCTGCTGTGAAATATTCACCAAACCACTTGTCTAAACCATTATCTAAATTGTATTGTCAACTAGTCATGTCAGGACTGTTCAAACCAACTCCAATTTGAACATATTATGTTAATACAAGAGGAGAAACATTACCTTAATATGTGTTAAAATGCCTCTCTTTTTTACATAAAATTATGCCCCAATCACAAAAACAACACAGCTGAACAAAAAAGTTAGAAGCTAAACTTTATGAGCAACACATTCTGAAAACATGATCTTTAGCTACAAGGCACAAGCACATTACAATGTTTGCATAATACTCATTAAATATGTTCCCTGTTGTAACCACATGGACTGTTTGTTAATCTGGACATGTTATTCTAATCGGACAAGCTAACTGATAATTCCCATTTGTGTTAATCAGTTAGAGTTTCCATTAAACTGTTAACCCATTCCTAATTAAGAGCAGTCACTAACATGCAAATATCTAGCCAAGTGATTCGTGGCTAAGTTTGCATCCCCAGGGATCAGTGTGAAAGTGAAAAAGGTGCAAAGTCACTCATTACCTTTGTTCGTTTATCAAATTGTTATCCTAGAGAAAGCATCCTCCATGCTAAAATTTACCTGTCATCATGTTCATATATGTTCAGTCCGAGAGCATCAACACCAAGCCACAGCTCAGAGCCTTTTTTGTTTTTGATGCTGAAGTAGTTAACGCCATACATTTCAAGATCTTGAGCGATCTTCAGATATTCCATCATGGCATCCTCCCTGTTAAAAGAAAGTAGGTACCAACACTGAATTCCATCAATATACACTTATAGATACCCCAAGGCATTGGGCTGGTGTTGAAGACATTGCGGGAAGAACAGAAAAATTTGAGTTCACACTGCAAATAAAAGGACACTATACATAATAATGCACTTTTGGGGGTGGGGGGGGGGGGGGGGGAAAGAGAAGAGGGAAGTGGGGAGAAGAGCAAAAGGTCAAAGCTGACTTTAAAAGCATATACTGGATCATTTTCCACTTTCCTAAGTGTGAAAGTTCTGTTGGTCAAGCAGGGGTGGGTTTATAGGAATTGGTATACACAATCTGTGCAACAAGAGAGTTTCACAAAATGCCTTGCACACCGCCCACAACTTTAAAAAACGAAGAGCCTTGTTTGCAGCAACTGGTAATAAAATAAGCATGTTTAACTATCACCCAGTGTTGAGAAATTTAAACTTTGGTAATTGAGAAATATATAATAAGTTGTACTCCTTTCCATTGGTTCTTGTACTATGTCTGGAGCTTGAAAAGATAATAAACCCATAAAGTACATTCTATATTACTATTCTAATGAAAATAGTACAAGGGTTTCAAATTAGTGGATTAATCATTGTACTTGGAACACACTAGCCACAAGGTGGTGACAAAAATCACAGCATACTAAAAATAAAAATCAGACCTCCGAATTGTTAGTTTTATGATTTAATATCACTTAAAATGTTAAGTTTCCAAAAAGATAGCACTACAATGCAAGTTTTAATCACTTAATTTCTCTCACCATCCCTGACATACCTGTGACAAGATGAAGGACCTTAGCTGATTTAAATCCAGCGCAGAGGAAACAAAGCTTGGAATGTTTTAAGAGTAAAAACTAATCCAAAAGCAATTTGAATCTACAGCTTCTTTTGCATCACCCCCACAAAAAGACCATTGCCAACTGGCTCTAGCCACACTCTGGTGAAAAGCAGAGTGTATTGTGAAGATGGAGGCTGGCATTTCCCATGAAGTTGTAGGGCCCTTTCACACTACAGAACACAGTATAAGTGCCTCATTCACAAATTCCCAAAAACCCAACAAGCAGCCTTATAAATTTATACCAGCTACTGAAAAGCAGCCACACAGCAAGGAATTGACCAAGCTTATGCTGTTAGTACACCAGGTGTCAAAGCATACAGTTGGCATCTCAGTCCTGGACAAAAATAAACTGAAGGAATTGGAGAAGATTCAAATTTAGGATGGAAAGAACAGCAGCTTCAGTTTGGGATCACTCCAACTATAACACCATGAATTACTAATTGAAGTTACTCCATTTTAAAGAAAAAACAAACTTTTCCACAAGAAAAGGTACACATTGTCACCTCCTGGTATACCTGATCATTCCTCTATGTTCCTCATGCCATATTTGGATCCGATCTTCCCACTGTTCTTTGTTCAGCTTATGCTGTTCCAGGACACTGAAGGTAGCAGAGAACACAGTTAAACCATTATAAAGCAGATTGAGATTTCCCCGTGCAGTCCTGTCATCGAGAATGTTTTCAGTCTGAATTGGTTATGTCCACAGAAAATATGCCAAATGACTTTCACAAATAAGCCAGGTGATTGTTTAAGTTTCTGGTAACAAATGCATTAGCTAGCTGTATTTGTATTTTTAGCTCCAATATAGGAGTCATGCTTCAAGACTGATATCTGCACCTCTAACTGAAATATAAACTCCCAAACTACTTTGCAACTTCATAAACCAAATCTACTCATAACCCAGATTGAAGAATAAAATTGATTACAAACTTTCAAAGAGAAATTGAGGCATTCTGCTTAAGCTTTAAAAGAGCATTGCGACTGCGAGAGGGACATGAGACATTCAATACAGCCTAGAAATTTAGCAACCTACCGTTGATTAAAAATGAATGGATTGTGACAAATCAGAAATAGTTAACAAGTTTGGTCAGTGTGCTGGGTCAAACTAAAAACTTTTTATTCCAGTGCACCGGGTGCAGTCTTGAGACTTCTGAATGGAAAGATACAAGGAGGAGATTTGCTAGACATTTAGAGAATTGAGTGGGCTGCTTAGGGTCGAAGAGAAACAGTGCCTACTCATACAAAAAGAAACAGCAGGATGAGGACAGATTTAAAGTAGCATGCAAACAAACAAAAAGCAGAAAATGGCAGTAGGGGAAAATCTTTCCAGCAAAGTAGCTAAGTTATGGAATGCACTGCAGGTTTATGAGGCATTCCACCATTATTTAGCTAGAAACGTCTTGCAAGGATATGGGGAAAAAGCAGGAAATTGGGACTAGATAATGATGCTTGTTTGAAGAGCCTGGCACAGTGGATTGAATGGCTACCGTCAGCCATAATGAAGGTGGCTCTGAGAGCCACATTGGAACATGTGCTCATTAATGTTCAAATTGAGCGTCTCCCTAGTGACTGCAGGGCTGCTGAGTGAATCAACGACCTCAACTGACTGTCTAGTAGAAACAAAGACGTGGCCTTAATGTAACATCAATTGGCAAACAAAGGGTCACAGTAGTGTTATAATGGGAAACATTATGAAGACTGAATGCTTCGGACTGCTCCAGAAACGCATATTAGCCTCAGTCTGCCTGTCTGTCTATTTGAGGGGGTTCCGAGTACTCTAAAATCAGGAGCTAACCTAAATGGAAAGAGTTCTATTCCTAAGCATGCGTGTCCCTTAACTTTTGCAAACAATGAACAAACCTGGCATTTTAAACAACTAAAATTTCTCAAATTCCAAATGGATAGTATTGAGACCAGTTCTCATGATCATATGTCAAGGCAAAAAGCAACCGTCGCCCATGCCGTATCAGATTTAAGGTTTTGGAAGACTAGGGGAAAGTAGCACTACCTACAAGTGGACAACAGAAAAAGCAACTCATTGAAAACATCACCTGCAGCTCTGATCACAAGAGGAATGCCTGTTTAACTCATTAACCAGCACTTTACTGTATTAAAATATACCCACAGGAGGAATTTAACACAATTGCATCATCTCCAGCCATCTGCACACTGGAGACCATTCTTTGGTGTGTTGGAAAGTCTGTAGCTCAGCTTTAGATTTTTCTTACCAAAGCAGCACAATTACAGAACAGAACACAAAACAACACATGACCAAACAAACCAGCTATCAACCAACACAAGCACAAAACTATTGGCTCAGTTAAAATACAAGGATTTAAAAAACAGAACACTCCTTTGACAGGGCAAAGAAAACAACTGCAAAACAATGGGGCAAGTGCTCAATATGACAGGGCATGAAGGCACCCTCAAACCAACAAATTTTTTTTCCCCAAAATGAAGCTGTCCATGTTTTTAAAAACGATCCAAAACACATTTAAATGCTATGCATTAAAATTTCCAGTGTGTTTTTCATTTTTTTCTGTCTACCTCTTCCCCCTTACTCCAGAGGGACTAGACTTTGGTTGACACCAGCCTAGTTCCTCTAATGTGGTGGGTACAAAAGCTGACTGCTAACTCTGCAAGCTTACCAACACTTAGGGGTGTGCACCAAACACTGGGAGCTCCAGTCATGGCTTGCAGAGGAGGGAGTGTTCCATACTATCACCATTCTTTGGTTTGCCCTGTCCCACTGGCAGGACAGACCCAAAACAGGTGATGGCAGCAATACCCAATTTAAAAAAGCTACCATAAAAAATCCTCAGCATTTGATTCCAGACTCTGGCCAAACTTGAAGTTCACTTATCTCACCACCCCACAGCAAGTGAAGAAAAACAAACTGACAATCTTCAATCTACTTCCTGCATGCGCACCTACGAAAATCATCAGGTGCCATAACAGTTCCTGTGAAGATTCAACATTATGCTCTTGAATTAGCCATGCCCTAGTCAAGCTGCAGCTGTACAGATAGTGTTGCTTCCCACAGTCAAGTAGATGCCATATCTACAAAAACGAACAAATCCAACCTAGTCAATTACCACCTTAATCTATCAAAATAACGACAGTCAGTCATCTCCAGTGGATAAAGGAATGCCTGCTCAGGTGACACTGTTTGGATTAAGCCAGGCCTACTCAGCTCCAGACCTCATCTCGCTTTAAACATGGACAAAACAGGTGAATTTCCAACAGGCGGCTAGAGTGGCTACCCTTGATGTCACAAACATTTGACAGTATGGCATCAAGGCAGCCTTAAAACAGTGGAGGAGTTGATGGGAAAGAGGCAGTCGCGGTCCTGTCACTGGATTATAATCCATGGCCCCAGGCTGATGCTCTGGGATCAATGACCACACAGACAAAAAGGTCTAAAGTGAGGCTTTGTTGACCTCTAACTCTTCAGATACTGAAGAGACAGTCAAATGCAGTAGTAACACAGACAACACCCAAGGTTTAAGCTGACAAATTGGAAATCGATGTGTGGCACAGATCCTACATCCCCGTAACAACTGCAAGGCGTTACCACTAACCAGAAGTGGGACTGGACCAATCTTAATGAGACAACAGTAGATCAGAGGCTAGGAATTCTATGCAAACTAACTCACTTCCCAACACCTGTCAACCACCTAAGGATAGTGGCAGCCAGGAGGGCATGGAATACTATGCATTTGTTGGAATGTGTGCCACTTCACAACAGTTTGAAACCATCCGGGGTAGGCAGCCTACTTGATTGTTGATTGGTGTGTCATTGATACCATGACCATAGTACAGCCTTCTGCCACAATCTCAAAAGATGCACTGCAAGAGCTTCAAAACTCCCTTAACAAGGAGCTTCATATTCTGCAGCCTCTAATCAACCTCGAAAAGCACAAGGATAGCAGATGAACAGGAAAGCAAACATCTGCAATTGCCCCCTCAGCCAAACACTATCCTGGCTTGGAACAATGATTCCTATAGCACCAAAGGAAAAATCCTGGAAACCCCTGCCTGACAGCACTGCACGTGTACCTACCCCACCCCACCTCACCCCATATTTCAGTTCCAAAGGCAGCTCACCACCACCTTTTACAGGACACTTTAGTATGGGTCTGATTTAGGATGAGCCAAAGAAAAAAAACTGGCCCAGTCACCACAAATCCTATAAACAAGTAAACTCCAAAAAGGCTTCTCAGTCACCATTTGAAGGACATTAGGTAAATTATTTCTACAAAGCCAGAGTATGTTCTAATTTCTGGAGAAGGGTCTAGGCCTGAAACATCAGCCTTCCTGCTCCTCGACCTGCTGTGTTCATCCAGCTTCACACCAGGTTATCTGATTCTCTGGCATCTGCAGTTCCTGCTATCTCTAATTTAGATATTTTTGGTTTGTCTATTTTACTCCATCTAACTGCATATTCAGATATAATGCTAAATTACTTTGACTGGAGTGAGCAGATTTCAAGATACGGCTATGAAAACAAGACATTTACCGTTGTGGAAGCAGACGCTCATTTGACAAATAGCCTGATTTGTGGGCATCTTTATTGAAGTCACCACATTTGACCTGCACAGCGTAAGAAGCTAGCAATACAGCAGTCTCTGGGGGACAGTAGATGTCATCATTCAGAATGCCCTCTTTCACTTGCAGGAAGAAGAGGCGTTGGGTGATCTCTTGAATCAGCTCCTCAGATACATCCTCTGGAAAGAATTTTGCCCTGAACTTGAAGAGTAATGGGCTGTCCTTACGAACATCCTGCTGAGTCACCTATAAAAGCAGAAAATAACAATGACAACTTAGTTGCGCTGATACATTATCCCTATTGGGCTCAACCCTACATGAAAAACAGACCCTTTGGTCGAACTCATCCAAGCCAAACAAGTTTCCCCAAACTAAACCATTTGCTTGCATTTGGCACATATCCCTCCAAATCTTTCATATTCACATACCTATCCAAATGTCTTTAATTGTTCACTACACCAGCTTCTACCATTTCCTCTGGCAATTCATTACATGTGCTGAGAGAGAGGTTGCTCTCAAGTGGCTTTTAAAATCTCTTCCCTCTCACCTTAAAAATATATCTAGTTTTGAACTACCCTACCTTGGGCAGCACACAGGGTGGAGGGGGGGTTAAATTATGCCCCTCATTATATTATAAGCATTTTAATAGAGAGATTACTCTTCAACCTCCCATGCTCCAGGGGAAAAAGGTCCCAGCTTACCCAGCGTCAAACTTTCCATTCTTGGAGCCTTCCTTATAAATCCTTTCTGAAATCTTTCCAAATCAATAATTCAACTACAACTGTGTGCAGGGCTCCAAAACGTTCCCTCAATGTCCTGTACAACTGCAACAATGACATCCCCAACTCCTATAGTCAATGGTCTGAGCAATGAGGGCAAGCACGCCTAACAACACCTTAGCTACCCTGTCTACTTGTGACAGAACTTTCAAAGAACTGTGTACCCAAACCCCTAGGTCTTGGTTTGACAGTGCGCACCTGCCCCCCTCCCCCATCATTCGAACACAGGTCTTTATCTACTTTGTGTGCGCAAACAATTATGCCATAAAAACAGCTTTTCAACTTGAATCTTTACACAAGAGGGATCAACTCCAGTATATTGCTGCAGGTGGTTAAAAGAGAGCTCCTGACCATATTCTAGTGTTAACAATGCCAAGCAATAAACCAGCAAAGAATTAATAGTGCACAACATGAAAAAGTTTGTATTTTACATTGAGCTATAACCTTCGATAAAAACTCACTAAATAAAAGGGACCATGACTACTATAGAAGGGAAGAATTTCTAAAAAGGGTACATTTCAAATGGGATATTCTTCCAGATTGCCCAGTTGTGTTTAAGAAGAGACTGGTCGAGGTCTAGCAACAGTTTAATGCTTCATCCGCATGAGGCACAAAACTGGAAAAAAGTTATAAAGCACATTAATGTTCCAAAAAAATTCACAAGTGATTCTTTGAATGCATGACACAATTCAACAAATATAGCAGCTATTCATGAGTAATAAGCCAAGAATAGCAACAAGATGAAATGAAGAGTGACCAGGCAAACAGTAGTTTCCTCTTTTCCGTTAAAGAGACCACATATTGAACATCCACCTAATCAGACAAAGCCTTTGCATTCACAAAGGAACTTTGATGTCTCACCAAAAAAGAATGGTCCAACTGAAAACAGCACACTTATGTATCCTTTCAAAAGGAGATTTCTCTGGCAGGCCTGCACTATCTCATCTCTAACTGCCCTCAAGAGGATGATGTCGTCTTCTGAACTACTGCAGTCACACCTACACTGCTCTTGGGGAAGAGTGTTTGATCTAACAATCACAAAGAAACATTGATATATTTCAAAATTGGGATTAGGTGCACTTGGAGAATTTGATGATGGTTCCTTTCCCATTTCTTTAATACACTTATTGACATGGACTACTTTGACTGGATGTCACAAAAGCACTGAACTGCTTATACCATAACATTTCTGAACACACTACATAAGCAAGAGTGGATTCAGAGTTTGCAAGGTAAATACTTGACAATTTTAAAGTGGCAGTGGCAAGATAGACTTGTTCAAATGAAGTTTTTCCTTTTACTTGCTGGTCCTCAGACAGGACGCCAACCATTCCAGTTGCATCCAAAGCATGAAGCTGCCAGGCACTCTGATGCAGGTTAGGGCAGAGGATTTGCCATTTTCAGCTATGAAAGGTATTATGGTATTTAACTCATTAGATTTTGGCAAGAGTTAAACTTACTTCAATAAACATGGAGTTCCACAAGCACAGCTGTTCAGACAGCATCTGGGAAGCAGTAAAGTCAACACCAGGCCAGAACACTTTGTCAGGACCTGAAGCATTGGCCTCCCTGCTCCTGTGATGACATTGACTGGCTATGCCTTTCCAGCTCCATACTTATCAACTCTAGCTTCTAGCACCTGCAGCCCTTACCTGTCTCCAGGACTGAAAACTTCTGTCTTCTGTATACACACACACAGTTGACAGTAGGGTTAACATTTGATCGTGAGCATTCCTTCACTTTATTCCAATTAGATCTTCTCACCCTTTTTAAAAAGGCAATTAGAGATTCTGCTGTATCACATTCACCCCACAGACATGTTTAAAACAGGCAAGTGAATCATGGAAAGGAGTTACAAAATATTATCTACGTGATCCCATTTCAAAAGTTTGAAAAAGGTAACGTCACCATTGTTCTAGAGGATGCTGCATTGCTTTTCCATTAGAGGCTGGACCCAGGGAGGGTGGTGTGGGCAAGTTGGCTAGTGGTAGTTTAACTGGATGGTCACCACACTTCAGTTGAGGTGGGGGGGGGGGGGGGGGGGGGGGGGGGGGGGGAGAGAGTTGAGCAGTGTCCTTCATTCAGCTTCAGATAATGCAGGAATTGAACCCATGCTATTAGCATTACTCTGCATCACAAACCAGCCAACTAAGTAAACAGCTTATAAAAGTAGAAGCCCTCCATCAAGTGTTAAGCACTTAGAACATAGAACAGTACAGCACAGAACAGGCCCTTCAGCCAACAATGTTGTGCCGACCATTGATCCTCATGTATGCACCCTCAGTTGTCACACAATTGCGTACACAAGTCCATGCAGCCTAGCTGGCAGATCAGACCTCCAGCAATCCAGGTCCAGAGCAAAAAAAAGTGTTATTCATTTGGCTACAATCAAAATCCAGTGGAAAAAATAAAAATTCACAAGGCAATCAGGTTAAAAATCAGCATTAAGCGATTGGGTGGATTGCAATTCTGGATTTATACAATTTCCAGCAGCATGAGAGCACTACCCAACAATAGTGAAAAACGCAATCACAGACATGACTTTCATTAACGAGGTGTGTAGTGGCAGAATCTCTACCTCTGTAAAGGTGAGTCCTACTTTCAAGTCATAAGATCTGTAGTAACATTTATTAAAAAGGTTGAGAAAATAACTAGTCCTTTTTAACAGGTGGGGGTACCCATTCTCCATAAATATGCTCAGCTAGCCAGCCATCTCCTTTGTAAAGGAAGGTGACCATGCATGCACATTTCAGATCATATGGGGTCTGCATCCTGCAGTCAGTGGAGAAGTTGGAGAGTGCACTGCCAACTACATGCAAAGTATTTCAGTGTAGGCTGCAGCACAGACCTGCTGCCAAGTGCAAAGGCACTCTAGTGATCACTGTGTCACAGGTCTCACCAAGCTTAACAGTAACCAAAAATATCAAGATATGCCTTCAGCTCAGTGATAACTAACAGTTTTCAATTTTAATTCCTGGAATTCTACATTTAAAATGTAGAGGACTGCTCAGCATCACACACTGTTGGGGTACCCCCCACACCTGTCCCCCCGCTTCACACTTCAACACAAGTGGCACTGCAGAGCTGGGTTATGAGAGCAGATCCTTTAAAATTTGATGTGGAGGGTTGGGAAACTCAGACTTCACACCAACGAGAAGCAGCCCCAAGAAATATCAGTGCAAATATCAGAAAGAACCCAACAAAATGTTTTAAAACACCAATTTTGGCAGGATCAATGCATACATTCTCCCAGCTGTCAGAACATTCTAGTTAACTGCTGGATCGAATTGTACATCAGCTTCCCAGAGAAATGTTTCCATTGCGGCTCTCCATAGTGGTGAGCACCTTGTTAAATCAGGGCTTGCAAGATCTGGGCCATTTGGCCAATAAAATCCTCACTTTAGTCAATTGGCAGTATGAAACTTGGACATGTTTTTTTTAAAAACTAGGACATGCTTTCAAAAGTGGTGTTTAATCAGGATAGAGAAGACAAGGAGTTCAAAAGGAAGGAATTTAAACTGTTGATTGGTCAGACATTATGGTGGAAGATACTGGAGGAGACAACTGATTCCAAAGCAAAGAGTCTCCCGGTGCACTCTGGATTAGTCAGTGTGGGGAATTATTTCAAAAATCAATCAATCAATACAAGGTGGGAGTAGTAACATTGTCCATGGCAACTCTCAGATTTGATACTTTTTTGAAGATGTGCAAGAGCTTTGAAGTAATTGCCCCAGGCATACTACATGGCAGTGCTTTTGATTAAAGCCTATTTGCTAGCAACAAATAGCCTGCTTCATAGTACAAACCATTACTCCCTTTGAATTTTTAAACTCATGCCTATCACTTGCAAGTAAGTTTTGATTGCCTGTTTCCGCCCCAGCACCCCCATCCCTCAGCCACTTCACATGTGGAATAATCACAAACCCAAAGTGCAGAAAGCTAACTGGAGGCTAACACTTGCGTTCTTTTATATCAAGTGCCACAAGGTTTAATTTTAAAAAGGTACTAAATACGAGTTCAGCTGAGTAAAATGCAAGCTGAAAACAGGTGTTAAAAGATGATCCTTCACGGCAATAAGTTACTAACTATTCCCTGTCATTAGCATGCAGAATTCAACCTTCATGAGATACTTGCTAAGCGTATTTTTAAAAGTAGCAGCAGACCTTTTTGTTGAGTTTCAGCCAGGTGGGAAAGCCCTTGGTATCTTGGTACTGAAGTCCAAAGAACCAGACTTCACGAAGCCCAATAGTCTTCACAACCTATGAAGAAAAATAAGGGTGGATCAGAGAAAGGTAGATACAATTGGCTGCACAGTTTTAAACAGCAAATCACAAAAGTTAGTGTTGAACTGAACATCTTTGTACAAGTTGGTTGCTGAATGGGGTTGGCAGGGGACTGGGAACCATGATAGCTTATTTTTCTATTTAACATCCTTAATGAGCTAAAATAGCTGAAGTATTCAGATTGTGGCCTTTGTTCAAGCAGGCATGGCAATTTCATTCCATAGTGGACACCATTTGAAATCCATCCAGCTCAAGCACATCATTACTCTCAAAAGGTCACGCTCACTTTAACACTTTTCTGCAAGTCTCAGATACAGCACTAAAATATACCATTTTAGACAGTGCCAAAATCACATACAAAACTCAGTTTTCCAGAAATGGGAATTAAAAACTAAACACCTTTAAGCAATGAAGAAAATATAAACTAATTTAGATATGTAACAATTCTCACTTTTAAGCTGATGTATACACATTGTTAGTGTTGAAAAACACTAGCATCCTCCAAATGACCATGTGAAAATACCAGACAGCTCACCACCACCTTCAAGGGCAACTAGCCCTAAGAAAGAAGTACTGACACAGCCAACACCCACATCTCAGAAGTGAATTTCAAAAAGTCACTGCCAACATATTACTTAATCCAGAAATCATTTATAAAATGGATAGTGAGGCAGAGTATTATATTCCAGAAATTATGCATCTGTGTTGCTCAAAATGGCTGAACATAGTGCAGGTCAGACATCTTTGAGACAAAAGGACTGCAGATGCTGGAAGAGACAAAATAAATGCAGAACCAGGAAAGCACAGCTGGTCAGACAGACCATTTTCAGGGTGAAAGAGGTTTCAGCCCAAACATCGACTTTTCTCCTCCTCAGATGCTGACTGACCAGCTGTGCTTTTATTGGCTGCGGGACAGGCATCCTCCATTTAAAACACTCAAACTTGGCGTCAGGAAATTTCAGTTTTAGACCCCATTATATGGAGGTTCAGTTTGTGAAAACAGACCTAAAAGCAAGTTTCGGTTCACTTCCAGCAATGGGTCTTTCAGTTTAGGGCTTATATGAACAACAAATACTTTACCTGTATTTATTTGCAAGGTTAAATTGGCTGCTTAATAGCTCAAGGAGAGGGGTTTGCTGTTTGGATCCAGATAAGGTGTACACTGAAGTACAGTGGGAGGGTTAAACTATTCAGAGTTCAGTGGTCTAAGGGTCAGTGGACTCAATATGAACTCTTTCTCCCCACTGGTGCTACCAGACCTGATGGGTCTCTCCAGCTGCTGGTTTGTGGTTTCTAGCAGCCAGTTCTTGGGTTTATTTTAGTCATCTAAAAAAAGGTTAACAAACACTAATCATGAACTTATTCCACATCAGCTACACATACTCCAAAGTTATATTTCCATGGTTTTAGCTTTCAGCGGATCTGACCCTGCCTACTATCTACATGATCCCAGTACTTCCCCCACCCCTTTCCACACTCCCTAATGTCAGTAGGCATCATCTTTATTCATTCATCTCACTCCCATTTTCTACTACAAAATCAATATAAATACATCATTTCCCAGCTGCTAATAATTCTGACAGTCACTGACTCAAGTCTTTCTGCACAGATGCCACCAGACTCACATTTCTGTTTCAGATTTCCAGCATCAACAGTTTGGTTCTATTTTATTATATTCCCACCACCTGCTCTGGATCCTCGTGTCACTGTTGTGGAGAAACAGTTGCTTCTCCTCTTTAATGTTAAAAACTTTCAATCCTTTAACTCTTACATTTCTAGCTATTCTGCCAGTTTAGACCACAAGACAAAACGAGCGGAAGTAAGGCCATTCAGCCCAGAGTCCACTCTGCCATTTAAATCATGGCTGGTGGGCATTTCAACTCCACTTCCCTGCACTCTCCTTGTAGCCCTTGATTCCTTCTTAGCAGAATTTGTCAATCTCTGCCTTGAAGGCATCCAATGTCCCAGCCTCCACTGCAGTCTGTGGCAATGAATTTCACAAGCCCACCACTCTCTGGCTGAAGAAATGTCATCTCATTTCAGTTTTAAATTTACCCCC
Organism: Stegostoma tigrinum; assembly: GCF_030684315.1. NCBI lineage: Eukaryota > Metazoa > Chordata > Chondrichthyes > Orectolobiformes > Stegostomatidae > Stegostoma > Stegostoma tigrinum. Next base: position 34,348,761 of record NC_081368.1, on the reverse strand, counting down.
TCTAATCCTAAGGCTGTGCCCACAGGTCCTAGTCTCCCCGCCCAGTGGAAACAACTTCCCAGCATCCACCCCTAAGCCATACATTATCTTGTAAGTTTCTATTAGATCTCCCCTCAACCTTCTAAACTCTAATGAGTACAATCCCAGGATCCTTAGCAGTTCGTCATACGATAAACCTACCATTCCAGGGTTCATCCTAGAGTGTCTCTGCTGGACATGCTCCAGAGCTAGTATGTCCTTCTGAGTTGTGGGGCCCAAAATTGGATATGTTCTAAATGGGGACTAACTAAACTATTAAGCCTTAGAAGCACATTGCTGCTTTTATATTCCAACCCCAGAGATAAACACCAATATTACATTCACTTGAATCACAGACTTTACCTGCAAGTTAACCTTGAATCCTGGTCAAACACTCCCAGATCCCTTTGTATTTCTGCTTTGTGAATTTTCTCACCATTTAGAAAATAGTCCATGCCTGTATTTTTTTCCTCCCCCACCCCCCCCCCCCTCCAAAGTGCAAAACCTCACATTGAATTTCAGCCATTTGCTGGACCTCTCCTAAACTGTAAATATTTCTGCAGCTTCCCCACCTCAGTACTACCTGCTTGTCCACCTATCTTTGTATCAATCGGCAAACTTTGCCAGAATGCCCCTAGTCCCTTCATCCAGATCATTAATACATAAATGAGTCAACAGCTGTGGCCCCAATACTGAACCCTGCAGGACACCATTCGTCGTCAGTTGCCATTCAAAAAAGCCTTTTTTAATCCAAATCTGGCTGTCTGACAGAAGGCAAATCTTCAATCCTAGCCAGTAGCTCACCTCAAACACCATGGGCCCTCACCTTGCTCTGCAGTCTCTTGTGAGGCAACTTAAAGGCCTTTTAGAAGTCTAAATTAGATAACATCCACTGGGTTGCCCTGGTCTAACATACTTACTACCTCTTCAAAAGAATTCTAAGAGGGTTTGTCAGACATGACCTCCCCTTACTAAATCCAGGCAGACTTGTTCTAATCTGACCCTGCACTTCCAAGAATTTAGAAATCTCATCCTTAATGGATTCTAGAATTTTACCAATAACAGAGGTTAGGCTGATCAGCCTATAATTTCATCTTTTGCCTTGATCCTTTAAGGAAGGGGGTTACAAAAGCAATTTTCCAGTCATCTGGGACTTTCCCTGACTCGTGACTTTTGAAAGATCACAACCAAAGCCTCTATTTCCTCAGCCACCTCCCTCAGAATTCCAGGATGTAGCCCATCGGGGCCCAGAGATTTATCAATTTTTAGACCTTTAGCTCTTCAAGCACTCTTTTGTAATGCCTACTGTACTCAACTCTGCCCTTGACTCTCCCTAATTGTTGGCATACTACTCATGGCTTCCATTGTGAAGACTGACAAAATACTTTAGTTCTGAGCTCTTTCCTTATCTCCCATCACTATTAGATCAAAGTTGTATCATTCACATTTTCAGAGTCAAAGGCAGCCATTCAACTGCTGGGTGCTGAGAAGGACCACAACTTTAATAGTGTGGTACTTTGGCCCTTTTGTAACACTGACAATGAAACAAAGACCTCTTATGATGAAAGGAAGGAGAAGTCAACTTTCAATCTTCACAAGTTTCCCTTAAAATAATATTGCAGTTAAAAAAACTTTAAATCATCATTTGCACATAAAAGGATTTGAAAAGAACCAAGGCATTAGGACTCTGATCTATTGCTCTCCATGGGGAGCATTAGTTGAGTTGAGTTCTTTTTGTGCATTCTTGTTTGTGATGCTTAGTTACATGAGATAAAGACTAGTGTGCTTGAAACATCTAGTGAGGCTAATTCTGCACAACTGACATTTTGGTCATGTCACAAGGTGTTTTTAAACAGTCATTCTAAATATCTTCACACATCCTACTGTTCTATTTATTCTGTACAATAGGTAAATATTGAGAAAATTGGGGAATTGTCATAGTTTGGTTTGAATACAGCACTAAGCCAGGCATTCTTTTGCCTGCTAAGAGCTTTAGTTGATGGACCACAAAATAGCTCTGAAGGTCGGTCTGGGGCCAAAACGTCAGCTTACCTGCTCCTCTGATGCTGCTTGGCCTGCTGTGTTCATCCAGCTCTACACTTATCTCAGGAAGGGCTATGCGTAATGAGTTCTCAAAGCTGATCTAGGACATGCTAGCCCTACCAAGGAGAAAACCCAAGTGCAGGGTGCAGGCTTGTGACCCAGAACACCCACACATTAATTCACACCAGTTGAATTTAGGGCACCAGAAACGGAATGGGACCCAGGACTGTTTCCCCAGCCACCATTTTCACACCAACTACTTGAAAATCCAGCCCATAAATTTAAACACTTGCTCTAGTTGGTCATTAGTACTTTTGCCTTTGCAAGTGACAATTTTATTAATAGCTTGCAAGTTGATCATTTTAAAGACAGTTACTAAACTCACTTCCTGATCTCTGTTCTTGGAGTGCACTAAGACTTGAAAAAGGATATTGGCCTACTCATCTTTCTACTTGGAAAAACCCTGGCCCTGCCCAAGTTCACAAAACAAAGTCTGCATGGCACTTTTTATTTATACAAGTGTCTTGTGCCATAGATTCAAAGGGCTGGAGTAGCATCATGGCAGTCTCACTGGGCCTGTAATTTAGGACCTCAGGCTAACGTTCTGGGTACTAGATCAGTTTCTCAAATTGGGTTGAACTTAATTGCAACCTATCTTCTGGAAACTGTTTTTGCAACAAAAACACTTGCTATTTTCCTTCAGTTCCAAAATGCTACATTTGGCTCAAAACTGCAAACATTTGTTCTCTCCACAGATGCTGCCAAACCAGGTAACTTATAATGGCTACAATATTTTGTACTCGTTTTGGTACCACCTTGTTGCTTTGATTCCCAAGTACTTCGCTAAAAGATAAATTAGCAAAGATTCGTTTGAAGAGGAGCTTGGCAGAGACAAGTGTATAAAACTAAAAAAGGTCATGTCCACACAATTTCCATCCTCCAAAACAAAGAATGAACATAAACTGAAGCCATCATAGTCAGAAAGAAATAAACAGCTAAAGCAGAGACAATGACTATATAACAAACCTTAAAAAAAGCTGGGTAAAATAGATGCAGCTAAAGCCAAAATTTAATAACAACCCCATTAAAAGCATTAGCTGCTTGCACAGTAGTAAGCAAAGTGAATCACTGATCTACTTTTCCCATATAGTACCACTTCCAACACATTTAATTTTTAGATTTGACAGGTTATGCAGCTTTTCAGCTGCTTTCTACCACCCGGCAAACATTAGCAAGCATTCCTCGGTATTCTGCCTAAAAAAGGCAGAAAAACTGCTTTAAAAACACCAAGCTAGTTTGCACAATAATTAAATTTAGTGTTGTGTTATGTTGCCTACAGTCTTTCTGCTTTATTTCTAAATACAAGCCATTGATCTACCCTGTATGTTAAGTGGCAAGACTAAAATATTTGAGGTTACCTACTGCAATGATATGGTTAACATTTAACTGTTAAAAATGTTATCTAATCAACCTACTTCCAGCAGGTGCTCATTCATTAATTGCATATGGAGCTTGCCAGGTTGACTTTGGCAACATTCATGTTACAAAATTGCTAGGACATACTGGAAAACCTAACTGCTTTATTTAAAAAAGTTTTAACTCAAGTTATCCTAAAACTAACCTAATTTTTTAGTTAGAGGCTTCAAAAGATTTACAAAGGAGCATATGCAAAACTGTCAAAAATGATCTCAGCTGAACAACTGTCACAGAATTTATGAAGCATATGAGCAAAGGGAACATCTTGTCAAATTGGTATTCAATTGGGATTTTTAAGTGAAAACCCACGAGAGGTTACATCTCAATTTACAGGTGATGCCAAATTGAGACAGTGCAGTTATTAAACAAGATGCAGCAAGATACACAGTAAGACTTTACGTTTGCAGAAAAGTAAACAATTACAGGCAAGGTGCTGTATTTGACTGAGTTTTTTTATTTAGATCAAATAATGAACAAGCAAAAGAAACATGGCCCTGAGCATTCACAATAAATTTTTCACTCAAAACAATGGGCCGGAGGTAATCAATGCTTCAGCTATAATAGGAGTGAGAAGCAAAGAGTTAAGGAAAGGCTCAGTCCTTATCAGTACCCCCTCTCAAAAAGCAGGAATTCAGGGAAGGGGGTAGGGAAAGAGAGAAGCAGGGCCACCATTAACAAACACTGAACTGCAGGAGACACCCATTCCCTCTAGGGAACCCTGGGGCATGTACACACCTGCACCCCCTGGCCAACTCTTCCACAGAACCTTCCATGTAATCACACAAGGTGCAACACCTGCCCCTTGACTTCCTCCCTGCTCACCATCCAAGAGCCTAAAAACCAGTCTTTCCAGGTGAAACAGCACTTCACTTGTACCTCCTCCAATCTTGTGTAAGATATTTGCTGTCTATTGGGGCAGTGTATTGTATTCCCCAGCATGGCTTGCTCTATTGAGAAAACCAAATGCAGACTGGGTGGCTTCTTTGCAGAACTCCAGTCCATATGCAATTCTGGCCCCTGACCTTCCTGTAGGAAGTCATTTTAACATGGCATCCTGCTTACATGCCTATTTGCCTGCCCTCAGCATGCTGCAATGCTCCAGTTTTTTGGTGATTTGGTGGCAGAGCAATATCTCATGTTCGACTTTTTACAACCTTCTGGTCTCCATATGGAGTTCAATACCTTGAGATTGAAAACATGACTTCCATTCTTTTACCTTTGCCTGTTACATTCTGTCGTGTCCACTCTCCCCTCCCCAACTCTGGTAGAACAACTAGCTCTTTCCAGGCTGGCAGTCAAACACACCATTCTCACATTCCAATCGCAAGTTTGCACCATCATCCTTTCTCCCACAGCACTCCAACCACCTTCCCCCACCCCAAACACCTTCCTCATTATTGCATATGCTGTCCCCTCCACATTCCAGCTCAAGAGATAGTAAGAACTGCCGATGCTGGAGATACGGAGATAACAAGGTGTTGAGCTGGGTGAACGTAGCAGGTCAGGCAGGAAAGCAGATGTTCCAGGTCTGGGCCCTTCAAAAAAAAAATGTAGTGACCAGATCCAAAATGTCAGGTTTCCTGCTCCTCTGCTGCCTGGCCTGCTATATTCATCCATCTCCACTCCTTGTTAGCTCTGAAGAGTCATCTCGACTCTAAACATTAGCTTACTTTCTCTCCAGGGATGCTGCCTGACCCACTGATGTCTAGCTTTTTTTTGGTTCAGTGCAGGAGAAACTCAGCAGGTCTGGCAGCATCTTTTCCAGATCTGGTGACAGATCTGAACTCCAGCAAGCTGTTTTAGTTTTCATTTCAGATTTCCAGAGTCTACTAGTTCTTGTGTTTTGGACTTTTAAAAAGATGGCCTGACACTAACTCGTGGACAGGAGCCTCTGCAGTTTTGTACTTGTTCAGCAAACAGCTAATCAAAAAGTTAGCAATTAATTTGCCCTGCCTCTCCACAAGCTTCACTGCATCCATGCCCAGTCCAGGAACTCAGCCTCAATCTAGGGAAGTGCATGGAGTTTCTAGTGATTGTTCACTACTAGTGGGTGCATTAATGACAAACACAGCAGAAAGTGAATTTTTGATAGAAAGTCTTTGTTTACCACAAAAGCCTAATCTTTCAGATTAATTTTTTTAAAATTAAGATGTGGAACAGCATTGTCTGCTCTTTGGCCAACAGGCTTAGGGGCAAGAGGATACAAAGCAAAGTTTGGAATGCTCCTTAACAAATTACAAGGGTGGGTCAGAAAAGCTCACTGATACTTGGAATCTTTGGCCCAGGCAGTCAGAATTGACAGGTCCTAGGAAGGTTGCACTTTGGGCCAAGTGCAGGAACCGAAGACAGAGACAGATATCCACAATCACAATGTGACGGCCAGGCAGACAGCAGTCACAGGGCTCAGAGGGACTGGAGGTCTAGAATGCATTTACTTCAGTGGGAGTAATACAACAGCTAAGACAGGTGAACTAAGCAAGAATTACTGCACAGAATTGTGGTTATTGCCACTGGAGAAATGGTTTTTAAAAGAAACAGAATAGACAGGACTGGCAGTTTACCATTCCAGGACATTACTGCTTTATATGGGACAGAAAAAGGGGAACAGGGGGGGTGGGGGAAGTTGCATTGTTGATTAGGGATCACACATTGGAAGGATTTTGCAGTGAGGCATTATGGGTACAGCTCAGGAATAGGAAGGGTGACCGGGCGAGGGTGAGGGCAAGGGCAAAAATGCAAGGTAGTTGTGGTCAGTGACTTTGTCTTATTGACTGAGACTCGATTAACACCAGGGGTTTGGATGGAGAGCCACTTGTTAGGTGTCCAGGAGTCCTTTTTGGAGACAAGAGGTTGATAATCCAAAACAGACAGGAGGCCATACTATACAGGAATGACTGACTAGGACAGGTGATTGATGTTTCAGTAAGAGTACATTTTGGGCTTAGTGATCTTGATTACTCAAAAATCTCATCGAGTTACATGCAAGGCCAAGAAAGATTGGCCCTTGGGTGAGGGCACTTAATTGGAGAAGGCCCAATCATATCCATGTTAAATACAAACTAGGGAATGTAGATTGGGAGCAGTTATTGGGCCACTTTTAAAAAGATCAGATCATTAAAGTTGCAGGACATACATGTCACTGCAAACTGAAGGACAGGAATGTCACAATTCAGGAACTATAGCTTACAATTTTCCTGGTCATCCTAGTCAAAAGGGGGTAAAAAAAAAGTGTGTGATGGGTCTAGACAGCTAGAAACTAACAAAGCCCTGGAGTACAGGAAGATTAGGACACAACTTTAGCACAGAATTAGAAAGGCTAAAATAAAAACCATGAAAATGTCTTCAGCAAATAGGTCCAAGCCTTGTTACTCTCTTTAAATAGAATTCCAATGGAAAGAATAGGCTACTCAAGGACAAAAGAGGTAGGAAGTATGCACGGAACCACAAGTAGTGGGAGATCCTTAATGAGTATATTGCATTGGTATTTACCAAGAAGGACACAGCTGATGTTGAGGTCATTGCTAAGTGCATGAATACTCAAAAATATATTAAAGGAAGGAAGTAGTTTTGGATATCTTAAGTTGCATTAAGATAGGCAAGTCCCCAGGTCCAGATGGGATCTATCCCAGGTTACTGGGAGGGAAGGGAAGAAGAAATCTGCTAATGTTTGAGCTATATCCTCTGATGACTGGCAAGGTTCTAGAGGACAGATTAAACAAGGGAACAACATAGGCGAAAGAAAAGAAGCAGAGATAATCCAAGAAGTTACAGACCTATGAACTTGACATCTGCAGTATGGAAGCTCTTGAGATATTGGAGGGGCAAGATATATGCACATTTGAAAGAAGAGTGAACTAGTTAGTGACAGGCAGAATGGTTTTGTACAGGAAAGTTTGTGATTCACCAACCCAACTGAAGTTTTCTAAAGGAGGTGACAAAAATAATTGATGTGGGAAGGCTGTAGTTTATATGGACTTTAAAGCATTAGCACAATTCCACATGGAGGACTGTTACAAAAACTAAAGTCACATGGGATTCAGAGTGGGCTGACGAGATAAAACAGGATTGGTCATAGAGGGTGACATTGGAAGGTGACTGGTAAAAAGTAGTGTTCTACAGGGAGTACTGGGACCTCATTCTACAAACAATGATCTGGAAGAAAGTGAGTGGTCTGATTACTAAGTATGCAGATGACAAAGATGGATGGAGTTACTGAGTTTTGCAGTGATATAAACAGGACATAGATTGGTGCCTTGGACACAAACTGGCAGATGCAGTTTAATACAGACAGAAAAAGTCAGGTAAATGCATTTGAGGATTAAATTTATGTGAATTATCACAGCATTAACAGATCTGGGCATACAGGTCCACATTCCCCAAGTGGCAACAAGTGGCTAAAGTGATTAAAAAGATAGCACATGGCATGCTTGTCTTCATCAGCCAGGGCATGGAGTACAAAAGTTGGCAAACCATTTTGTAGCTATGTAAAACCCTTAAGCCACATTTGGACTAGTGTGTAGTAGTTTTGGTTGCCACATTACCAGAAGGCTGTGCAAGTGATAGAGAGTCCAGAGAATGTTCACCAAGATATTGCCCAGTTAAGGAAACTGGCTACAAGAAAAAGGGTTAAAGACTTAGATTTGTTTTCACAAGAACTATGGTGGCTGAGAAGAGACCTGATAGAAGTCTACCAAATTATAGAGGCACATAAATAGGGTGGATAGTCAGAAGCTTCCCCCTACCCCAACCCTGGGTAGAAGTTTCAATTTCAAGGGACCACAGGTTCAAGGCAAGACAGGGAAAATATTCAAGGGATCTTTTTCCACAGTGGAGGAGCCTGGAACACACTACCAGAACAGGTGTTAGAAGCAGGCACATTGGTGATAAATTGGAGGGGCAGGTGGATGGTTACATGAATAGGGAGAGAAATAGAAGGACACAGACCAAAGGGCAGAAGGTTTGGTTTTTTTAAGCTTAGTTAAGATATGGTGAACAGCAGACCTGAAGGGCTGAAAGGCCTGTTCTTGTGCAGTACTTTTGTTAGCTGCTCATTCTTACCTGGGGGATGCCATGGGCTGCAGGGTAGGACAAGAATTGGTTTATCCAAAATAAGCAAACGTGGATAGAAGTGATCAGCGATAAGTTAGGGCTATGCTCTCAGACATGTAGGCCGTGTACGAGATGATCTTGGGCCTCATGACTAAGTGGCATAATCACTTGCCGATACCAAGACCATGATATGCCTAGCATTCTCAGACTTCCTGACAGCTCAACTTGCAATTCTATTCATTCCTTTTCCTATAGGCTGCCTAATTAGGAATGAGGTGCCTATATTCATGTGCAAAAATATCCCTTCACACCTTCCGCTACTATTTAGAAATTAGCGTGTCCCCTTCAGGACCCAACCCAAAGCCCACTTTACTGTTACTAGCACTGACATCTTTTCATTCTGAGAGGAGTGGAAGGGAGCACAGCTTGCTAAGAGGCAGAGACTGAAGGGGAACAGAATTGGTAATTGCCAGTGACAGTGCATGCCTACCAGACATAGCTGCAAACTATATTTCCACCTATCAATGATCTGCTGATTAATTCTGAACCTCTTGTTCAGAGATGTTGAAAGGGTGGATTACAGTTGAGAAGCCTCACCTCTTCTTGGCTGGATCTGTATTCAGCCTCTGTCCATACGAAGGCAGTGTTGATAAAGTAATGGCAATTGAAGCATCTGGTGTAGCCTCTGCTTTTCATCTTGGGTCTGCCAAGTGCCTCAGTGCTGTGAAGGTTGGCAACAAAGGAGTGCTAAAGAGAACAGTCTCCTCAGCAGTTGACACTCGTCTGTCAAGCAACAAAAGCAAGCCAAAGAGAACAGCAGTCTCTCCATAGCTGCAGCTTTTCCAAGCCTTCACAACTTCTAGGCCTCACTCAAGGAGCTCTTACCTACTTGTACAGTAGTATTAGTGACCCTGTCAAGTTTGGAAACAGGCATTGTGATTGTGATTAGGGAGGAAGGAAAAACCTTCCTTTAGGGAGAAAGGACTCCACAATTGGTGGAAGTTCGTAATCTCTGCCTCAGAGCCAAGACAGTTCCATGTAGCTTGAACAGCTCTATAGAAAAGCTCGGAGGGTGGTGTCACTTTGGCACACCTATTAGGCATCACCTTCTAGGATTCAACAGTCTAGTTCAGCTCTGATCTGTCTCCAAAGACCTGGAAAAAATGCAGACCAAGTGTTCCATCAAGATGCTTCAATCTGCCTGGCTACATCTGCCCTGTGTGCAGAAATCACAGATGCCAGTATATTGAGGGAGTGGTGCCAAAAGTATCTCTAGGACAATGACAGCAATATAAAAGTCCACAAGAGACTATGGACAGCCATGTACCAGAAGTGCCATTAGCTTAAAAAAACAGAAGGGCAAATGCAGATATAGTTAGACAGACCAAAACAAATATCCATAAATTATGAATTCATAATTCTAACAAACAATTCAGAAGGAGAGTGTTATTACAAGTAGTTGAGGTGCATAGTCCTGCTACATTTAAGGGGCTGAGAGACTGTTCCTATGCTAAAACTTCACATGTCACTTAAACAAAACCAAAATGTTTTGTTTCATTTCTGTTTGTCTAAAGGGAAAGATTATTAAAAAATTGACATAACAAACAGAACGGAAGATAGGTTTCTCAAAATGTACCAGTGTTAGCGAACTATATGCTGCATAGAGGTAGCAGGAACTGCCAATGCTGGAAAATCGGAGGTAACAAGGTGTAGAGCTGGATGGTCACAGCAAGCCAAGCAGCAAGGAGCAGGAAGGCTGATGTTTTGGGCCTAGACTCTTCAGATATCAAGGCCCGTCTAGTCTAGGCCCAAAACATCAGCTCTCCTGCTCGGCTTGCCGTGTTCATCCAGCTCTACACCCTGTTACGTCTAACGTGCTGAGTATACATTACCCAAAATTAGTTTGATACTGCAAAGTGGATCGCTTTGACTAGTTTATGAATGCTTTTGGTCCTTGGAAATCAGATAAGAATAATACATCAACTACAGGGTTGGGGGTGGGGCTAGGGTTAGGTGATATTCAATGATTGACTAAGTGCACTACTAAACTCCATTCAAGTTGCAAAAAACCAACACTTCATCTTGTACTTATTCAAGTGTTGTCTGCCTTTAGCATTTGATCAACAAAATTGGTAGCAGTGAAAGGACTGCCTGAACTCTCAACACTTCAATTTTCTGAAGTGTTGTCTAATTCATACATACTTCGTAAGTGACACTGCTACACATTTCCATGCCTTCACTGGACATTGAAAATGTCAGATACTACTTTAAGATAGGACTAATTTTTACATTGGAACAGGTCAAAGCTGTTAGTGGACTCAGATACAGTAGGTGTGAACCACAAAAGGGCTTAGTGTTTATTCAGTGGGTGTATCTGGCCTTTTTCTGATGACTAGCCATTTACTCAAAACGTGAAGCAGTCTAGTTGCATGACTTTTGCACAGGCACGAAGTGTGCTTTGGTTTGGTCTCCCCTGCTTTGTCTGACGGAGGCAAACATTGAACATTACATAACAGAACTTGTAAAGGATTTGTAATTGCAGTGTTACAAGTCAATGAGTGATCAGAAGCAAGCGAGTGGGGCAAGGGAAAGTAACATGCTAAAACTTCCTAGCCCAAGAGAAATGCTGACAATTTACTTACTAGTATTTCATTTTTCATACTTGATATTCCACTGATCAAGTGTTGCAAGTAAATGCAAGTGCTCATCCCTAGAATTCACCGAGATCAAAGTTGAAAAGGGGAGACTTCTGGAACATACAGTCCCATTTTAAAAGCAAATCAGTTTAATGGCCTGAAAGATAGCCAGTTCTTCATGCTTCCTCCACCTCTGCACAGCTATAATCTGTCCACAAATGCTTGTTATACTCAAAGAATAACACCATGTTAAAGGGCTTCAGGATCCTTACTTGACTAACTGAACAGAGAATAACAGTACTCAGTGCTTGATCCAACAAAGTGTCAGTATAAAATTGTCCTTTTTGTAAAAGGCTTGCAATGGCATTAATGAGCTGAGCTGTGAATGCTCTCAAGGCAGACTTAAAACAGCACACTATTTCCAAATCTAAAATCAATGCTAAAAAGCAATGATCTACATTAGGCCCATCTCACTCAGACATAACACAAGAGACTGGAATGTCTGTGGTCACTTTGGCAGGACATTACTAATATTCTTGGCTGAGATAGTCACAAAAGTACAAGGCCATATATGGCCACACTTGATCTTTTGGACTGGAGAACACTCCTGAGCATAAAAGACAGGAAATGGTTAGCTGCAGTGCATGAGGTAGTTCTTAGTTAAGTCATCTAGATACAACAGGCAAGTGTCCTAACTAGCCTCAGTTAGGTGCAAATGTGCACTTTGATCTGGAGATCTTGTAACTTATTGTCAATCCAACAATGGAACAAAGCTGCTTTTTTTCTATTGATGACAACACTGGTTTAAAAACTGAAATGCACATAGTTACACAATTTTACACAAGTCTGGGCATGCTAATACAAGTTGACCAATGGGAGATTTGGTCAGAAATCTTGCCACCAGCCTGATCATGAATCAGTACATAAACTGGCACAAGCATTGCAAGGAGATTTGTATCATTACACTTAAACAAATGTCAATGCAATAAAATTTGAAGTGTTTGAACTATGATGAGGGTGTGGGAAAGCCACTATATCTTAAAATTGGCAAGAAGACATTCCCACCAGGATTCTACTAAATAGAGAAATTCTGCACTATTAACTGAAATCCATCTATTCCATTAATGTAATCAGCAAAGCCTGTGCAGATCAGTTTTTCCCCCCCTTCCTCCGTCTCTTCCAGCATACAAAAATCTTAATCTATCCTCATCAGCCCCTTGTTTTAAAAGAGTTGCTACATTCCTGTAATTTGTTTCTACTTTCCATATACAGGAGTAAAATTCAAAGCACTCATTATGGTATTCCACCCTGGGGATTTGTCTAATCAGAAACCAAGCTATTTTCTTGGACTTACCCAGGATCATCTGCAGATATTTTCCAGCAATTAATGGTTCATGAAAAGAATGCCAGATATTTCCTCCACCACCGCACAAGGACAGTTTTAGTACCCAATTACATTAACCTGCATGGTCAACTAACAGCACAATGTAACTCAATCTGGAAGCTTCTAGTCTGTAACTGTTGTTACAGGCTGGGCAATCAAATCAAAGATGCTAACAAGCTACTAATATGGTCTTTAATAATAAATCAACTGCTATTACAGACAGGCAATCATAGTAAATTATACCAAGATTCAGTGCAGTCTTTTGAAACAGCTAACACCATTTTAAACAAAAGCAATGGACTAGTACATCCACTGAACTAGAGTGGCAGGAACCAGAGCAGGTCACCAATAAGAAGGTATGGGGGTAGGTACAAGTTCGGAACAGTAACATCAGAAAGCTAAGAAAAAGGACAGACAGACACGTAAATGAACACAATGGTGCTAATGGGCTAAGTGTGTTTATTTCACTGCAAGAGTATTATAGCTAAGACAGATGAGCTTAGTCCCATGTGCCGATCCAGGCTCTATTTGAGGTTGCCATTAGACACTTGTTTGAGATGGGGATAGGACTGGCTGCTCAAGGTTCTAGGGTTTTGTTGTTTTAGCTGAGGGGGGAGGGGTAAAAAGAGAGGAATGAAAAGATGGTGGTGGAGGAGTTACATTACTGATCAGGGAGAATGTTACTTTGCAGGAAGACATACTGGAGGGACTCATCCTTGAGGCAATATGGGTACAGCTCAACAATAAGATGGCTGCAAATCATTCTGAAAGCGATTTGACAGACCACCCAACAGCCACTGAGAATGAGGAAATAAGTTAACATGTTACAGAAAGTAGCAATAAAAACCAGTTGTCAGAGGATGACAAACTTCCCCAATATTGACTGGGGCTCAGGCAGGTCAGAACTTAGAGTGCAGCCAAGAGGTTCTCAAAATGAATGTGTACAGGCCAACTAGAGGGGACCATACTGGTTCGTGTGCCTAACCAAGTGACAGAGCACTTAGGAATTGTGATCACAAGTTTAAAATTGGTTAAGTAGAATAAGTCAGGAACCTTGTGGCAAGGTGCTAAAATGGTGGGGGTGGGGGTTGCAGAGGCAGTTTACATCACTGAGGCAGGAGCTGCAGAGCATTATTAGTTAGGCAGAGCTGTTGCTCTCAAGTCCACATTTGACATGTGGGAATTCTGTCAAGACCCAAGAGTTCAGAAGCAGCATGTTCCAAGGAGGAAAGGACAAGGATGGCAAGGTAAGGAAATAAGGGATGTTGTGAATTTAGTCAGAAAACGGTAAAATGAAGCTATGTAAAAAAGGTTTTAAACAGCTAAATCTGGCAGGGGCTGCAGGAATACAAAGAAAGCAGGAAAATAATGCGAACAGGGAACTGGGAGAGCAAGAGGCCAAGAAATGGCCTTGGCAAGCAGAAGTAGAGTCAGAATCAAGGCATTGTTTACATTTTTATTCTACAAAGATGACATCTAGGGAGAAGGGAGGAGCACAAGGCTAAAGAGGGCAGCACTTTTGCTTGGAGGTAGAGGATTGAGAGAGAGTACTGTCAGTATTCACCCAGGAGAATGGTGTGAAGGACAGATTTGTGGGAAGCCTTCTAGTATGCTACAGCATTTCACAAACAAGAATGAACAGGTGTTGGAACTCTTTAAAAACGCAGTTAGGTTGCTAAGTCCAAGGCCTGATGACATTTATGCCAGGTTATCATGAGAGCAGCTTGCTGGGATCTTGGTATCCTCATTAGCCATTGAGATCCCAGAGCACTGGCAAGTTGCTGAAACGTTGTTCCTCTATTCAAGCAGGGAAGAGATAATCCAGGAAACTATAGACAGGAGAGTCTCCCGTCAGTGGTTGGGAAGCCATTAGAGGGAATGCCTAAGGATAGGATTTAAATGCATTTTAAAAAGCATGGCTTAATGGAGGGACAGTCAGCAGGGCATTTTTACAGGGCAGGTTGTATCTTAAAATAATTGAATTTTGAGATGTTGACAGAAGTTGAGTGAGGAGGCTTTTGACAAGTGTCCCGCATGGTGGGCTCATCCAGAAGGATTAAAATGCATGAGATTCAGAACTGGCTCACCCACAGACATGGCAGTAGTGGGTGAACATTTTTCAGGCTGGAGGTCAGTAGCTAGTGGTGCTCCACAGGCACCAGCACAGGAATCTCAGCCATTTGAGGTTACATAACTAGTGGTGACTTGGATGAACATGTAGAAGGCTGGGTTAGTAAGTTTACATGCAATACAGAAGATTAGAGGCATTGCAGATAGTGTCAAATGAATGCTGCAGGATATAGATCAATTGCACATACAAAGAAATGTCAGATGGAGTTTAATCTGGGTAAGTGTGATGTGTTGCGCTTTCGGAGATCAAATGTTAAGGATAATTGACAGTTAGTGGCAGGATCCTGAACAGCACTGAAGTACAGAGGGGTCTTGGGGTTTAAAGTCCCTAGCTCCCTATCTACTTGCATGGCCACTTTCAAGCTTGAAAGAAAGCATATGGCATGCTTGCCTTAGAGATTGTAGGAACTGCACATGCTGAAGAACCTGAGATAACCAGGTGTAGAGCTGGATGGACAGCAGGCCAAGCAGCAGAAAGGCTCAGGTTAGGGAGGCAGGGACGAGCTGGGCTGGTTTTGGGATTTGGGGGGGGGGGGGAGAGGAGGAAGTGGAGAGAAGATATTTTTGATTGAGACCATTGGGCTGCAGGGTTCCCAAGCAGAATACAATTTGCTCTTCCTGCAACCTTGGAGTAGGAGTGTTGTGGCACGGGACGGGACAGGACAGATGTGGTCTGCAGAATGGGAGGAGTTGAAGTGGTTTCTAACTGGAGGTGCAGTTTAGTGCAAACTGAGCACAGGTGTTCTGCAAAAAAAAAACAAACAGTCCAAGCCTCTGCTTGGTTTCCCTGAAGTAGGGGCAACCACAACAGGAACAGTGGATGTGGAGCGTCGAGTTGGTACATGAGGATGGGAGGAGGGGAGGGGAAGGGAGAGGGGGGGGGGAACAAAATCCAACAGGCATACAAAAAAAGCAGCATCATTAAAACAGTGGGAAAAAAGATACTACGTTTCCACAAGCCTACATAACAGGCTTGCAACAATTATTTTAAAAGAGTCAATAGTCTGGAGGTTTTATAAACCACTGGTTCTGCCTCAACTGAAGGTGTTGTCCAATTCTGGACACTGTTCAATAATAAAAAGGCTTCAGAGAGCAGGGAAGAGAAGAGGTTCAAGAGGATGCTTCCAGGAATGAACTTCAGTTGTGGGCAGATCAAGGAAAATAATTCAAACAAACAGTTGTGCGATATGATCAAAATCATGATGCATCTGACAGGGCAGAGGGGCACCAAGTAGTTACCACTAGAACATTCTGCAGAAAAATTCAACTCAGGTTTTTGAAAGAGTTGGATACACAGTTTGGGGAAAACAAACAATTGAAAGGCTACATCAAAATTAAAAAAAAGTGACTAGGATAAGCCAACTTACTCCTGCAAAGAACCAGTGTGAACCAAGTAGCCTCTTGTGTTTCATATCACTTCTGGAATGGTTAAGTGGCAGATTCACCCACTTGTTCTCACCTCAAATAATGCCAAACTAATTCTTCAAAATGCACCAACACCATCTACATTTACTGCTACCACAAGCAGCATACTGGCCTCAAATCTACAGTAAAAGCAAGTGTCACCTTGTGCAACTTGAGCATTTCTGCAACAGAACAGGATGCAAAATGCATGTGCACAAGAGATCAAGAAGAATTACCAAGATTGTTACTCTATTCAACGGTCCAAAAACTGCACAGGAAATTCTCACATCCTGCCCTTGACTGAACTACGGGGCAGCAGAGAAACCCCATTGCTGGTTTTAAAAAAAAACACCATTTTATCAAACTGCTACAGCACTCACTGATTCAATATTGCACCTACATGCTGATATGCTGAAGTATTTTTGTCATGCTTTGAAGATCAAGCTCAAAAGGCACAAATTGTTAGAGCAGATTAAAATTCTGCTGGCACCATTGACCTGGAGTTCAACTCAAAAAGAACGACACTTGGCTTAAAATAGTGTTAGTGTAGTAGAGGCACCTTTAGTTCCTGGCACAGGGATGGACATTAAGGATGTGTTTTCAAAATTTACATTCTAAATGGCATCAAATGCAGATGGCAGGTAATTTCAGCTTCATGGTCTGCAAATGAAGATGCTGGACACCAATTAAGAAAGTATGCAATTGAAATAAGTCAGGACACTAAATTTTAAACCAACACTGGGTGCTTATGAATATCAGATGGAAATTTTTCCAAAACAGCATTCATTTATCAGGAATAAGAACTGCAGATACTGGAGAATCTGAGATAACAAGGTTAGAGCTGGATGGACACAGTAGGCCAAACAGCAGAGGAGCAGGAAGGCTGACGTTTCTGCTAAAGGGTCTAGGCCTGAAACATCAGCTTTCCTGCTCTTATGCTGCTGCTTGGCCTGCTGAGTTCATCCAGCTCCACACCTTGTTATTTCACAAGTCAGGATTCCTATTTATGAGTTGCTACCAAAAAATAAAATTTACATGTTGCCACTGTTACTTGGCTGACATTTCACCCCAGCAACTTAGATGCCTATTATCCAATATAATGATCATGAAAATAATTCATTCAACCAGCCACACACACTAAAAGATTAAGCCAAAAGAATGGTACATGCTGTAAATCAGGAACAAAAATCAGGAGTTGCTGGTAAAGCTCAACAGGTCTGGAAGTATCCATGAAGGGGAAAAAACCCCCCAAAAAACTAACGTTTCAGGTCCAGTGACCCTTCCCAGAGCTGAACACAGAGACAGCAAGCTGTTGCTAACCAGGGCGGGGGAGTGTGCATGTAGCCAGTCATACTGATAATTCAACTCAACCTCCACCTGCTGGCTATTGAAAACAACAAGAAAAACACCTAACTCTGCCTATTATTGATCCAACCGAGAGCACTTATCCAGCCTTTGCCTCAAATTGCTCACATTCTGGGTGCACCAATCCAACTATTCTTGCTCCATCTCAAGTCCTAGTCTATCCAGTCTTTGCTCAACACTCAAACACCAGCCCAAGCTACATCCTGGTCAATCTCCTTTGTGCCCACTCCAGTACAATCATTTTTCCTACACGTTGTAGTGAGCAGAACTGCACAGTATTCCAGATGTGGCCGAGCCAGCTGCAAGTCCATGCTCTTTTGTTTTATCCTTCAGCTAATGAAGGCATGTAACCCAGCTGTCTTAACCACCTTCACTGCCTGCGCTCTTGCCTTCAAGGATCTGTCGATGACTACAAAGGGGAGCCTTTGTAGTCAGCATGAGAGTTCTACCATTCATGGTTAATTTCTCTCTTCCAAGTTGAATTCCAACTGCCATTGCTCAGAGATAATGGGAACTGCAGATGCTGGAGAATTCCAAGATAATCAAATGAGAGGCTGGATGAACACAGCAGGCCAAGCAGCATCTCAGGAGCACAAAAGCTGACGTTTCAGGCCTAGACCCTTCATCAGAGAGGGGGATGGGGTGAGGGAGCTGGAATAAATAGGAGGGGGGGGGGGGGGGGGGAAGAGGCGGACCGAAGATGGAGAGTAAAGAAGATAGGTGGAGAGAGTATAGGTGGGGAGGTAGGGAGGGGATAGGTCAGTCCAGGGAAGATGGACAGGTCAAGGAGGTGGGATGAGGTTAGTAGGTAGCTGGGGGTGCAGCTTGGTGTGGGAGGAAGGGATGGGTGACAGGAAGAACCGGTTAGGGAGGCAGAGACAGGTTGGACTGGTTTTGGGATGCAGTGGGTGGGGGGGGGGGGGGGGGGGGGGGGGGGGGGGGGGAAGAAGAGCTGGGCTGGTTGTGTGGTGCAGTGGGGGGAGGGGACGAGCCTACTGCATCCCTCAACCAGCCTCGTTCGTCCTGTCCCCCCACTGCACCACACAACCAGCCCAGCTCTTCCCCCCGCCCCACCCCCCCCTCACCCATCCCTCCCTCCCACCCCAAGCCGCACCCCCATCTACCTACTAACCTCATCCCACCTCCTTGACCTGTCCGTCTTCCCTGGACTGACCTATCCCCTCCCTACCTCCCCACCTATACTCTCTCCACCTATCTTCTTTACTCTCCATCTTCGGTCCGCCTCCCCCTCTCTCCCTATTTATTCCAGAACCCTCCCCCCATCCCCCTCTCTGATGAAGGGTCTAGGCCTGAAACGTCAGCTTTTGTGCTCCTGAGATGCTGCTTGGCCTGCTGTGTTCATCCAGCCTCACATTTTATTATCTTGCCATTGCTCAGCCCAGTTGACTGGACAATCGATATCCTCCTCAGTTATTTAACCTCTGGTGTCCAGTTACCCCCAATTTCAATTCTCTCGCAGTGGAAGCCAAACAACCACAGCTACAAATCTACTAAAACCTTAGGCATGTTACAAGCCCACGTTACAGGACAGTCTACGATGACAGATTCACACCATGGTTTGGATTTGGTGGGCTGGTACCTCTAGCAGGAAGGCACACATTTAGATCTCTGGTGAGAAGTGTACAGCTCATTGTGTCATTTATACAGTGATTGAAACGGAGTTTGTTTTTCTTCCAAAAACCAAAAGATGGGCACAGCAAAATAAAAAGGACACTTTTAGATGATCAGATTAAGCCAATTTGAAGTGTTTTATCTCACTTACCTGATCAAAGAGTTGCTTGCCAGTGGTGTTAGGTTGGATAGCAAACTCCAGCTCAGCATCCATGGTGGTAACCCGAACATTGATCTGTTGAGATGAAGGGGAACTTATTAGATCCAGAACAGTTAGCATCTATTAAAAATGGGGGGAAAGAAAGCAGTTGAGTTCCAATAAAAGGCAATATTTTAGTGATGCGTTTTAAAGAAAACAGCAAAAGCTTGAATTCCAGCATGAAAATAGATCCAATTAAAAATGGAATAGCTCAAACTTTTTATCTGACTAGTGTTTTAAGTCTTCCATCCCAAGGGCCCAATTTGGAGTACAGCTGCTGAGCATAATCATCTC
The DNA here is from genome assembly GCF_030684315.1 of Stegostoma tigrinum. Classification (NCBI taxonomy): domain Eukaryota; kingdom Metazoa; phylum Chordata; class Chondrichthyes; order Orectolobiformes; family Stegostomatidae; genus Stegostoma; species Stegostoma tigrinum. Next base: position 34,329,131 of record NC_081368.1, on the reverse strand, counting down.
TAAAATCAAGTTGCCATTCTTCACCTGGGTTTGAACATTTGATCTAAGGTTTGATCTCTTGCTCCAACCAGTCGGCTGCTGGCCCTCTATGGGGGTAGTCCACACACACACCGAGTCCTATATCTTTATTTTTAAAAATTAAAACAAGCTGTTAAGACTGGCACCCACTCAGTTTGTTCTCTCCTTTAGTTGAATTTCAGACCTACAGTAATTTGAACAAAAAGGAAACTGGTACATTTTACTAGAGACTTCTGCGTAGCAGTTCACCCATATCCTGATATTTTCAAAATCAGGCTAACATTTAAAATTAAATTCTTTTTAAACTGGCTCACAGATGTTATGCCACACCTCTGGAACAGTTGGGACTTCAAGCAATGGTGGTGTCCCTCTCTTCAGCCCAGGACACAAGAGCCTTAATTTTTTTTTTAATATCTTATTTTCTAAGCGACCTGTTGTCCAGATAGTTATTACCTACAAATGGAACAGGTGGGACATGAACCCAGGCCTCATGGCTCCAAGAAAAAGTAGGAATACTTTCACTGCATCACAAGAGCCCTTGAAATTTAACAATCTGCCACCTACACCTTGTAAAAGCTAGCATGGGTCTTAAACTACACATGTGCACTACAGGATCTTAAATATTTAAAATCACCACAAGAATGTGGAATTTGAACACTTCAATTAACTTGGAATTTTAGCTTCATGGGTGGCTCAGTATAGATGTAAAAAAGCTGGACACTTATTTTGTTACTTGAGACTTAAAACCTATGAAGTTTTACAAAACTATTTCTGTATTTTAAAGAATTGAAAAAAGGTAGTTTCTGGTGACTAACAACTGCAAGCATCTAGGTCCCCAGCTTCCTCTGTGCAATAAAGCTGTACAGAGTAAAGAACTTATAATACGAAGTTACCCAAATTCGTTTGTTAATATTTATTAACAGGTTTGTCATCATTTCTTCAGAGCTGATCTTGTCCATAATGCCAAGGAAAGTGGCACATTAACCTTTAAAAAATTCCTTGTGTTTATGGCTAATGAACTAATAACCTGAAAATACTGAAGGCATTCCTCCTGAGCCACAGGTTTTGAAGAAAATTCAATCATTTCTACCTCTAGAAAACTTAGCAGAGGCACTGTTATCAAAAGTAAATCTAACTAAAGTTCAAACTTAAAGTCAAGAATAGGTTAAAGATTAACTAACTGTCACAATGCTTCGATGTACTAGAGTTCACTGAATGCAAGTTACTATATAAAAAAGACAGACAAGTGTAGGGCCCATGTTTTGCCAGCAAAATCCCAGTGACAAAAGACATCTAAAAATTGATGCAAGAGCAGTAGGCTGGGACACCAGGAGGCCTCTCTGCTCTTCATAGCTGTGTCATGAGCAGGCAGGGTGGTAAGACTGACCACTGCCTCTGGAACGTGCCATTGCAAAGGAAGTGTGGAGGAAGATGCAATGATGTGTTGAAGGTTTGTCCCAAAGCAGCTGCTGTGATGCAGAACTGTGCTGTACACAGTTGGCTTTCCAGGATGCACACCAAGGCCAAACAAACATCAACTGCACCTGGAAGACCAGCTGCTTGGTCTGCCCAAAACTTGGTGGTAGACCAGGACAAGGTGCTGACCCAGATCAAGTGTTGCAGACTAGTACATTCCCAAAATAGTCCTAGACCTAAGTGCTGAGGGAGGCACTAAAGCTTGGGGCAGCCATAGCCATGTCACAACAGAAGACCTGTCTGAGGTTGAGGAGGAGGGGGGGGGGGGGGGGGGGAAGGGAGAAGATCCACTGGGCCTTGCACCCTTCTAGTGCCTGAGGCATGATGAAGAATATTGGTATGGAGAGAATTCTTGGGTTTTTTTTGGGGATTGGGTCAGGATGCAGCATTTTGTTTGTTAACTTGATATGCAACTGCACAGAACTAAAAAAAAACTGACAATGCATGCATATTAGATTTTTATGAAAAGTACATTTGAAATCAAAAATTTAGGAATTGGAAAAGAATGCTAACAGCCAAAGTGTAATACAAGTCAGAACTAGTCAACATACAACAATAAAGTAATTGAATTTCCTCTCCTCCAATTTATGGTCTCGCCAATTAAACAATTTTAAACAAATTAAAAGTTTTAGACTCGTGAGAAAACTAAAAACAGTGGATTAGAGTTCACAATACTACAGGTACTTAGAATAGTAACTTTTAAAAGCAAACGTTTCAAAATTTCACTTTTAGAGGCTGCAGTTTTACAGACAAAAATCTTTACTTCGTTTCTCCACAAGAAAGAAACTGGAAAGTATTGCATTATGCCTCACAAAAGCATGGTTGTACCAAGGATATGGGAAAACAAATTAGAAAAATATTTTGCAAACAAATTTTAAATTTAACCACTGCAATTGTTCATCTAAAACTAGAAGGTTAGCTGTGTAAACAAAATACACCTCTCCATAAGCTCATCAAGTAACATTTTGCCAGTCTGTTACCTTTAGTAGGAAACAAACTTCAGACAAGTTACTATTTGTCCAGGGTCTCTGATATTCCTTGGAATTTGTAGCTGGGAGATCAAGGAAAAAAGCAGAGGAAATTATGTTAACGTCAAAATAAAAACACTGCAACTTGGCTAAGCCTCCGTTACTAAGGGGAGAAAGGTAGATGAAATAATTGCTAGTGACATCCCAAAATCTTATACTAGCAGCTTGACAAAGAGAGAGAGTGGAGGTGGAGTTTAAAAAGAGTACAATGCTACTTAAGACAGATTGGCAAAAAAGTGGAAGTAATACTGTAAATAGATATTGCTGGAGAAACTCAGATCAAGGGTTCCTGGACTCAGTTAAATTTAGTTCTCTCCACAGATGCTGCCAAATCAGTTGAATGTCTCAAAAAACCATTAAAGATTTCCAACTGTTATTATTGCAATAAAGTGAATCCCAAGATTAAAATAATTGAAGGAGCCTAAAATCACAGTAAAAAGTCTACTGCAAGACTATGCAACACAATCTATAACAGGCTATTTAACTCCAGATCAGAGAGTTATGTTGAATAACTTACTCAGAAGCATACTGATCAGTCAGTCAATGGTATGTGCAATTTAAACTCGAAGAAAAAAATACATTGCTAGTCTGGTGTTGCTCATTTGAGAGCCATGGGTCAAAGTAATTTTTTAAAAATGGTTTCGGTCAAAATAAAGTTTCAAACAAAAAAGTCAATTCCACCGTGCCACCCCCCCCCCCCCCCAATCCCTGCCAATTAAAATTCAAATGCAGCCAGGTAGCTGTTAGCACCTAAACTATTAGTGGATGGAAGGCTTTAACAAAGTGACTCCTTAACATTTGAGAGTTGTGCCGAAAATTAAAGTCAGCAAGTTTCACATTCCATATCTTAGGTCAAAGGAGACATTTCCCACCAGGATGTTGCCAAGTTTTATTTTACACTCAATGTTTCCTCACTATTTTAAAATTAGCTAAAAAAGTTACATTTAGTTTCATGAGGAAGTGACTTTTTACACTTTACATTTAAAACAGGAAATGAAGCTTCATTGAGGCTGTTCATTGTCAAAATGCACAAGGTAGGGCACAAGGACAGAAATACTGTATTTCTGATCCATTGTCATAGGTATTGTAGTGTGGACAGTAGGCAAAATTCTCCATATCTGTTGGACTTTCTGCTATACTGTCCCACATGCCACCCTATTGTCTAAACAGTAGAGACATGCACTTTAACACTGGAAGTGTTTCAACCTGTTAGATAAATTAAAACCTTGTTTTTCCTGACATACAACAATTTGAGTTACATTGAATTTAAGTAGCATTTTGACAAGCCATGTATAATCATGCTAACTTCTCTATACACAAAAAAGCGTTAACTGAACTGAGCGTGGACTCATCTGATCCAGTTTGTTCGGAGCAAATGCAGAACATCTGCCACCTCAAGCATTCACTAGTATGTAGTGGTGGGAGAGAAACATCAAAAGATTTACTACAAACAGCTCTGAGCTACACCTGCCAAACCTACAATTTAGGAGGACAGGACAGGAAATGCACAGGACCACCATTACTCAATTTCCCTAAACTGTAGGCCACCTGACTTGGAAAGATTTTCATGCCCTTGCTGTCATTGGGTAAAGATACATGGAATTTGGGCACAATCAGCACCTGAGCCTCTTCCTTGACTGAAACTCATAACCAAATTAAGGCCAGACAGGAAGAGGTGGTGAGGAATTTAAACAAAATTTTAGCTAGCCACAGAATTGAATACAGCATAGTCACTGGGCAAAAGGGACTCCAAGCCATTCCACTGGAAGGGGGAAAAGTGATACTTTGCAACTCAATAGTTCAAAGTTCCAAAATGGAGATGGTGGAGATTTCAGGTTCACTATTTTATGCAATGAGAAAAGCAGCTTATTTCACACCAACCCAACCATAAAAGAACAAACATTAAAAGGCTTTCCATTCCCTCGTCAAATGCAAGCCCCCAACTTCACAATTTTTAAACAGATAAAGAACACGAGACCAAGTGTCACTTTGAAAAAAATTTGCACAAGTTAAAAAAGTACATAATTGAAAAGGTATTCCTAGTTTATTCACTGAAAAGTACTGCCCAGATAAGTAGACTGCAACATCCAAATCTCAACTAAACTGCTGTTTTGTCCAATTTTACACTAGTAAGATAGTGGATTTTTTCAGTTGACTGGTTATTAGTGACAGGCAGGCCAACATGGTCTTTCAAACTTGTACATTTTGTTGCCCCTCCCCAAAATGTACTACAAGTGTAGTAACAGTCTTGAGCATTCAGCTACTGAATTTCACAAACCATAATTAGAGAAGCTATAATACAGTATCACATTCCAAGAAGGTCAACCAAATTAGGCCAAGGGCTTTTGGTTTAAAGCACCCAGCATTAAGCCATTTGTTTAACAGAAAATTCTGGTGTTGATCCTGTTGTCTCACCACTCCTCAGGCCAGTAACCTCATGAATCAAGTTGACAAGAACCACTAACTCTTGGGTGTGGAGGCAGTGTGCATCACAAGAAGTGACACTTCTGCTTTGTTGTTCCTGTAGTGTGTTAACAGACCATTTCATACCATTAATAGCAGAAGGAAGTTCAACGGGCCAACAAAACACTAACTGGACCAGAAGTTTAAAAGAAGTGTCAATTGGCCATTTTGCTCTTTTTTGAATTAAAAAGCACAAGAGGAAAATTGATTGCAGTGAAGAATGTGTCAAATTAAGAGAGTGCACCCCTTTTGTAAATCAGAGTTAGTGTGTTACAGATTCACGACCCTTCCTCAAAACTCACTTGAATGCTGTATTCCCAAAGTGAACTCATCAAGTGTTAGAGCTGTACAGGACATCTCCCAACTCTCATACCTAGTGCACTGACCAATAAGACAAGTGTACTTAACACTGCCCTCCCTATCCCATTTACCTGTAACTCTCAAGAATCTATAGCTCTTCACTCCAAGAAGTTTATTCAGTAACACCTCACCAAGACCTCTCCTCACTTTTCACCCAAATTTAACTACATCTGCTATTCTTTAGCCCATCAACCCAGCTGGTGAAGATCCTGAGATAATGGGAATGCAGATGCTGGAGAATCCAAGATAACAAAAAGTGTGAAGCTGGATGAACACAGCAGGCCAAGCAGCATCTCAGGAGCACAAAAGCAGATGTTTCGGGCCTAGACCCTTCAGAGAGGTTGTCCTCTGGGAGGTAACCACTCTTAAATAATGGCACCACACCAGCCAATCTCCAGTCTAGCACCTCACCTGTAGTTAGTGATACAAATATCACAGCAGAGGGACCCAACAATCACCCCTCCCACCCACACCCAGCTCAGTTCTAGGTGCACCTGACCAGGTCCTGGGTCTTGATCCACCTTTTGCATTTGAAGACATCAGCACCCCTTTTGTAATGTGGACATTAATATTTGTATTTATTTCTAAGCTCTAACTTCCAAAATCTTGCTCCACAGTAAATATTTAAGCAAAATACACATTAAGCAGCTCCCTTACCTCCACACAGATAGTTTTGTTGATCTTAAAGGACAAACCAGTAACTAGGGAGGGAAGAGGGCCACTTTAGTGTATGGAGAATCTTGGATAATTAATTAAGGCAAATCCATACCTTCTTCACCCTCCCAATTATTCTCCAGTGTATACCTACCACCTTTATACTCCTCTAGGAATTCACTCAGTGCTAGTTGTCTATTGTAGATGTATAGCTCCTGCCCTTTGGAGCTGAGTGTCTAATTTCTCCAGTCATCCAGCATTCTCTACACCTACTGGCCTTGCTCTTACCTTGAGGAAAATACTGTGTCTAGATACGCTCATCTTTGAAGGCTTCCCAATTTCCAGCTGGTCCTTTACCTGCAAATATCCATTCTGAATCAACTTCAAGTTCTTGTGTAATATGACACAAATTGGCCTTCCCCCAATTTAGAACTTGAACTTCTATTAGTTAGTTCTATAGTAGGCAATCTTGATAGAAAGGTTATTAGCCCTTTCAGTTCCACCCATAGCACTGCACTTAACATATTCCCAGCACTATCCTACAAATATGGCTACAATGTTAGCCTTAAATCAAAAAAGGTCACTTCTTTTCTATCCTTCCAATGTAGGATCCTACAGGTCCTGCCCTTCCCTGAGCCACTGAAAGAGCAATTACATCCTGTCCCACTTTTGGGATGCTCAGTTTATCTGCCTTACCCATCAGGCCCCTTGCCTTGAAATAAGTGGTTTAATTTATTTCTGCCTTTTCTAAATTGACTTGCTCCTCTTAAAATGCATCAGCCTCAAGACTGTTTTTTTTCACTTGACAGATCTAGAGGTCTGACAAAATCATTCCACAAGCTTCTTAAAGAACACACTTATTTCCAACTGCAGTAAAGAGCACAAATATTAGATCAGAACAAAAATTCAGGCATGTCCTGCTCCAGCAAGTAACCCAAATACTGCGCAAGGTTATTTGCAAACCACAAGTAGCACTAGAACAAGTACTGATACCTGCAAGATGGTTGCCTAGTCTTGCTGAAGAAAGTGAGCATGAAATAAAGATCGCTTTCCCTGAGCTTAATGCAATGCATTTAATAGATTATGTCCATCCACCAGTAAACTGCTAACTCTACCTCAATACAAGAGAAGAGGAGTACTCAAGAAATCTTGCATAAGCAGATTTGGAATGGAGACTAAAGCAGGTAGTTTTCAAGCAAAAGAAAAAATGCAAGTTAATATTAATAAAGAACCTAGATGTTTTGAGCAATGCAGTTCCACTTGAAATAGCCACCGAGCAAGAAAATTCCTTGGCAGTAGGGTTACAAAGTATCTGGACTCCAATCATTTCCATTTGGGGACTGCAATTAGATCTTAAGACTGTATACCAAACCTCAAATTACAGAAATCAGATCCACCAGGAACAAAGTAATTGAAGTGACTTCAACATACGCAATAGAATTTAGATAAGAGATTAACAGATTCACCAAAATCCAAGTAACTGTTCTAGAATAAGTCACATTGGAGGTTCAACTACTCAGCTGGTCTGAGTGCCTTTCCTCCCCCCACCCCTGTTCCAATGGTGTCTCCTGATGGAGCTCAATTCCCTGTTAAAACAAGTGAGGTCTTCCCTCACCTGCATGCAACACATCTAAATTCCCACAACTTGCCGAGTAAACCAATGTAGCATGGTCAAAAGCAGCAAAGCACCTCCAATTTGCCCTGTTGATGGAGGTTGCTGAACTAGATCCAGCAGCCCAAAAATCAAATTCACAGCAGATCTTGCTTTTTATTCCAGGCAGCAGCCAGCTTAGTTTGGGGAAGTTATAGTTAGAAAACAATTTGTCCAAATTAAGTTAACAGTTTTGAACAGATTTTGAATCGCAGCCTTTTGTTTGCATCTGGTCAGAGCACATCGGCAAGCATATCTTACTGATAATAAACTGGTCAAAGTGTACAATAGAATGTCAGACAACACACCTCTACCAAAAGAGATTTACTTGTGTCTAAACCTGTGGTTCTAAGCAGCATTAAAATCTCCATTCAAAAGATCTACAATTTGACCAATCCATCCTTGTAATTCAAGTTCAAGTTCATCACCTCAAGAAATCTTCCCGGCACCTTCGCCAATACTTGGCATCCTTCCTAGAGTACAGTAGGCTGAACATGACCATAATACATCAGATTGATTTAGGGGTGTCAGAACAGGGTGGACAAATTCAGGAAAAAAAAAATCACACCACCAGGTTATAGTCCAGTGGGTTTATCTGTAATGACTTCACCTGACAAAGCAGCAGAGCAAAGTCTGGTTTCAACTAAGCACGGTGGACTAAGAAAAAAAACAAACTTTTGACTGCATCAAAATGCACACCAACTAATTTTTCCAGTAGGCTCACCACAGGATTCTCACTTTTATACTCTGATCCATCACCATTCCTCCTACCACTATTTCACCTCCCAAAACCCTCAGGTCCCTCTGCTCCTGGCTACCCTAGCCTTCCCCCATTTTAATCCAAAAACTGGTAGTAGATTCACCAACTTTAAGTACATTTAAGTCATCATTGGTTAGGCATATGGACATACATGGAAGAGTGTAGGTTAGATGGGCTTCAGATCGGTATGACAGGTCAGCACAACAACAAGGGCCGAAGGGCCTGTACTGTAACGTTCTAAAACCCAACTTGCTCCTCATACTGGAGTAGATAGCCTTGTGGTATAATTCATATTAGGTTCAGGACAAGTGAGGAGAAGTGTTTAACAACTAGGCTGGGAGATTTGCTGAGTCTAAGCTAGAGTAAGAGTTCACCACAAAAAGCTGCAACTTCAAAAAAGACTGTCCCAGAGCTAAACATTTCCAGACTAGAAATAAAGCTCCAAAAGTGGGAATTGTTCTCTACCTGAGATTGTAACTTGTGGGTCACCTATACCTCAGAATTATGACTTGTGTACTTTCAGTATTTTGGTATATCTAGGGCTTCTCCTGGAGAGGATAGCTGAGGTGAATCCTGAAATGGAGGAGCACAGATCAAAGCATTGTCACCCATCACAATCATTTTCACTTGACTATGTCAGGTAGATAGTTATTTTATAACTATTTCTGCTTTACTTAGTATAAAGATTTTCTGCCTTTGTTCATCAGCTCTCCCAATTAGTCCTGATTGTGGGGGTAGAGAAACAAGTGCCAAATAAGAACAGTTGTTTGTTGCTACATAACTCATCCATAAAATTTTCCATTATCTAGTAATTTAGATTGCACCAAGAGGTTTCTATTTTACTGATCACACATCCACTTCCCCAGAATGTGGGCACCCCCTAGAATGTTTCACATCTTAAACCCCAACACCTGTCCTACCTCAGGGAACCTGAACACCATTCCAGCAAGCTCACATCTGTATGTGCTATTCGACATTACCAGTAGAGCCACAGAACTTTGGAACTGGGTTACTTTTCCCCTTTTACGAAGGGAAAAAATGCAGAGTCAACACTACCTACACTCCAAAATCAATATCTGAGGATCTTCAACAAAGTTAACTGACATGGCTAAAGTGTTGTGACCTAAGGTTCTTGGAGCATAAAAAGTTCTATCCTACACTGGCCATTAAAGGGATTGTTAGTTCGGCAGATGCCAAGAAATCCTCAAATTCATCTGAGCCTTACTGACTCATTTCCCCATTAACTCACCTCAGCTAAAATGGTCCCTTACTCCTTACAAATCACTCACTCAATTTAATGCTCAACCTCATCAGGATTCATCTCTTTTCAGATATTCTTTCCTTCAGGAAAAGACAGACATAGCTTCCATGTTTTGATTAAGTGCAAGAGTGATCGTCTGTGGGGTCCAACATGGCTCTTAATGATTAGTGCTAAGCTTGGCTGTTCATTTTCAGAATAACACTATGCTTAGCACTAAAGGATTGTAAGTATCTTCTGACACTTTCAGCAAGTGAAGTTAGAATTCTCTTTCGGGAATGTAATGTCAGAACAAAATTTAGGAAATTTCCACACCAAAAAAGCTTTTAGATGAAAGCAAGTCTCAAATTAAGTCACATGAAAGAGCTTGCAATTTTTGTAGGGATTACACTTAATTAAAGCCATTTCCCATTTTGGAACCAATTCAATACATGATTGTTTCCAAATCCAATCTAACCCAGCAAGAGGATTCTGCTGAATACAAACGCCCCCCATTCCTAGCATCCCACCTAACACCACCTCCCTCTCCCTCCTGCCCCAACCAACCCAGGATACAAGAAACTGGCTGTAAGACAACGACATGGTCATAGCTTCATGGAACAAAGCTTGCCATAAACAATTTGAAATTCTTAAACCTAGGTGCAGGATCAAGAGGCACAAGTCACAAGGTTAGCAATTAGGCAAAAAAGGGGCAGTTAACAGCAGTCATGTCACAGACCTAACAGCACCTTAAATACAAAGCTCCAATCAGTTGCACACTTAGCTAGAAAAGAAAAATCCAAGGTAGGGCTTACATCCTAAAAAAAGGAGAAAATATTTACTCATTAAAGTAGCACTAGCAAGTCCAACATTATGAACAGAACCCCAATTTACAGCAAGACATTAGTTGATTGACATTTTCACTTCAGCATTCCCAGTTTTCTGGTAGAGAGCAGTAGAACATCCTCACTATTCACCCCAGAAAGAAGTTTGTTACTGGCAATGCCAAGTGGTCTGACAAGATAGTGCTCCTTTCTGGCAACTAAACAAAGATTGTGTGCCATGAACCAGAGGAGTTAACTGAGTGCAGATGTAATCAGCAGTTGAATATATCTTGCATTATCAAAGAGGAGTGAAGATGCCAGTGCTCAGTCTTACCCTGCAGCCTTGTTTGAAAACATCAAGAGGGAACCATCTATGGCACATGGACAAAGAGGAAAACAGCATCTAAGTTTCACAGGTATTTGCCCAAACATTAGAAAAGTCAAAATCAGGATAGACAGGCAGTGCTGCCAGTGAGGAAGTAATTTTTAGCTCACTGCCATGACCAAGAAGCTCAGTTTTTAAAGGATACTGCCTACTGTGCCAGTCAACAAAATTTAAAACAAAAAACCGGAGTTGCTAGAAAGGCTCAGCAGGTCTAGCCTCAGCTGATGAGGAATCAGTTGATGTTTCAGGTTCAGTGCCGGAGGAAGGGTGGAATGAACTGCCTGAGGAAGTGGTAGATGCACGAACAAATACAACATTTAAAGACATTTGGACAGGTTAATGAATAGCAATGGTTTAGAGGGAACTAGGCCACATGCAGGCAAGTGGGACTATTTAGTTTAAGACTATAGTTGACATGGACAAGTTGGGCTGAAGGGCCTACTCCTGTGCAGTAGGATGCTGTGACTGCCAAATGACTGAAGGTAACCAGAATAATTTCTATGTGTACAATAGTAATCTGTGGCCATAAGTGAATTTGGGTTGAAGAGGCAACTGATTTCATGAAGTACGCACACAAATTCACAGCTAAGTAGAAGATGCACTTCAGCACAGAAAGCATATGCATCACATGCAAAACATAAGCAGCTGATATGCTCCAAAGAAACAGGGCCAGAATCTCTAGACACTGCAATACATGGCAGGCATGGTGAACTACGTTAACAATAAAATTTAAGACTCTCAAGTCTGAAAAAGTGAGCACAGGATGCCACAAGTGAACAACATGCTGGAAAAAGTTGCCACTTGGGTCCCTTGCAAGAGGAAAACTTACACCTTTTAAAAAAGAATGCATCTTCGTGGCAGAATATTTAAAACAGTGAGTCCACATCTTTCAAAAATCATTATTCAAACAAGGATCTAGTGTGACATGCAAACACACGCCCATTTAAAAAATTAAATCAGGATAGATATTCAACAAGGTCACAAGGCCAGCTGATAAAAACTTGTTGCAGGAAAGCAGAACTGAGAAGCACAATTTTAAACTGAAGCTTTGGGTGGAACATGGCTGTGTCATGGGAAATCCCAAAATAATTTTGGCTATTGGAAGTGATTCATGAAATTAGTAAGAAGGGCAGGGCAAGAAAAGGTAGTGAGATCGGACATGCTGATACTGCCATGCTATTCTTTAAAAGGTAGTTATCTCAGCCAAATGAGATCAAGCTGGAGCCACAATTTTAGTTACTTGACCAAGTAGTGAGGCACTATTTTAAGTGTGATCAAGTGTCCTGGGCAGATGTTACATGCTTTGATGGACATGCACTTGTAGAAATTAATTAGATCTATGACAAGACCCTTCACAGGACCCAAAGCTTTAACTCCAGTTTCTCTCCAGATACTGCCATAACTGCTGCATTTTATCAATTTGTTTTTGTTGGATTTCCAGTATCCACAGTTCTTTCAGTTTTATTTAGTTTATGCTACTGCTTGAAGACCTCAATTTGCATAGATTGTCCACCAAATAGCTCAAGGAAAATTTACTAACAGTCCAGAGAAATCCCATGATAAGAAACTAATGAGTGAACAGGTTTATTGAGAATAGTAAAAACAACAAATACATAAATGGATGACCTTCATGTGTTTCCCAACTCCTCCCTAAATGGTCTGAGATGGAGTCTTGCCAAGGCAATTTCCAAAGTATTTCACTTCAAATGAAATCGAAGAGTGGATAGTTTTTAATTTCAGAGGTGGAGGTGTCATTAAAAGAACACATCCCACACTAAAAAAAGTCACTTTGCCAACCAAAATCCAGTTGCCTTGAAGTGATTTATCAAAAAAAAACCAACATTAAAACCACATCACTAGAGGTTTGGCTACCTTGCCTCACCTCAAGAGATCCTTCACTTTTACAGCCAAGGTCTCCTCAAATGAAAAAGGAGACCAGTGCATAAGATGATCCTTTATTCTTGAAGTGAAGTATATTTCTGTGAATATAGACTATTGGTCAAGCACTGATGACCATTTCTATCCTTCTCTGCCAAAGGGTTTGGAGGTGGCTCATCATTCATCTCAATGAGTTAAAATATTTGGGAAAACTATAAATTGTGATTCAGTGTTAGTCACGATAGGTATTTTGATAAAGGCAGCCATTATAACTACAGGGAGAGTTTGTTATGTGGAGTATAACGTTTAACGAAATAAAACTGAACCCAGTTTAAAAAGTTGATGACTAAAACAAAAATTCCCAGTGTGAAGTGATGCTCTCTCATTAGTGAGATAGCTAAAATCAATTTTGTCAGGGAGACTCTGGTCCCACACAGCATTGCTTGTTATCTCAGGATTTGTACAGAGACCGCATTAGTGGAGGGCAGTTTTGCAGACTCTGGCTTTCTTGGAGATATTTAGATTATAGCCCTTGTCAAGATATTTCAAAACACCATTCCATAGTTGGGGGGTGTGTCACAAGAAACTTTTATCCCATGTAACATGTTTCCTAGTACATCTTGCTCAGTTTAAAAAGTTACTCTATGTAGGACCCACTGGAAAGTAAGTGGATTAAAAACAGGCCAGTCTAAATGACAGACATTAAAAAATGTCTAAGGGCATAAAATATAGCAGACGTTATTCAGCACATTTAGGCTATTCTGCTTTTTTCAAATAAGCTCATTGCTGATCAGAATCACCAACTCCACTTTCCTGCCAAGGCTTAGTTCCCTACTGGTCAAAAACCAAAACAAGTTGTCTCAGCCTTTAATATATTTAAATAACCCAACTTCAACAACCCTGTGGTAAAGAATTCCACAGATTCAGTAACCAAGGGATTCCTTACATCTCAACTGGGTGACCCCCAACACAAGCCTTTTGGTCTTGGATGCTGCCAAAAACAAGGGAACAAAACCAGCCAAATCTCCTCATCCACCCAGTCAAGTCCCTGGAGATTCTTGCAGTTAAGGCCTCTTTAGCTTCCAAGGAAGCACAAGCCCAATCTACTCGACCCTTCAAAATGCTTCCACATCTGAGATCAAACTAATGAACTCTGGGCTGCCTGGGTCTCCTCTCAATGAGTAGGCCAACTTACAGCCTTGTGGTTTGAAGGGTCCTGACCCAAAATGTCAGCTTTCTTGCTCCTCTGATGCTGCCTGGCCTGCTGTGTTCTCAGACTCCAGCATCTGCCGTGGCACCGCTTGAACAGATGTCAGTTTTTTTTTTAAAAAGTCACCTAAGCTCAGCTACATCTTGCTCATTGAGGCAGATTGTCCATTTTCCTTTCAGGTTGACGATCTTCTATAAATTGATTAATTAGTCAATTAGGTCTCAAATCAAAATCCCATAGAAAAATGGTCAGAACAAAGTCATATTTTGCTAAATGCTCTTTCTACTAAAAAGGATTCTGGAAAACTCTGGACCAGGAAACTGGATTTTGTTGTTAACTTTTGAGTAGCAAGGTCTTGTTAACCAGTTAAGTTTTTATTAGCTTGCTTTGAATATTCTGCCTGTTAGTAAAAAGAATTTAAGATGAAATTGAACTTGTATGGCCACCTTTGACTGTTTGTCTTTTGACCCCTGAAGAAAACAAAGAAAATAGGTGTCCCATTCCTAGGGGCAGAAACCAGCTGTTTAGTTTGCAAATCCTGTGCAATATACTGCTACATTGTCAAATTAAACCAGGGAAGAAACAATATTTTGATGTTCCCCAGGTAGAAAGATCCAGGGGAATGACTGTAAACAAACTAAATAAGCCATGATGGTACTATGTTTACACAAGACCATTTTATGTGAATTAAAGCTAATACTTGATATAACTTGTACCATTTGGAGCTAGATTTTACCCAGATGTAAAATATGAACTAGATTGAATGGTTTTCTAGTAGAATGGCTGACTTTAGAAAGAGATTTGCAAATATTTGAATGCAAGCATTTCCATTTGAGTGAAGCAGCAGGATCCATTTGAAATACTTGTATTCATGGTCAGTAGATGCTAATCAATGGGCAGTGAGCCTTTCCACCAGATTTCAAATTCAGGTTAGAAGATAAGCTTCTGGAAAGATTACAGCTGAACTTCAGTTATTTGCAACATGCCAGTTCTAAAAAGGGAGGGTCTTGTTTTAATTTAAACTATTGCTGCTTCTGGTAAAGAAAGCACAACTCTGTCAAAGAACCTTTTAAAAAATTTAAAAGCACTTCATATAGGCAGCTTAACTGATTATTGCTATGACTCACTATGGAACCTTCAGTTAGCCAAAAGTTATGGCCCTGAACTGCTGGTGCACAGAATGTTCCATAAATCTACTTCTGTTGTAACTTGCAAGGAGATCTAAACCTCTGGCTCTCATACAGAAACTTGAAAATACATGCCAGGTTGGAGACAGCTGAAAGTTTCAGACCTAGGTACGTGGCTGATAAATTACATGAGGTTTAAAAATGATTAACCTTTACAGTCAAAAGACATCAGAAAACTAGTTCTAAAATGAAGATTTATAGCAAAAAGAACCATGTGCTACTGGATGGCAGAACAGCTGCCCCCACCAGATGGCAAATCCATTACAACATATGCAGCTCTAACAATTGAATCTCTGATGAGAAGATTGAGGCTTTATAAAATGTCAGTGGATGGCAGCAGTGGTTAAATAGAATCTTGTTTCCTGTTGTCAATGAAGTGCTGTATTCTACTGATCTATAGGCTAACTCAGCACAATTAGAACAGAATCATGGATGGCATTATTCAATGCAAATACTCATGCTATTGAAAGCACTACAGGAAAAGAGAACAGAGGTTTTACAGATGATCATCTGTCAGCTAAGGAGCTTGGTAGCCAAAAAGGGTCCAAAGTTCAAACTTAGCAGGAGTGTCAAATTGGTTTGCGCAACGACAGGTGAGATTAAGGTTGGAACAAGTTTCAAAAATAAGTCTGCTGCAAGGACTACAAGAGGAAAGTGAGTTGAATAAAATATTAAGTTTTAATCCATGTGACTTCAGAGTATGTTACTGCAATAACTGATGCACACAGTATTAGTCTAGCCAATTGTAAACTGCACTTAAAACACCGTCACTGGTTCTGGTGCTTTAAGCCAAGATTTGAGAGAGTTTGTGCAGTTTAGACTAACACCAGTTAAGTACAGCAACAACTAACAATATATTTCTGCTTCGATGCCAACTGTTTGAATCATGGACTCAGTTTCAAAAGGGAGTTTTCTTTTTCTTATTCATTCAGGAGACGTGGTTGTCCTTGGCTATAGGCCAGTGTTCACTGCCCATCCACAAAAGGCAGTTGCAAGGCCATCATGTTGCTATCGGTCTGTAGTCACATGTAGGCCAGACTAGTTAAGGACTGGACTTTTCTTCCGAGAAGTGCATTAGTAAACCCGGTGTTCCCCCCCGTCCCCTCCGATAATGAACATGGTTTCAGAGTTAGACTGAACTCCAGATTTTAAAATTCAGCCCCAGTTCCATCATTTGCCACGGCAAGATGTGAACCCATATCCCCAGAATTACACTAGACCATCACCACCCCAGCAACTGGCACTTCAAGTGCTCGCACAGAAGAACTCTGGAAAAAAAAAGCCTAAACTTGACATGAATGCTTGTTTTAAAGAGGTATCTGGAAATTCTAACTTGTGAATTTAATGCCAATGACTTGAGTTTTTGCTACTTTTCCTAATCTTCAACCTGACCAGGAAGCCCATTGGCAATCACCAGCCACACACCTCTCAATGGCACATCAAATATTCAGTGAGCCCTGCAAGCTTAGATTTATTCTCCACCCCTAAAACATGTACAGGTTACAGCTAGTCTCAGTCAAATAAGCCATTCAACTGAAACAACTTGTTCATATAGTATTCAATGCAACAACTCACTCCAAAATAAAGGTCAAAAGCATAACAGTAACAAAAGCAGATATTAAATTCTGGTTTTAGAGTTCAAAATAGATTTATTATTTTTAGGAAAAGACAGAGGCTAGAGAAAGAATACTAAAGCATAGAATCTCAGCAACTGATCAGCAAATTGATTAAAACTATAGGATACGTGGCCAGAATTCAAATTAAGTTTAGGAGATTGCAGAGAATCAGTGTTAAGGGGAGGTAAGCTTTGAAAAGTATGAGGATATTTTCCTCTTAAAGAAAGGCATTACAAGAGCGAGAGCTAACCAGGGTATGAATGATGATTTCCAGAACAATGAACTGAGACTGGAAAATAGGACAGCAGCATGGCTGAAGAAATTAGTTGTAAAGTTTTTTTGGTGGTGGGAGGAGGGAGGGGGGGGGGGGGGGGGGGAGAGGGAGGGAGGTTGGTCATCTGGGAATGAGCTTCAGACCCAAGTCAGGGCTTTGAGGTTGCAAGTGGTCTGACTGAACATAGAAAGCAAAACAAAAAACTGAAGTGTTTAAAAAAAAGGTAATTATGTTGACTCCAGTGACCTCTCTTAGGGTCAGGAAAGTTAATGGATAGGAATGACACAGCAATTGAGTAGAACAGGAATTTTGCATCCATCGTTACCGAGACATGAAGTAACATTCAAGATAATAGATGTAAAGAAAGGAAGAACAAACAAACATTACCAATCATGAAGGGAAGTGGCACTGTGCAAATAGGTTGAGCTGTGGTCTATCGTGTCCCCCAAATCCCAAATGAAGGTCATTCTAGGGTCTTAAAATTCATGAGATAACAGATACTTGTTTGAATTTTCCAAAATTCCCTACAATCAGGGAGGGCCTCATTAGATTAGAAAACAGCAAATTTAATTTTTTGATTTAAACAGGAGACACAAGGTATTATGTACAGTTTAGGTCTTGTTCTTGAAAGAATGTAGGGGTGACTTTTCCCCCCAGCATCTACACTGTATGACTAAATGCATTAGAAGTGGTTCAGAGAAGGTGGTTAGATAAAGCCAAAGTCTGCAAAGAGCACTGTCTCAAGGTTGGATGGGTTAGCCTTGAAGTTTGGAAACAGTCAGTGGCTACTTGAGTCAAAACAAAAAAACCAAAAAAGGTGGTCTTAAAGTTTGAGGAGAGAACATTTAAGAAAAAAATCTATAGTTACAGTTTAAATCAGTGAACATAAAACAGTCACCCATTTAAGACAGTGGAGGTGAAATTCAGAGGGTTGCAAGTCTTTGGTAGTCTTCCCTGAAAGAGGTGATGGAAGCACAATTTGGAGTACATTTGATTATGGTGGGTGTGGTGGTGATCATCATGATCAAAATCTGGGGTCACTAAATGTAATTTTGATGTTGCAATCAGATCTTGTTAAGTAGTGAGGAGGCTCAACTGCCCAAAGAGAGCCAACCACCATTTACAAATGGTCTAGTGCAGTGGCAGAGCAACTAGGGAGTGTTAAGGGGTCACTGGCAACAGAAACAGGTAGTGACCAGTTATAAGTCTCAAGAGTTACAACAGAGGCAAAACAAGGGCAGGGATTTGGCTTAAACCACAAAACATTTGCTACACAAACTTTCTGTACAAAGAGTTTGGAAAAAACTGATCAAAAGTCCCATCTGATCCAACATTTTTACTCTCTAGTAAGAGTTACAAATCCAGAAAAATTTCCTTTCGGTAGGTTCAACTTGTCTTTTTAATCCATTCAGTTCCAGTCTGGGGCTGTGAAGTCTTTTCCATGAATTGTCACCCAACTGTTACCCAAGTTACTCAAAAGCCAATTTAAAAAGCCTAGTGTAGATATCTAAGCAAGCACTCTAGATCTTCTGATACTAGACTTTCGTGGAAATAAAGTGAATTGCTTAGCTGCTCTGCCCAGTCCTTTTCCAGTGCTGCCTATAAAAACTTGCATCTAACATCTGTCATGTCTCCTTTGAGATTGCCAATTTTAATCTCCTAAACCAAAGTCATCCCTTAGTTGTTCTACATCCAAAGGCATGCTAACACCTTACAACATTCTTTCCCCAGTCATAAAATTCTAAAATGTGAGCAGATTTCCATTAAAAACACCAAGAACTGTTCTGTACATACTGGTTGAAAGGTGATTGCCAGGAGGGTAGTCGCAGGGGGAAGAGAGAGAGAAGAGAGAAGCAGCCATAGAGTTGGAAATTCAAATTTACGTAACAAAATCATGCACTCTCAGCACAATGTATTAAAAAAAGTAAATGGAGCTGGGCTGTGCTTATAATCAGGGCCCTTTCATTTAAAAGGAAAGGGAGACTTGTTTTTGCCTTTAAAAATTACATCCATTGTTAAGAATGGCAGCCTTTGCCAAGCTTCCAAAATGAAATTCTTCCCAAAATTGCCTACAAAGGATTAAACCTGCATAATGGCCTTTGCGCTCAGTTAATAAAACTTGATTTCTACCATTTGAATCAGGTGGGAAATAGCATGCTGAGAATACCTGTTTTTTTCTCCTGCAGCCCTGCTGGATTAATCCAGCTCATAAATTGCATTTTGAGTTGTACAGGCCAAAGCCTACAGCAAGTTGCAAGCCAACATGATCAAGGAGATTCAGAAACATTGACTATACAGCATTGAGTCAGTGAGAAAGTTAGCAGAGTTGGTCGTGGGATGGGGAAAGCAATAAAAAGTCACACGAACACTATATATACAAAATCAAGCCAATCTGGTTTGATGTGTTCTTGGTCTTAAAAAAAAGACACTTATTTTGACTGGCAAAATAGTTGCCTGCAGGACAGTATCAGATCAAAATGAAGTTTAACATTACTGATTGAAACCCCAAAGCAGCAGCAAATCAGGTTTACCCTCAACATCTTACTGTTGCATTATTTTTAATAAAGATCACCTTTAAAAGCACCAGTGAACCACAAAATAGGGGACTGAATGATATAGAATCGTCTTGTGTTAAACCAAGAAAATTGGAAAAACAGTGGGTATCATGAATGGGTTGGTATAGGGTTATTTGTTGACAATGACTGTACTTTTGACATCAAGCTTAGTTTTAACAATTATCACAACATAGTGTTTGCTAAACCCAAGAAAGCTAAAACATAGGTGCTACTAACATGATTAAGTTAGAGAACACCACCCTTCAAAACCAACAGCTACATTAACTTGTCCCCACACAAAAAGCTATCCTCACCATCTTCAATACTAGGGCTTGAAATTTGAATTTAGTGATCTGAACAGATTTATCTTATCTGTTTCAATGATCTTGTTTTACACCTAGCTGCGGTCCAACTGTACAAGTCTTTGCCTCACTTAACGACTTCCTAACTTTCAAGTGAGGTGGATAATATTTGAAGACTTTACTACAAGTAAAAATCTGTTCAGAATATGACAGTACCATTCAAGTCTTGTGTTAAATAACGCACGCAGTAGCCTGGTCAGGACAGCTGCATGCCAGGTTCAAAATGGGAAGATGCTGTAAGCATAGCAGGTCTGGCAGCATCTGTGAAGGTAGAAAACGTTTAACCATTAGCATCCAGTGACCCTTTCTCAGAAAGGCTGGTAGCTGGGAAAACTAGTTTAATATGCAGCGCACAGGAAAGTGGATGGGGTGGGGAGTAAAGTGATAGGATAGCATCCTGAGAGAGCATGCAACAGTCAGATAGACAAAAAGGAGTTTATAATGATCTGGTGTGGAGGGTGAATAGTTGTTAATGGGGACTGTTAGTCACTAACAGTTTGTAATGTACGATAATAAAATGTGAGGCTAGATGAACACGGCAGGCCCAGCAGCATCTCAGGAGCACAAAAGTTGACGTTTCGGGCCTAGACCCATCAGAGAGGTGCTGATGAAGGGTCTAGGCCCGAAACGTCAGCTTTTGTGCTCCTGAGATGCTGCTAGGCCTGCTGTGTTCATCCAGCCTCACATTTTAGCTTGGATTCTCCAGCATCTGCAGTTCCCATTATCAACAGTTTGTAATGGTAGGCTGTGATAACAAAAGCTTGACGGGGGAGAGATTAGGCCCTAGAGTTTAGGGGGAACAGCTTGTACAGAGTACAATCTTGCATCACCGATCTGAGACAAATCTTGACAAAAGCCAATGCATCTCCCTCCAGAGGGAGATTCTCCAGCATCTGCAGTTCCTGAGATAACAAAGTTTAAACCCTTAGACCCAAAGCATCAGCCTTCCTGCTCGGCCTGCTGTGTTCATCCAGCTCTACACCTTGTTATCGCTCTCTAGACCTCATCAAGGAGGAAGAAAAGAAACCAGGAGGAGTTCTCCCCCAACCAGCACAGCTGCTTTGAAGGGGTGATGTATGGTGGTGCAGAGAATCTGATGGACAGTGTCCCCCATCACAAACGAAATTGTCTTGGTGCTACTTGCAAATTTGAATATGAAGTATTCTTTGATAGTTGGCTCAGAATCCATCCTCCTTTTCCTGTAGGGTCTTGAGGACCCTACATGCTGACCAATTCCTGGTCAGGCTGTCAAGAGGGTCCTGAACCAAACTGGCAGCTTTCCTGCTATGTTCCTCCAGCTCCATGCTTATCTGACTCCAGCACTCGCAATTCTTGCTATCTCAAAAGGATTTAAAAAAAAAGGAAGAAGAAGTGTTCAACAAGAGTACCACAAATTTGGCAGACATGAAGATTCATGGAATTATAAGAGAAAACTCAGCTTGAATAGAAAATTGACTCAAAGTCAAAACACTCCAAGTAGCAGTAAATATTTGTTTACAACCTGAAAGATGGTGTTGGTGTTCACCAAAAACAACTTAGGAATTAAAGCCACTACCCTCATCCCAGAAACAATGTTCCATATTTGCAATATGGAACATTAAGATCTATAGATGCCGCATCTGGAGTGGCAAAGACAATAGCAGTTGAATGCAGCAGGACAAAAAAGTGTTAATAGAAAAAGTACAGTTGGAATTTAGTAGCAAACTGTGAGGTGAGGTGACACATTTTTGGTCAAAGTGATAGGGAGTGGCAATAGATTTACTGCCTCAGTTCCAAATAAAGTTTATGTACAGGGTCAGAGGAAACTGTTGCTCAACTGTGAAGGGGGGGGATGCAAACACAAGATTGCAAAGGCATAAAGAATCATGAGCAGAGGCGAGACTGATCCAATCAGCTTCAAACTTAATTTGCCCCATAACCCTCCACACCCTTACTATGGATGAGAAAATCTCCATCAGCTTTGATTATATTCGAGGACTTAGAGTGTCCCCCTCTCTCCCCCTCGTAAAAGAATCCATAGAATCAACACTTGTGCAATTCTTCATTACTTTTGTCTGCATGGGTGACTGCTCATTCACATGCTGCCCTCTGGTCCTGAACTTTCCTACAAGCTGAAACCACCTCTCCACTAAATAGAAGAGTGCAGCACAGTACAGGCCCCTCGGCCCAATGTTGTGCCATGGAATACTCAATCTAAAAAAATAAAAATAACCTAACCTACATGCCCCTCAATTCACTTCTGTCCACGTGCATGTCCAGCAATGGCTTAAATGTCACTATGATGCCACTTCCACAACTACCACTGGCAAACTATTCCATGCGCTCACAACTCTGGGTGAAGAACCTCCCTCTGACATCTCCTCTATACCTTCCTCCTAACACCTTAAAACTACTTTTCCAAAGGCAGGATTGATGCCACAAGGGGTCAGTCTAAATATCGACTCAAGCCCCCCACTGCCACACCCTCCCCCCAAGAATCTTGGGTTTCATTTAGCTTGTTTCTAATTGCTCTAAACTCAAAGTCTACTCAACCCCTCTTCATTGGAAAAGTCCCTTCATAACTAGAAACAAGTCTTTTGACTCTATGACCTGTTTTCAATGCTGGTATCTCTTTCCTTTGATAGAGGAGACTAAAATTTTACAATATTTCATGCATGGCCCAACTAGTACCTTGTATGGTTGAAAGCAAGATACTCTTGTTTTCATATTCCATTTCCTTTGACACTATTTCAGTCTAATTGCATTCCAATTACCCAAACTTCAATGCTAGTCTTTTTTGCTGCCCATGCACCAAAACCCTAAAAAGTGGGCTGCAGCTCTCTAGTCTTGCCAATTAGCTCTATTCTTCCCATCAAAACAGCATAACCTCATGCCCCATCCAAGACGTTTATTCACACTTGCTAAACTGGTCTATGATTTGAGGGACCATTGTTCTCATTACTTTACAGATAAGTGGGTTGAAAATCAACTTGATATCTCATGGACATTCAAAAGTGAAAAGCATAAGAGTACAAAAACAGGCATGTTATGTGAACCTTTATAAACCCCTACCAGACTGCCCTGCTCAGTTGTCATCAATACATTGTTGGGAAGACTAAGGGCTCAACAGGATACAAGTCAGAATTGTATCCATCACAGAGGGATTTTTAAAATTATTTGGACAAGCTGAGGGTGCAATCATTGGTGAAAAAGGAGGGGTTTTTACAAGATCATTGCAGTATGACGAGATGGACAAAGAAAAGCCATTTACATCAGCCCAGTGCAAGGACAAGGCAAATCACATTTTGGTAGTGAAGAGTCACTGGACTTAAACATTAATCCTGCTGGGCCAATGGAGCTTCTCCAGTGATTTGTTCACATTAGATTTATGACTTGGAGCAATTTGACACATGAGCCCACAGTTTAGGGCAATGACATGGTGCTTAAGGTTATTGGAAGCAGAAATATTCATTCAATTATTTCTTGTAAACAGTTAGAACACTAACACAAGAAAGAGGATCAGGAATAGGCCATCTGGCCCCTCAAGCCTGCCCTGCCATTTAACAAGATCATGGCTGATTTTTGAGACTCAGCTCCACTTACCCACCCACTCACCATAACCCTTAATTCCTTTACTGTTCAAAAATTTATCTAGCCTTGCCTTAAGTGAGACAGCTTCAACTGCTTCACTGGGTAGGGAATTCCATAGACTCTCAACCCTTTGGGTGAAGAAGTTCCTCCTGATGTCAGTCCTACATCTGCCTCCTTTTATTTTGAGGCAATGCCCCCCAGTCCTAGTTTCACCTGCTAGCAGAAACAACCTCCCTGCCTCCACCTTATCCATTCCCTTCCTAAGGAAGGGGTTTCTATAAATATGTCCCCTTGTTCTTCTGAATTCCAATGAGTAATCCCAGTCTACTCCATCTCTTCAGAATCGAACCCCCTCAACTCTGGAATCAAACGAGTGAATCTCCTCTGCACCCCCTCCAGTGCTAGTATATCTCGTCTCAAGTAAGGAGACGAAAACTACACACAGCACTCCAGGTGTGGCCTCATCAGAGCCCTATACAGCTGCAGCATAGCCTCCCTGTTTTTAAACTCCATCCCACTAGCAATAGCAGACAAAATTCCATTTGCCTTTTTAATTACCTGCCGCACCTGCGTTCCTACTTTTAGCAATTCATGCACAAGGAAACCAAAGTCCTTCTGCACAGCAGCATGCTGCAAATTTTTTAAAACATAGAAAACAGTCCATTTTGCTGTCTTTCCTACCAAAATGGATGATCTCACACTCAACATTATACTTCGTCTGCCAGACTTTTTCCCCACTCACTTAGTCTTTCAGTGCCTTCTGCACACTTTGCTCTACCACTCACCTTAGCGTCATCTGCAAATTTGACACCATATACTTAGTCCCCAACTCCAAATCATCTATGTAAATTGTAAGCAATGCAGTCCCAACACTGATCCTTGAGGCACACCACTAGCTAGTGACTGCCAACCAGAAAAACCTGTTTACCCCTACTGCTTTCTACTGGTCAGCCGATCCTCTATCCATGCCAGTGCATTACCTGTAGTAATGTGCAACTTTATCTTAAGTAGCAGCCTTTGGTATGGCACCTTGTCAAATGCCTTCTGGAAATCCAGATATACCACATCCGTAGGTTCCTCATTGTCTAGCATGCAAGTAATGCCCTCAAAGAATTCCACCAAATTAGTTAAACATGACCTACCCTTCACAAACCTATGCTGGGTGATCCCAATGGGACAATTTATATCCAGATATCTTGTTATTCCTTCCTTAAATGATCAATTCAAGCATTTTCCCTACTACCAAAGTTAAGCTAACTGACCTATAGTTACTTGCTTTTTGTCCATTTCCTTTTTTTAAAAAACAGTGGCATCATACTGGGGTGGTTCCCACCGATTGGGCAACAGCCAGAGTCCAGTGAATTTTGGTAAATAATTACCAGGGCATTTGCTATTTCCCTCATCACCTCTTAGTACCCTGGGGTGCAATTCAGAGCCAGGAGACACGTTTACCTTTAGCCCCATTAGCTAGCCCAGCACTGCTTTCTTAGTGAAGATAGTTTCTAGGTCCTCACCTGCTACAAAATTCTTGCCACGAGTTTTCAGCATGTTATTTGTGTCCTCCACTGAGGACTGACAAAAATACCTGTTTAATGTCTTCTCCATTTCCTGACCAGTTACTACCTTGGTCCTTTTAGAGGATAAGATCAATGGTTACCTTTACCGTTTACATATTTATAGAAACTTTTGCTGCCTGTTTTTATATTGAGCTAGTTCACTCAATCTTACTTGTAACTTTGTTGCTTTCTGTTGGCCTTTAAAACGATTTCCAAAATCTACTAGTTGCCCACTACTCTTTGCTTGTGTTTCCCCACCCACCAATTTGATATTTTCCTTATAGATATCCATGGCTGGCCTGCTTTCCCTACAGTTCTGCCTTATCGCTAGAATAGATTTCTGCTGAGCACTGAAAAATCATTTAAGGCCCACCACTGTTCCCCAATTGACCAACTATAAAGTTTTTGCTCCCATTCTACCTGAACTAACTCCTTCCTTCACAGTCTCCTTTAATCACAAGTCATTACTACTAGGTTTAACCTTTCCACACTCCATCTGTATTAAGTTTGACCATTGTGCAATTGCTCTTTTGAAGAGCATCCTTAACTCAGATCATTAGTCCTGTGTAATGAGACAGGAATAGATGTAGGATAGCTTGTTCCCTTATAGGTTCCATTATTCAAAGGAAATTAATCACATTCTATGAACCCCTCAAGGATGCCATACTGACCTGGTCTGAACAATCGATATGTGGATTAAAATCCACATAATTGCTGTAACTTTTACATGTGTTAGCTACGTTTATTGTCTGCCCCACTATGTCATATTTAGTGGCCTATAGATCACACCTATCAGTGACGACGTCTCCCTGCTATTCCTAACTTCCACCTAGATGGATTCAACATGGTCTTCAGTAGAACCTGTATCATCTCACTACCCCCGATATCATCCTTAAAAGCCTCAATCAACACCAACTCCCTTACCTACCTGTCCGTCCTTCTGATTAGTTTGATACCCCTAGATATTTAACTGCTAGTCATGACCATCCTGTAACTAAGTCACTAAATCATACCCATTTGCCATGGGTTGCGCTGTCAACTCATGCTTGATTATCTGAATGCCTGGAGCATTTAAAGTGCCCTTATGCCAGTTTTTGCACCTTTTTGGGTCCTATTACCTCCATTACTAATAGCGTGAGTTCTTTCCCTTTAAACCACACCCCCCCCCACACACACCAATTAAAAAGATTAGGTGGACATTAAAAGGGAATTAGATTTACAGGACAGAGAATACAGTGGAGGAATCAGAAATTGGATAATTCTACAGGAAGCTGGAGTGGGCTCAATGGCTTCCGTGCAAGTTATTGATCTGTTACACCTGGTATGTTTCAGAGTACATATCTGAAGCCATGCAGTTCTATCATAACAGGATTGTAGTCCGCTACAACTCAACTGCAGCTAGGGAAAGTGATCATATTTGGGTGAAGTACCCCTGAGAAAATCTGTTCATGTAGGATCTTCAATGGGATAATTTTGTGTATTGTTACTAACCTGGTTAATTAACCAGTACCACATCTCATTCAAGCTGATATAGACAGAAATGGTCATTGTTCCAAAGTGTATTGAATTATACAAAAGGAGACAGTTAATCCATAGGCTTTCAAAAAGCTCTGCATAAGCTTTATAGTTTCTTCTGAGCTTGGCTCCTCCAGTTTAATTCTGGTGCTCCAAATTAAGTTTGCACAAGTATGTTACAAACATTCCAATGACAACAATTCATCCTCAAATGGTTCTCCTAGTGGAAGGCTCTGCTAATCATTAATTATTCAACAGCACAAAAAAGCTGCTATATAGACCCAATGCAGAATGGAGGAGCATTTGATTCAGCTGGCCAGGGAAAGAACTGGCTAAATCACAATACCATAGTATTACTCGTAAAGCTGGAGACAGCTTAACATTCCACATTTTGAATTGGAGTAAAAGTTAAATTAACTTTACCCTCAAGTCACTGCAATACAAGCTAATTCTTTGTATCAATGTATTTTCTACAAGCAGACCAAAAGTGATGTATATATTTTCAAAATATGATTTCCCCCCACCCCAGATTAAAAACTGAGAACATGCACTTCAAGTCACAATTACTACACTTGGCAATTTTACTGCTTACTCATTCTTGCTGTAAAAAGCATGATTTGTATTGTGTTTGTGATAATGGGAACTGCAGATGCTGGAGATTCCAAGATAATAAAATGTGAGGCTGGATGAACACAGCAGGCCCAGCAGCATCTCAGGAGCACAAAAGCTGACGTTTTGGGCCTAGACCCTTCAGAGAGTTAAGTTATTTTTAGCTGCATTCACAATCACATGTTCTGGAGGGAGAGGTGGCTCCTCCTTTCCAAAATGGTCATGAAAGATAACACATGCCAATATTTCTGCAGACATCATGGCATCCATAGTTATCATTATGGAAATTTACACCAAGCATCTACTCCAAGATAATGTTTCATCTTAAAAATGCTTCATATGTGGAATCTTACATCTGCACCATAGGAAGTTTCAGGAGTAACAGTAACCAATTAGATAAAATTGATAAAAATCACAAGAGATTAAAATGTATTTGTTACAAATCACTCCAGCTTGTTCATTGCAACAAACCCTGCATTCTCCCTCTAAGCCCAAGCTAACATCTTAATTCTAATTAAAGTGGATTAGAGGAAGTTGCACAAAATTCTTGGTGGCCCAACCCACAATATGCTACCATTGAAAGTTCACACTACTATGCTAAAAGTGATAGGAAATCTTCAGTCAACTCTAAGTGACAAGTTAATTAGACACTTTATAAAGCTACCTCTAGCCCCAAAAGGATATCATTAGTTTTTAAATATCCATTTGCCAACTACCGTTGTCCTGCTTGAACATGGACACATGCTCACTCCAACAAAAAAGTGAATGACTACAAACCGTATGCGTATGCAAGAGGAGAGAAGAGAATAAAAAGTAGGGCAGCTTGGCTGACAGCACAACTGCTTCAGTGAAGAAGCTGGCTTTGGTATCAGAGATAATGGGAACTGCAGATAGATGTCCAAGTTCTTCGAGGACCACAACTTTCTCCCCCCCCCCCCCCCCACAGTGATCGCGAACGCCCTTGACCGCGTCTCCCGTATTTCCCGCAACACATCCCTCACACCCCGCCCAAGGAGGATCCCCTCGTTCTCACACCACCCTACCAACCTCCGGATACAACGCATCATCCTCCGCCATTTACAATCCTACCCCACCACCCAAGACATTTTTCCATCCCCACCCCTGTCCGCTTTACGGAGAGCCCACTCTCCATGACTCCCTTGTTCGCTCCACACTGCCCTCCAACCCCACCACACCTGGTACCTTCCCCTGCAAACACAGGAAATGCTACACTTGCCCCCACACCACCTCCTTCACCCCTATCCCAGGCCCCAAGATGTCATTCCACATTAAGCAGAGGTTCACCTGCACATCTGCCAATGTGGTATACTGCATCCACTGTACCCAGTGCGGCTTCCTCTACATTGGGGAAACCAAGCGGAGGCTTGGAGACCGCTTTGCAGAACACCTCCGCTCAGTTTGCAACAAACAACTGCACCTCCCAGTCGCAAGCCTTTCCACTCCCCCTCCTATTCTTTAGATGACATGTCCATCATGGGCCTCCTGCATTGCCACAATGATGCCACCCGAAGGTTGCAGGAACAGCAACTCATATTCCACCTGGGAACCCTGCAGCCTAATGGTATCAATGTGGACTTCACCAGTTTCAAAATCTCCCCTTCCCCAACTGTATCCCTAAACCAGCCCAGTTTGTCCCCTCCCCCCAAAGCACCACACAACCAGCCCAGCTCTTCCCCCCCACCCACTGCATCCCAAAACCAGTCCAACCTGTCTCTGCCTCCCTAACCGGTTCTTCCTCTCACCCATCCCTTCCTCCCACCCCAAGCCGCACCCCCATCTACCTACTAACCTCATCCCACCTCCTTGACCTGTCCGTCTTCCCTGGACTGACCTATCCCCTCCCTACCTCCCCACCTATACTCTCTCCACCTATCTTCTTTACTCTCCATCTTCGGTCCGCCTCCCCCTCTCTCCCTATTTATTCCAGCTCCCTCTCCCCATCCCCCTTCTCTGATGAAGGGTCTCGGCCCGAAACGTCAGCTTTTGTGCTCCTGAGATGCTGCTTGTCCTGCTGTGCTCATCCAGCCTCACACTTTATTATCTTAAGCGGAGTTTGGTTCCAGTTTTAGGTGACTGCCTGCATTGTTTACACTCTCCCTGCATCTACATGGGTTTCTGCTGAATGCTGTGGTATTCCCCGAGTTTTATCAGCTGTAGTTTTCACTCATCTGAGGGGATGGCCAAGTACTATTACCACTAGACTATGCCTGACATGTGGGTGATGTTCTGGGGACCCACCTTGAATTCTACTACAGCAGATGGTGGAATTCCAATTGTACTGCAACCTGGAAGTGTCTAGTGACCATGCAAACTGTTGGTCATTTAAAAAAAAGTAACAAAAAAAAAATCAGGCTCACTGCTTATTTTTTAAAAAAGGAGTGTGAACTGATACCATTACTGCTCTGACGTACATGTGACTCCAGACCCACAGCAATGTGGTTCACTTAACTGCTCTCTGGGAAATTGGCAGTGCCAACTGTGCCCATGCTCACAGCCTGTGAATAAATTTAAAACAAAAATATATTTGACTGCTTGAGCATCAGATTTTTACTACTCCACTTCAGTCATGCCTTTAGTTGTTTAGGCCCCCTGCCTTCCAGAAGTCCCTCCCTCTCCACTTCATTCTGTGGAGATATTTTTCATTGACTTTTGATAAGTGTCATCTTGGACCATTTATTCTATATTGCCTTACATGGCTGTGTAGTTTGGTTCATAACACTGTTGCAAAGTGCCCTGGAGCATTTAGTCAAAATATACTGCTATACAAATGCAGTTAGTGTAGGTTGGAGGATATCCTGAGAGGATGACACTTTTCCTATACATGACAGTAAATAAGATACTCCAATGTAGTGTTTGGTTGCTCAATTGTTTGGAGCATGAAAAAGCAGAGTTATGGAAGTGAGAAAGAAAACAAAAAAGTGTTTGGTATCCATTCAATTCCCTTACTTCAGAGAGGGAAAGGCCAGAGAAAGTTTCTGAAACATGTGATATTTGTAGTAGTATACTTGTACTGTTCACTTACGACAAAAACATTTCAAACAAAAAAGTATCCTGCCTGCCAATTTGGAACAAAGATTACTCTTTTCACCCAGCTGTTGCAGCAACCCCCACCACTACTTGTTGGGTGCATTCTAGAACGTAAAGTGATCAGTTTTGTCTCCACACCCTAAAATATAGCAATTTCAAATTTTTCAAACATGTTTCAAACCATGCTTTGGATGAAACCCATTTTAAAACTGAACAATCCATTAAGATTTTCTCTCTTCCCTCCCCCCCCCCCCCCCCCCCCCCACCACATCAGTTGGTGTTTACGGTTCTGGGGGAGGTTTTTCCTTGAAGTCACTACATGCCACTGAAAGTTTGAGCTTACACTGCTCAAGTCCCCAAATTTTTTTTTTGGCAGGCAGATAGGGAGGGCAATTGTGTTGTAATGGCAAGGCCATTGGATCAGACGGTCTGGTTCAATTCCACCTCCAAGGCAGGTTGTCTGGAAGGCAGCAATCAAAATACTGGGTTAAAATTGGGACTGTGGTGACAGTGGGGTTTTTCTTGCCAGGAAAAAGCTACAAGCCAAGTGCTACCTCAGTTTGATAAGTCTTTCCAACTGAAGTGAGCTAGCTAGAGGCTGTGCACCAAGCCTGATGATTTCGCAGTTCAACAATAGGCTGTTTTTGCAACCCAAGAGTTTTTCTCCAGAAACATCACAAAAATCCTGAAGCCAATAATGTTTCAAAATGCTAAAAATTAATTGACTAATTGGTGATAGAGGACCATGGCATGGCTTGCATGGATGATACATGGACTGAAAAAGGCAGGTGTTTTGCATCACGTCCAGTACATCACAACAAAGTTCCAAAGAAGCTATTTGAACTTGGCAGATTGCCAAGTGTCAGTTAAACACCACTTTTCAGTGTTTTCAATAATACATTGTAGCATCTTATTCTATATGCACTTTAGTATTTACACAAGCTTTTGTTGCAGACAAAGTTTTGAAACCATTTTCAGAGAAGTGACATGAAAAATTTCTTGATGCTGCAGTCAGCATTATTCACACTGATTTTGGCTGTCTGCTTTTCAAGTATTAAATAGAAAATCTTTCACAAGGAAAGAATTATTTCAAATATTAATCTTGACAGCTTGCCAGCTCATTTTGAAAGTGTTTTGCATAGTCTCTTCCTTGCTTTTGTTTTCTCCCACCACTCCTTTGATTCCTAAAAGAACAGTTCATAAGCATAAGAGAATACTGTTTCTCATTGCTATAATTTAGATGCATGTGCAAATTCATTTCAGTGACATCTACTTAGCTGCTAGGCAACTCAAGTTCCAATTTATTCCATGTGGATTTCAAGTTTTATTTCAAAACATTAGTTCTAACTTTGCTTTTTGATTCCACTACAGTTATATTGTAGTTGTTCTGAATTCCTTAAACAGCTGTCTTTGCTGCATTTTCAACACCATGTGTCACCACATGTAAGCTTGACCTTTTCCCCTCAAGTAACACTATCTCAACTGTTGAGATAGCTCAGCAGATTTCATAACCTTTTGCCTCATTTATAGCTCCAAAGTGGAAATGCCAAATTTTTTTTACCCCAAAAATCAGGATCACAGGCTTCAGCCTTTCCTCTCCCCCAACCCCATGGGATGCAAGCAAGCATTGCTTGGTAGGCCAGCACTTACCAGAGGGCATTTGAGTCAGCCACTGTTTTTAAAAAAGACAGCTAATGGTACATTTCTCTCCCTAAAAAAGAGAGGATTTAACCAGATGGGGTTTTAAAATTATAGTGATTGTATTGTTGCTATCACTTCAGCCTCCCTTCTGGAATGAGAGAGTTCACATTTCACCATCTGCTACACAGCGATTTTTTTGAACCCATGTCCTCAAACCTTTAGCCTTGGGCTCAGGATTACTACTCCCATGACGTCAACATACTTCTGAATTCTTCCTCCCATCCCTCCAATTGTTTTTAAAATCTTCAGTGGCTGTATGTTTGATGACTTTTGACCTTCAAACCCATCTTCATGCCTTTATCAAAAGCAAATCTTGGGTCCAGCATGGCATTTAGCACTCCTGTCAGGGTTAGGCCTGAAACATTTCTCATCTTAGTCATTGAGTTTGGTGACTATCAGTCTGGTTACTGTCTTCTGTTAAGAAGACGTTTTGCACCAGCCCTGGCACACTCCTTCCTATCCACTGCTCCTGTCCCCAGTGTGCACCCCCGCCCCAAAACCACAACTTGGATATTGAACATCCAAATCACTATTTAGGATTCACATCTGGCAGTCTTCCCACAATTTCGTTCTCCCTGTATGTCTGCCTCAATTTTCTCTGGACTTGCTCTTCACAAAATTGACAACTGCAATTTTATTTCTTCTCACCAATTTAATTCTACACACATCCAGGGCTACTGAGGCTAATTCTAACACCTGCCATCATAGCTGCAAACAAATTAATCTAACAAATTCCATGTCCATTGAATTGCCCTCACACCTAAGATGCTTCAGCCTAGGAAATATCCTGGTGACACTATTGCTGGACAAACATAGCAGGCTAGGCAGCATACACCTTCACACTGTGCCTCTGACACTGCCTGACCAATGTTCCTCCAGCACCATGCTGAGGAGTGTAGCTCCAGCATCTGCAGTTTGTGCTATCTGAGTGATAGCACAGTCACCAGGGTGTTGTCTCTGAACCCCAAGCATAATAATATCCTTTTCCATAGTGTCTTGACGCTAACAACACATGGTAGCCAAACTTTGGCCTAAGCAAAGTTCTGTTGAGCTCCAACAAAATCTCAAAGTAACAGCAGGGAGGTTAAGTGAGGTGCCCATATCCTACCCCAACTTGACTTGCCACTTGTCTCTGGACAAGCATCACAGGATCCCAGTGTGCCTGAGGTTACTCCTGTCCTTCCATTGGTTGGTTACTCCCTTGTCTTAGTCCTTTCAAATATATAGAACTTCACTTTAAATGTTAAAATGTCCTCTGCCCAACTTGGGTCTGGTCTTCCTGTAACCAAAGGAGATTTTCCTTGCTATTAGACTGTCACATTAAGTGAACCAGCACTGATCCCTGTGGTACATCATTGGAGGCTGCTGTCAAATCTCAGCCTCTAACTACCCAGGGGTGGCAAAAAAAAGCCAATTCTGGACCAATGCCTCAACTAAGCCAGCACTTCAGTTTGCATTATTGCAGGGATCAAGGACAAGTGCCAACGTTTTTGGCATGCTGTTTGTTTTGGTATTGGGTAAAATTAACAAGCAAAGTTTAAAAACATGGCCAGCTGACGCAGAAAGCTGTAGGTGGTAACATGTTGATTAGCTACAAATACCAAAATATACCCATTTTGCCTGAGACACTATTTTCAAACTGGTGGTTATGCAACTACTTAAGCAAAGTACCTCCATGCTGAATCTTCAAGCCATGTTTAAAGGAAATGCCATCCAAATAGCTTGTAATCTATTAACTTGAACATATCCAATTACAGACTCCATGAATTATGTTTTCAGACATGTTTGTGACTTGACCTTGAATGAACAAACGTACACCTTAATTGGATAAAGTAGTGAACAGAGGTTACTCTCCTCCTGCTACATGTTGCCTCAGTTACATCTGTGACTTGATGTCCTATACCATAGTGTACACTTCATAAAAACCAAACCTCCCATTTAAAAAAAAGAGTAAAAATATAACATTTGTCCATTCTGACAACATGAATGACATTTTACCTTTCAATACGTGATGCCTGCAGGAGCATGGAAGTCAAACTGCTTCAACATGACATCATGAAGCTGCACAGTAGAGTTCCTTTGGCAAATACAAAGTGTTTATTTTTGATCTGTGTTTAAGAGTTCCTTTTCATTTTGGTCTTTTTAAATCCAGGAGTTTACTAGTGTGCTTACAGGTCATGTGGAACAAGATGGAAGCAGGTATAGGTATTTTTGGTAAATTCAAAATGGAGCTGGGGTGAAAGATTCCACATGGTGGAAGTGATTCAGAAGAGGAGATTAGATTCTTAACTAGAAGTGCCTGTTTTTGGGAACAATGAGTATCATAAAGGAGATAGTGGAAGTTCATATTGCACATCTTCACAATGTTTGGTTCTGTGCAGAATTCAGTGATTTATAATTGTGAAGTTTTGGTCACTAAACATGATGAGCAGCAACTATTGACAAATTTGAAGAACACCAGTGAGCCAAACAATTGATTTTTCAGTTGAGAACAATCCTGTCCATTTGTCTTATACCTCAACAACCTAAAAAAGGGAATTTTTACCATCATCTGAACAGGTTAATCTAGTTTACACTGCCTTTCAGAGAAAGCATGAAATATTCCTTTTTAGGGCACTGGAATTTCAGTGTTCCAGGTTTGAAACGTGGGCTGAACAATTATTTACTAACTGATTTTAGTCCTAAAGGCAATGCCTCCATGCACAGTCAAGGCTGATTTTATTCTTGGCTCAGTGAAGTGGTTAATCCTGAGAAAGTTTCCACGACAACAAGGATACAAGAACAGTGTTAGTTATGATGCTGTTGGAGAGCCAGAGGCATAGGCTGTAGGGCCAAATGCCACCACCTTCCCCTCCCCCACCCCCACACTCCATGCTGCAGCCATTCCACAATTGAGGTTGCTATCAATGCAAAAATTAGAGAGTTTGAATGATGGAGAAATGTCTTTAGTTTTTAAATAATTAGAGTCATAGTACAGCACTAAACAACACCTTCTGTTTAAGGCAGCCACACCACATTTCTAAATTAAAACACTAGTCCTGCCTGCACATAACCTATATCCCTCAAACCTCCATCCCTCAAACCTCCAAGTTCTTTAAGGACCGCAACTTTCCCCCCACGGTGATTGAGAACGCCCTTGACCGCGTCTCCCGCGACACATCCCTCACACCCCACCCCCGCCACAACCGCCCCAAGAGGATTCCCTCGTTCTCACACCACCCTACCAACCTCCGGATACAACGCATTATCCTCCGACACTTCCGCCATTTACAATCCGACCCCACCACCCAAGACATTTTTCCATCCCCTCCCCTGTCTGCTTTCCGGAGAGACCACTCTCTCCGTGACTCCCTTGTTCGCTCCACACTGCCCTCCAACCCCACCACACCCGGCACCTTCCCCTGCAACCGCAGGAAATGCTACACTTGTCCCCTCACCCCCATCCCAGGCCCCAAGATGACATTCCACATTAAGCAGAGGTTCACCTGCACATCTGCCAATGTGGTATACTGCATCCACTGTACCCGGTGCGGCTTCCTCTACATTGGGGAAACCAAGCGGAGGCTTGGGGACCGCTTTGCAGAACACCTCCGCTCAGTTCGCAACAAACAACTGCACCTCCCAGTCGCAAACCATTTCCACTCCCCCTCCCATTCTCTTGATGACATGTCCATCATGGGCCTCCTGCACTGCCACAATGATGCCACCCGAAGGTTGCAGGAACAGCAACTCATATTCCGCCTGGGAACCCTGCAGCCATATGGTATCAATGTGGACTTCACCAGTTTCAAAATCTCCCCTTCCCCCACTGCATCCCTCAACCAGCCCAGCTCCCCCCCCCCCCCCCCCACTGCACCACACAACCAGCCCAGCTCTTCTCCCCCCCCCCCACAACCAGCCCAGCTCTTCCCCCCCCCCCCCACTGCACCACACAACCAGCCCAGCTCTTCCCCCCCCCCCACTGCACCACACAACCAGCCCAGCTCTTCCCCCCCCCCCACTGCACCACACAACCAGCCCAGCTCTTCCCCCCCCCCCCACTGCACCACACAACCAGCCCAGCTCTTTCCCCCCCCCCCCCAACTGCACCACACAACCAGCCCAGCTCTTCCCCCCCCCCCCCCCTCCACTGCATCCCAAAACCAGTCCAACCTGTCTCTGCCTCCCTAACCGGTTCTTCCTCTCACCCATCCCTTCCTCCCACCCCAAGCCGCACCCCCAGCTACCTACTAACCTCATCCCACCTCCTTGACCTGTCCGTCTTCCCTGGACAGACCTATCCCCTCCCTACCTATCTTCTTTACTCTCCATCTTCGGTCCGCCTCCCCCTCTCTCCCTATTTATTCCAGTTCCCTCCCCCCATCCCCCTCTCTGATGAAGGGTCTAGGCCCGAAACGTCAGCTTTTGTGCTCCTGAGATGCTGCTTGGCCTGCTGTGTTCATCCAGCCTCACATTTTATTATCCCTCAAACCTTGCCCGTTCGTGTGCTTATCAGTGTTGTAACTGTGCTTGTGTCCTACATTTTTTCCTAGTTCGAGCATCTCACATGAGCCTCCATGTTATTGAAGGGTTAGAGAAAAGCGAGTCCAAACTTGACAGAATAATGCAATTAATTGATTCAGCATGAAGTTACCAAGGGGCAAGTAATATCTGAGTCAAAAGAGCAACTTTATCTTTCCTCTTCTATGCCACAGTATCCCTACACAGTGTACACAGAGGCCAAACTGCCTCTGAATCTGCACCAACCCTCTGGAGACTTTCCCATCCAGACCCAGCCCTCCACCCTATTCCATAACTCCACATTTACATGTCTAATCTGTGTAATCTGCACATCCCCAAATCCATGGGACAATTTCACATGGCCACATAATAATAGTGAGGCAGGGGGGTGGGGGAAGAGAGAGCAGAGTAAGAATAAAATCAGAATTTGAATATGGGTCACAAGAATTAGCGTGACATAGGACAAACAGTAGATTTAAAGATGATGACAAGATACTACATAGGATAAAAAAAAAGTGTTCAAGATTATTCTGAGAACATAGGAACATGCAGCAAGTACCAAAGGCACAGATAAGACTTCCCACACAAATAAGTTGAGTGGAATGGAGTCAGGCAAATAACAAGCCCCAGATCAAGGTGGCCTGTGACAGCATAGGTTTGTGTTGATATCAAATTGTAACAAAACCAAGAGAACTGCAGATACTCTAAATCAAGAACAAAAAACAAAGTTGCCAGAAAAGCCCAGGTCTGGCAGCATCTGAGAAGGAGAATACAGAGTTAATGTGACAGGTCCAGTGACCCTTCCCTCGGAAGGAATGGTGGCTCATGGTTTCCCAGCCACTGGACTTGACAGTAACTTCTCTTTCACATGTTGCCAGATAAAAATGTAACAATGTTGCAACCATCTGGCTTGGCCAGAGACAGTTACAAGGGAGAGAAATGGAATCAGTAGCTAACAGTTTTGGGAAGACAGTGAATTAAAAAATTGGTAAGACTGAAGCCAAAGAAAATTTTGCTCATTCAGTATCATATTGGACAATCAGCCCAACTTTAGCAATAGTGAAGTCCAGAGAAATGGTGGTACTGTAGAGCTTGACCACAATCAGCCTGTATGTGTTTCCTCTATGATGCCCAAGGCAGCAAATGGAGGGGAACACTCAGGGCCCCAATGTTAGATATTTGGGGAACAAGTGCAGGAAAAGATTAATGATATTTGACTACAATTTCCTGGTTTCATCATCAACTGGAGAGAAAGGGTGCAGTCAACCCACAGTAAAGATTGCAAACAGGTAGAGAAGGGATAGTTTATTTTCATCTTTCACTAGAGGTACTTTGTGGTAGGACAGAAGCTATTTGTTGTTTTCAGAAAGGTGGCCCCATGCCAGGAGTAGAGGGTGTATTTTACATAAAAAGGAATTGTTACCAAAAGTACTGATTGTACATGAGAAACAAAAAGAGTCCATGTTAAATTTTAAACAATTGCTAAAAATTCAGTTGCCAAGTGAGTTTCAACTACACATAGTACGGCTACTCATGAGTCAACATTACAGAACAAATTTGTACTTGCCTCTGAAGGCTCATTCTGAATGTACTACCACAGTCTGGTACCGAGCCAGTTCCAAACCTACATGTGTGTTACATTAGCTAATTTTAGCTATTGGCAATGCCTGCCGACACCCAACATCAAGGTAGACACAAGAATGACCTTTGGGCGAGGCCCTAAGCATCATTATCCATGGAACTACACCCAGTGAGCAACAGAACACTGTCAAAAAACACATGTATCAACATTTAAAAACCAGACTTTGAAATAATGTGGGATCGTGTAGCCCATGATGTCAAAGATAGCATGAAGCAGCCCAAAAAAACCAAACCTCAGACGAGCCACTTCTTGATACTTACTGTTTCGCAAGTTTACTGCTAATCAGGTTTGAGTTGAAGGAGAAATGGCCCCTTTCACATTGCTTTATCATATAAAAGCACAAGGACGAACAGACATGCAAACTCAATGAGACTGTTCCTTGGTATTAGGTGGATTTTTAAAAGCCAGTAGCAAACATGAACTTTTAAAATACGAGTTATTACGTTCCATTTTCCATTCCGAGTTCTGTGAAAATGCACGAGAAAACTACTTGACCTTGCACTGCCCATGAAGCCGTGGTGACTATTTACACCTACAATTGAAAATGACGCCTGATAATAAACTTGCATTACTTCGAGTTAACTTACGTCCTTGACCTTATTTAGAAGGAAATTCAAATAAATTCCTAAAAAAAATTACCACGCATAACTCAAAAATAGATTCTGAGTGGGTGGTTAGAGAGAGTCTTGCTGCTTAGAAGCGGGACTTGACTGCCTTAAGTTGTCGAGGGTGGTGAGACAAGCAAGAGTGAGTGATTAAAGTGCAGCTAAACTCTGATTAAAAACAGGCCATTGTCCTCATGCTGCAGCCTTACGCGTAAGCAACAACTGAACTGCCAAATAAGGTTCCTTCCATTACCCTCTAGACTACTTTTAGGAAAGAATCCCATACATGACGCAGTGCAGGAAGCTTTGAGTCATTTTAGTTCCGTTAGAAGTTGGACAACGTCCAAATATCGAAATAGTTCAGATAAAATAGCTAAAGTTAACCAGTACATTCACAAACAAACTATAAAACTAGCCACCCTTAAGAGGGTGGGGAAAAATGTCTAAATAGGTGTGAGAGTTTGATCCGATGCAAAATAACCCGCGCCACTAAATCAAGTCAGTTTCGTTTCCAAAACTGTCAAGAGTTGACAGCGTATAGAAAATCTCGTTACAAAGTAACAGATCAGTTGTCTATTTGAAAGGCAGCCTGCCATTGGCAGCGAGCCGACCCATTCAGTGTCTGCTACCGATTCCGAAGCACTTCACAGTGAGAGCAGTAACACAGGAGCTGTCGGTTATTGCGCTGCTCACACCCCAACTACTTCAAAAACCCCATCCTCAGCGTCAGGAGAGAAGGGTAGCTGCAACGGAAACTGAAGTTTCAATACAGTTGCAGAGAGGAGGTGGGGAAATGGAAACGGCAGTCGAAACTTGCAATAAAACCGATTAAATAAGAGCTCAGACTTCCACCCCCTCACCAAAAGAAAAGTTTAATTGCACAGGAAGTCGTGTAAGCGCACGCCGGGCTTACACAAGTAAAAATTGATGTTAGTTAGCCACTTACCGTTTTGGGCATTTTGCTTTCTTGCAAACTTCCTCCACTTCCAACTGAAAGCTCAAATGACCAACTTTTCCTTCTGCAAATCTCCGGCTTCTGCTTTAAAACCAGATGCTTCTGCTGCCCAGCGGCTTCTGGCCGCTCTCCTGCGATTCAGGATTTTTAAAAAAAAATCAGTTCGGATCTATTACGCCCTCTTCAAAGCGAATGGGCAGGAGAAATAGGAGCCTTAAGCTATTCAAACTGCACGCTACTAACTGTCTCCACTCACATTTAATATTGAGCCTCAATCCCCCAACTTCCTGCTAACGGAACTCAAATGTCTGAAGCTGACACCACACCCAGGAAAACGTTCACGTTTTAAGTGATGAAGAAATAGACCCCGCCTCGCAACGTCGGAATTGGCTTCTGGGTTACGAATGATTTTCTGTACAAAATTAGATAAAGTATAAATAACGTAGATATTTTCCGATATTTATATTCTTCATATTTTTATACAGCTTTAGCAAGTCCTGGTCACAAAGAGATGTAAAAGTGGTGACTCGAGTTCAGTTAACATACCAATGGGGAACTGGAAGTTATTTATTGAGAAGTGGAATGTGAGTTCTCAAAAAAAAAGCATCAATGACACTTTATCAGTGCATTAGAAAAGAACTTAAAGTTGGGCGTTAACGGTGTGTGCTATAAAGTGACCGTGCATGAACTATAGATGAATCAATCTGAATAGAATGAATGGCCTTTGCTCTCTGTGAAGTCATAGAGCCCTACAGCACTGAAACACACCCTTCCATCCAACTTGACCATGCTGACCAGATATTCAAGATAAACTTTGTCCCGCTTGTCCATATCCCCTCTAAACGCTTCCTAATCATAAACCTATCCAAATGCCCTTCAAATGTTGTAATTGTACCAGCCTCCACCACTTCCTCTGGCAGCTCATTCCATACACCACAGTCCTCTGCATGAAAAAATTGCCCCTTGGGTCCCTTTTAAATCTTTCTCCTATCACCTTAAATCTATGCCCTCTAGTTTTGTACTCCCCACCCTATCCATGCTCCACATGATTTTATAAGCCACTATAAGGTCACCCCTCAGACTCTGACTCTCCAGGGGAAATAGGCCCAGCCTATTCAGCTTGTCCCTAAGGCTCAAACACACCCACACAGCTTCTGTTTCCAAGAAACAGCCAGCATGAGCTGAATGGCCTGCTTCTGTCACTTGTCTTTCAGGTATACCCACTTTGAAGAAGTTCTGATCTTTTCTGAATAGATTTCCATTTGTATCCTTGAATGTATTCACCTTCATGTCTTCCTATTTCCCTCATTGTGTTTAATAAAATGTTAGGACTTCCTTTCACAGCCATATCTCCTTTCTCAGTGACTGTCTCCAGCTCCGACTTCATGGATTTCAATTGAAGTGCCAGGCTTTGTGTTTTGAATACACCCAGGATGACAAATAGATCAAAAATCTAAACTCAACTCTCCCTGGACATCTGGTCCCAATGTACCCTGAGTTCCACTCTCTGTATCACACACCATGTGGATACTTCTCACGGCTATCTCCGTCAATTCGACCTCACGCTACCTCACAGTTGTCCTGGATCTCAGTTCCACTTCATCCTTTGTCTTGTTTAACACCTAGATGAGAATCATTTTCCTTTCAAGTATTAAGGGAATATTTCCAAAGAAAAATCATTGGACTCAAAAGATTAACTGTTTCTCTCTCTACAGATTCTGCCAGACCTGCTGAGTTTCTCCAGCATTTTCTGTGTTTATTTTAGATCACCAGCACCTGTAGAATTTTATTTTGTTTGGGTGCCTAAATATGTGCCATGTATACTTTGGTGAAAAGCATGTTAATGTTGAGATAGTGACAAGACATTCAATTGCCAACCACATCTACCCAAGAATAATTTGAATTTTTGACAGCAGTTTATTTTACTGCATTTTGGATTGTACCGTCTCTGAACTTATTTCCCTCCCCCAACAACTAGACAACTGAACTTGCAAGCTTTCCAGTTTTTGAATGAGCTGATAACGTTTCCCTCTGCTGAAGGTACTGTTCTTCTCCGTCAAATCTGCCATCAACATCCCTTGCCCCAAAATTCAACTCTTTACTTCTTTACTTTACTCTTTACTTTCAAAATGCCACCTCATCTGCAACCTCAATTTCCTGTCCAAAGACATCAAACATGTTGCCTCCCAAATGCAACACAATTTGTTTTGGCATTCCTTGATTGGAACCCTTCTGTCAGGTTTCTATCTCTGCTATGGTACCAAAGAAACTCTTGCCAATGCTACAAAAGACATTCTATGTGATTGTGACAGTGATCAACCATCCCTCAATTATCTTGAGCTATGTGGAACCTTTACACCATTGACTGGCGTTATCTTTCTCCAGTTCCTCTCTGCCAACATCTGGGTGAGATTGCCTGCTTCCATTCTTACCTGCTCAATCATGGCTGAACCTTCAAAAGGGATTCTCTTCCAGCAATGCAGTATCACCTTCGGTGACTCACAGAGATCTATCTTTCACCCCTACCTTTCACTCCAATCACAAACTCTGTACCTTCACGACCAAATCCAACCTCTCCCTCCCAACTTTCTGAGTCTAAACCAGAATATTGTCAACCTTCCTGACATATTTGAACCTTAGTTGAGTTCCTAACCACATTCATGTCATCGATGAAATTGTCTAATTTCATCTTTCTGAAATTCTGCCCTGGCTCAGCTCACCTGCTTTTGAAACTTTCTTCATCCTTTTATGACATTTAGACTTGATTATTCCAATGTCTGCCTAATATAACCTTATGTAGCTCAGTCAGTTTTGTTTGATAATTCCCTTGAAAGGCACCTTGGGATGTTAAAGGCCTTTTGTAAATGTTAGTTGTTATTGATGCCTGATTAGTATTTTAAAACTAATGTCTAATTTCCAATAATATTATTGATAACAATAATCAGTAGCCACATTAGAAAGCAAAATAGCCCAGTATTAATGACATTATCAAATCTCTTGGATTACTTCTGATACTTAAGCATGCAAGTTCTTCAAGGCATACCATCTGGGATACACACATCAAAGCTAGTAACATATGGTCTCTTTATCTAAATGAATGCTGCGTCAACACTCATTTAGGACAAAGCAACCACTTGGTCAGCATTCCATCCACCAATCTAAATATCCATTCCCTCCACCTTCGATATACAGCACAATACACAAAATGTACTGTAACAATTCAACAAAGCTCTTTCAACAGTACCATCCAAACCCATGACCTTGAATAT
This sequence comes from Stegostoma tigrinum, assembly GCF_030684315.1. Classification (NCBI taxonomy): domain Eukaryota; kingdom Metazoa; phylum Chordata; class Chondrichthyes; order Orectolobiformes; family Stegostomatidae; genus Stegostoma; species Stegostoma tigrinum. Next base: position 34,286,223 of record NC_081368.1, on the reverse strand, counting down.
TTAAAAGTACAAGAACAACAGATACTTAGGAACACCTCCACCCACAAGACACACTCCAACCCACATATCATCCCGCTTTGGAAATATATCACAGTTCCTTTCCTGCCCGTGTATCAAAATCCTGGAACTCCCTTCCCAACCGCTTGTGTGCATCCCTATACAACATGGATTGCAGCAGTTCACAAAAGTAAATCACCACTTTCTTGACACAGTTAGGGATGGGCAACAGATGCTATGCCAGTGATGCCAACATCCATTGAAAGAATATAAAAGATCGTCATAAAAACAATGAACTGCAGATGCTAGAGATAAAAAAAACCAAAATAGAAATTTCTGGAGAAACTCAGCAAGCCTAGCAGCATCAGTGGAGAGAAAATAGAGTGCATGTTTCGTGCCCAGTGACTCTTCAATGTAAAAGGCACCACATAAATCCCCAGTTTCTTTCTTTGTTCTTGTACAAAGTGACAAATTCAAAAAGAATTTGATGCTTGTTGCTAATTTGGTGAATTACAAATCACTGAAGGAGGCTGAGTTGCTGAGAAAACTTGTACTTTACATGTAAGTTGTAGTCTGAAGCAATAGAGAGCAAGGTAGAGGCTATAGGTTTCTTTCCATCATATGGCTGACCAGGAATCTCTTTCACTTACCATATGCCATTGACATGTTTATATAGATTTGTAGGTTGATCAACAACATGTTTGACCACATTTTAAATGTACCTTGACCACCAAGTCCTGGGATGGGACTCAAATCCAAAACCCCTATGTAGGGACACTACATTGCACCAGAGGACCTCCTGTTATAACCTTACTGTAAAAACCACCAATGTCAAAATTATCTTTTTGAAACATGGCTTTCATAGTCTAATTTATCAGCCTTTAGGCACATCCCTTGCTGTTTTTCTTTGGAAATGAATACCCATTTTGAATGCGAACCCATTCAACACAACCTTCCACTTAAATCACATAGTTTAGGTTTTTGTGACCGAAGCTAATAACTAAAGAATGAAACTGGGCTTTAACTTAACAGTCATAAGATAATTCTGATCAATCACTGAAAAAAGATAAAAGAAGGTTTATTTTCTTGGTATGGTTTAGACAAAATGCAATACAAAACATATATTTTGCAGTTGCAGTTCTTTTGTTTGATATTAAAGTTAAATTGGCTTTGGTGAACATAGTTTGCTATTTGTGCTTTGGAACCATAGCTTCTGTAGCAGTGTAGGAGCTTTCTTATTCTTAATGAATCAGGTTGCTACTGATGTATATGCATTCGTCCTGGTGGATGGCCCTGATTTCCATCATTCTACCAGAGCAGCAATGCCTTCGGCTGCTTAGCCTAAGTTCAATAATTTTTTTCATAAATCTCTCTGCCATGCTTCTCTTCTTCAAGATGCTTCTTAAAACCTACCTGTTTAATCAACTTTTGTTTACCAGTCCTTAGTATCTACCAATGTGGCTCAGTGTCAAATCTAGTTTGAAAAATCTCTCGCAAAATGCTTTAAGATGTTTTACAACATTAAGGATGCAAACTGCATTAAATTGAATGACTTTGATGTAATTTCAAAGAATACAAGGTAAAGCATGTGACATGTGACATGCTCAAATTGTACTGTGTGGTGATTACAAAATTGCTTCAAAAAACAATTTGAAACATTACTTTTTAAAGTTAGGGTGAACAGGAGAACTCTTCTAAGCTTTGTAACATCTGCATCGATAGATTCCCAAGTTCCAGTCCAAATTATACACCATTCTGACTTGGAACGATATCTCCATTCATTCACTACCACAGGGTAAAAATCCTAGAAGTCTCTTTATAACAATACACTGTGATGTACCTACGACCCAAGGAGTGCTGCCGTTTAAGATAGCAGCTCATCACCACCTTCTTCAGGAACTCTAGGGATCGGCATTAATGCTGGCCATACCAGTGACACCAATATTTCATGTATGAATAAAAGAACTATATCCCAGCCCTACATTTAGGGTCCAATTCTGGGCTGCCTGATATCACGCCAGCTCTCGTTAAACTCCAGAAAACCAAATGGCAAAGGATAGACATAGTAGGAACTGCAGATGCTGGAGAATCTGAGATAACAAGGTGTAGAGCTGGATGAACACAGCAGGCCAAGCAGCATCAGAGGAGCAGGAAGGCTGACGTTTCATCTACGCCTGAAACATCAGCTTTCCTGCTCGTCTGATGCTGCTTGGCCTGCTGTGTTCATCCAGCTCTGCACCTTGTTATCTCTGGCAAAGGATAGAACTGGAGCTAATCTTTACATGCTTTTATTAGCTTTGCCAATACACATCATAAACTTATAACTTGTCACCCAGCAATCACAGTTCAGTCTGTTTCTTTTTTAAAATATTTTTAATCAACCAACTCACATGTGTTAGAACATATATCTGGGGCACGTGGATGAGAGGTGGGGACATGACGAAAATGCCACAAAAGCACTGTCTGTTCCTTCTTTAGATATTTTCTAAATGACCTGCTCAGAAACAATATTAGACACTACTGGAGTAAGTAGGACTTGAACCAGGCTTTCTGGCTCAAAGATAGGGACTTAATTTTCTTTTTAGGTATATTTAACCAATTGTCTTCGGCATACAGCTCTGGACCGTATGGGACTTGAACTCGGGCTCATAGATAAGGACAAGACCACTGCGCCGCAGGAACTGCACCTGCTCCTTTTCTCTCTTAAACAATGGAACACCGATTTCACTTCCTCATCCAACTCCCAACACTCTATTGTACTTGGTAAAAATCAACCTACACAAACATGTTGTCGTAGACCTCTGGAGGAAGTGAGCCTAGACATTTTCTCATCATTTGACACTTTTGGAGCAGGTTCAACTTGAACCTGAGTCTCTTGTCTCAGAGGTTGGGGACAGATGGAATTCTTTTTTGAAATCACAAACCAATCACTCTCCCATTCCAGATGATTGGCAGGATTTGAACTCAGCTCCCTGATCATTACCTGGATCTCTGGATTAATAGTTCCTGGTGATACCACTGGGCCATTCATCCTGCTCCAGCCAGGAAGGCAAAAACATCTAAATCACAGCCATTCAGGAATGTTATTGCACACCTCTGGAGCAGGGCAGCATTTGAACCTCTGCCTCCTGGTCCAGATGTAGGGACACTGCCAAGGCATCACCAGAGCTCCCAGTAATAGGACTATACTCCCCAGTTATTATCTATCAACTTCAAACAGTTAACAGCCCAGAGCAAGATTTCCATTCTCTCCAAAGGATTTATGGTGATGGAAAAAGCCATTCAATTGTGTGTAATAACACTTGTGGATGTGAAAAAAAGGATTTCCATTTTCACTGACATGGTAATGTGGCCTTGCCCTCAAATGGGCTGGACCTTCCACTTTCAGAATGAGTCTTTGTGCTTTATTTAATGTCTGCCTGAGAGATAAATTCTACCAAAAAGTCTGTAATCTCCCTCTCAAGTTTTAATGTGTTAATACACTATTTTTAACATGTTGATTAGTACATATGCATTAAATTCTTGTTCACACTATTTCACTAACGTCATCTGTCAACAATGATGCATGAATTTATGTGCTAAAAATAATTCTGGCAGAATTAATCCACTGCTCTTTGTTTCATGGTCATTGAAGTTCTGATATTTCTTTCTTATTCTCTGTAAACTCCAAATAACCTCGCTCCTCCCTTCAACTTACCTTGTGACTCACTGCATTGCATCCAACACAATTCATTTATTCCAAATTCTCAAAGTCATCGGACTCTTCACTTCCTTCAATGATTCCCTTGTCTCACTTTTAAAACTCATACTTGACTCAATCAAATCTTGCTTCGCAGTGCCAGGGACCCGGGTCCGATTCCGCCCTCGGGCGACTGATTGTGTGGAGTTTGCACATTCTCCTCATGCCTGCCTGGATTTTTCCTGGGTGATCCGGTTTACTCCTAGAGTCCAAAAAATGTGCAGGTTAGGTGGACTGGCCTTGCTAAATTGCCTATAGAGTCCAAGGATGTGCAGACTCAGTAAAATACAGATTTACAGGTCAGCCTGGGGTGAGGGGAGAGGGCAGGTAGGGGTGGGTGGGATGCTCTTCAGAGGGTTTGTGTGGATTCGACGGGCTAAATTACCTCCTTCTGCACTGTAGAGATTTTATGATCCTAGTGACTTTTGGATAGGCACATGGAGGATTGTAAAATGTAGGGTACGCAGGGTAGATTGATCTTAGTAGGATAATAGGTTGGTACAACATTATGGGCTGAAGGTCCTGCACAGTGCTGTACTGGTCTATGTTCAGTCACTACATTCTGATTTATCTTTTATTCTTGGTGGCATTACGCTCTTCAAACATTTCATCTTACTTTCTCAAATTAAATCTAAATATTTTCATACACCTATAGGATCTGAAAGTGTTTAAAAAATTGATCTGTCATCATTCTTAGACTTTTCCTTGCCATGCATCCTGCTCCAGCCAGGAAGGCAAATGCGTCTAAATCACGGTCATCTCTGCAACCCTTGCAAATGCTCCACTATTATTCAAAAGACTACCATTTTTAAACAGAACACTTCCTGTTATTGTCACTTTAGAAGGTGCCAACATATCATTTCCAGTTTTTTCACCTACAAATGCAGACATGGCCCTTATCACAAACAAAACATTTCCTTTTTAAATTGGAAGACATAGAATTTTGGATATAAAACAAAACTTATGAATCAGCTGCAAGTTCCAACATGATGTACCATAAAGTTTATATTTAAATCACCATTTGAAACATATGGTCCTGCATTAAATCCATTTTTGAAGTGGTGCATTGATTTGTTTCTTAACTAGAAATCATGGATTTCTGTCTATTTCAGCTGCTAAATTTAGAAGCCATATGATTTAGGCCTTCAATCAGGAGTATTTTTTCCAGCTAATTTCAACAGACATCCACTGTCTAATTAGAATTCTTCTGTAACTTTTAATAATACAAACATTTCATGCAAAGTCGAGTTCCGATTGCTGTAACCCATACCCACTATTGATTCATTAGCTTCTCTATAATCTCCTTCCTAAGTGGTGGTGTTACTTCACTTTAAGGTTAATCATTTCTAAGTCACTCCCAGAAGAGTTAAGGATACAGTGCTGCTTTTACTTAAATAGCCTGTACATTTTTAATTTCATCTCACTGTAGTTTAAAGCACATGACACATTTTTCCTTCATTCATGAAAAGCTAAAATCAAAGCTTATCAAACGTTCCGCTGATGTAATTTTCCCCAAACAACAGTGAAGGTCCTCGTCACATTCAGTTTTCTTTTCTCTACAATCTTCTGATTTTTAAATGCATGACAATCATCAATCACTGATACTGACAGTAATGGAATGATTTTAACCCACACCATTCTCAGAACATGGATAAGCAGTTAAAATCTTTATCCACCTGGCAGCCTTCCGGAACAGTTTGGTTCCGATTAACCACTCTATCAATCAAGTAACAAAGCAATTCATGTAAAACTGACAGGATGCATTTGGTGTGCACTTGCGGGTTCCTGAGATGTTCTTGGTGCTCAAATACAATGCTAAATTGAAAACCGGAGCAGGGATTGGCAGTCCGTTTGCTGCTAGCCAACCCTGCTGCAAAGCAGTTCCAAGCAAGGAACAGTTGGAAAAGATAACTTGTTGCATTCCTTTCCAGTTTACCTGTATTCCACTAGGTCCTACAAAGACAACTCAGGCCTTCCTTGGGCTTCAGGCCACTTTGCACGAAACCAACAAGCTGTGGACATGACCCACAAGCTCACCATCAAAGCAGCATTCAAGACCATTTTCTCCAACAGTTGTAGCCCCCTTCAGACAAGTGATGACTGGAAGTACCCGGAAAGTGTTAATCAGCAAGAGAATGAATTTTGCAAGGGATTGGATGGTTGTGGATGCTTTAAGCTTTGGGCAGGGGTGAATGGCTGCAATTGGGAAGACAGTGGCAATTGCATCCAAAAGAAAATGGTGGCAGGGAGAAAAGTAGCAGTGGTGATCTGGTCAGCAAACAGGGAAGAAAGGTAGTAACTGTAACCACAGGATTCTATGATCAGCAGTAATTATGTACTTTGTATCGGGTGTTTGGAGGTACAATCCCACCGCACCCAGCTTCAGGTAAGTACATTTCAAATGTTATTTTGTCAGTCATAGCCTGCAACAATTCCTTTAAGTTGGCTTCTTTATCCTGAACCAGTATTTGACAGCACTGCGATTATTAAAAGTCAACCAAATGTTATTCATATCTAAGAAAACCAAATGAGGGAAGGTGAAATCTCCTTTCCTGGAGGAATTCATGAATAATTTGTACTCGTCCAGCAAATATAAAATATATTCTATGACGCTACCTAAAAATGACCTGACTTAATGGGACAAATTTTCCAGTACTGAGAGCAGAAATGCCCTCAATTTAAGTCATCGGAGTGTGGTAGGACCCTGAGGAAGTGCTGGTATGCGCACAATGAAATTCTTTGGAAATTTCACCTTGCAATGGATGGATTTGCAGTGACTAGGATCCTTCATGAATATCTCTTATGTAGATCAGAAGATCTCCCAAATTGAATTCAATTTTATAACTAGTGCGAATAAAATAAGATTTTATAAGAAGGTGTTAAAACAGGAGTAAGATGATACTTTATAAGCCCACAGGTTAGGCATATTTTAGTAGGCATGAACCTGGAATGGTCGAACGGTCCACCTTAGCAGAAATGACTACAGAAGAACCCTGTACACTCTAAGGCCTGTAATAAGGCTTGGGAACAGACTAGAGCATATAAAGAAATTTCTGTAGAAATGATGATAGAAAGACCCAGGTTTACTGGCAGGGAGGGCATCAAGCAGGGCAGCTGGCTTGGCTGTGCTGTTGAGGGATTGTGGCATTGGTGAAAGAAGGCTCTGACCAGTGCAGCTGGAATGTATGAACCCAGCCTCTCAGGAGAAATGGGTGTTTTTAATAGACAAAGGATTTCCTCAACCAGATGTAAACTACAGGTATAATTCCAAGTAAATACTGTGACTTCCTTGTTGAACCTTAATTTCCCTTCATGTTTGTAATAATCTGACACCACTGGAATAAAGAATCCTTGCATCATGATCTTTGGGCTGACCATATGCCCAAATCTCATTTTACACTGGTTTAAGTCTTCTTAATAGTAAATGATAAAAGATGACCTTCTGGAAGTCTCAGCAGAAGAACAAGAAGTAGGTTATTACATTAGCTTAAGACTAGGGGTTAACTTCCTTTAATATTTGGTAGGAGTCTTTTTTCTCCTAAGATCTAGCAACTAGGTGTATGTGAAAAGGCTATGGACTGTAGACCTGACTAGCTCCTCTTGAGACACTGTCAGTGGGCAGATTTACCCCAAAGCTTCCAACTTAAATCTTTTCGGTCAAATAACTTATTAAACATATTCTTTTTGAGATATACAGCATTGAAAAGGTTCAGTTCATTAACCAGATAAACATTTCTGAAGATCCTATTCAATTTTACAGCTTCATTTTCAGAGTTTGGTTCGATTTTCACTTTATTTTCAATTTAGGTCAACAAATTGGCAAGGGAAAACTTTCCTGCCACCAGCATTCATTGTATTTCAAAATTGCACGTACTATCTCCACACCAGATGCACTGGGGCCCATGCTAAGCTGAAAAATTACCACTTCTTACTTCCTTTGTAGTTATCTTATAAATTATGAGAAAGTACCAGAAAGTTAGTTAATGAGGGCGATTGAAAAGTTCACATTAATGAAGTGGGAAGCATACAGTTTATGAATTATTCTCTGCAATTACACTGAGTCACAGATTTTCCCATTTGGCCTTTAAAGAATTCAGTTGGAAGTGTTGGTCTGAAATACAGATTTTTAAGTATATTAAATTCATTTTTAACTGTGTTCACACATGTACATGAGTACATGGAATGAATGACCCATCCAGTTAGCAGGCTAGCTGAGATTAAAAAGCATACGTGGGGAAAAAAGAGCATGCGATGAAGAATAGAAGCATTCTTTTCTCATCTCGTTTTCAATGTCAGGATACTCAATTCACTGATTACACTGCAAATGAAAACTGATTTACAATATCATTCTCAAATAGTCCATTCCTAACATCTATATCAAACAAAACCCAATTGCTGCAATTTTACATTTTTTTCTATTAGTGTAACTCTGTGAAACTACTTCTATGAAATATCTTTCAAACATTTTATATCCTTGGTCGAATGTTTCTTCAATCATCTTTTGTGAAACCATTGGATGCAATTATTGTCACCTTTCTGTAACCAGCTAAACTCTGCTTAAATTATAATATTATTTAATTTTATACATTCTTTTGTTTTACTATTTGCATTTCCATGTGATTATTGCATACAGTACGTACATTATTTCATATTTCAAGTATATATAAAAATAGAATTTTGTTAATGGCCCTTATAGATTATGTCAAAGTTCACTTTAGTTCTTGGCCATACAAGGTAGAATGTCCCAGAGTGTTTCATTGACTCAGGTGGAAACTGCATCTGTATGGACATGAGACGAGAAATGGACTAGGTACATTGGGTGATATTCTTTGTGCTGTAGCGTTAGTGTAAGTACTGTGCTATTTAAGGCATTCACAGATGTTGTTTCAATCAGAAGGGAGTGGTCCTTCATCTATGGGAGGAGCTGTGTGGTTTCCAGTCATGGAGGCAATAGTTGCAGTTCCTCTTGGCTGCAGTACATCGGGGATACAGTGCTGAGGCAGCGGGGAAGAGAGCTGTTTGTAGAGGGAGGAGGAAAAGGTCTGATCTATATCAAATCTCAGAAAACACTTCTCCAATGCACACATATGTAAGAAACAGTTTCTGCAGCACTTAACGTTTTGCCAAGTAGTTGGTTGTATACATATGCCAGCTTCTTAAACTGAACTTGTTGCAGCAGAGCTGGGTGTGGATGGTACTGCGAGAGGTTGTCAAGATGACTGTGAACATTAATTTTTGTGCATGCAGAAATTTCTGACCTGCAGCTGGCAATATTGTCAACATATCATTGTTTATCATGCATCCCAGTACCTGAGACGTCCAAGATACTCTGTATATCAGGAAAGGGGCTTCATTGTCTTCTCTGTAAGTAGTAAATTGAGAAATGCAAGAAGAACAGGGATGTAGTTTTCCCAAGATACCATTCTTCCCTATGGTGCAGGGTACTATCCACAAATGCATGCATTTGGCTCCATGAGAGCTTTTTGGGGGTCAGAACTGCAAAGGCTTTCATTCATTGAAGTGTAGTTGGTGTACAAGCATGCCCAGGCCTTCAGTTTGCTGAATTCCTCCTATCCTTGTTGCAAGGATGACAGGTTCATGCTGACCAGGGTATAATTGAGTGACACATTCTGTTAGCAGAAAGTTACACTGCACGGACCACAGAGATTCAAGAAGGGACCTCATTATGATCTGTTCAAGACCAACTAAAAATTGTTGACATGTAGATATAGCCAGAAGCATCCAGATGTCACAAAGGAATTGATTTAAAAAATGTCCTTATCATATGTCAAGCCTAAAATTCTAGCAGGCATTACCTGAAGAGAGGGGACAAGAAAGGACAACCAACTGGTCAGAAAAGTACCTTTTTCTCATTTATTGCTAATCAAAAAACACAATTGCTTACTGTAAGGGGCAGGCGATGGCGTACTGGCATTATCGTTAGGCTATTTATCCAGAGACTCATGAAATGTTGTGGGCACTTAGACTTGAATCCTACCATGGTAAACAGTGGAATTTGAATTAGTAATAATCTGGAATTGAGGCTCTAATGATGACCATGAAACTAGTGCTGACTGTCAGGGAAAAACCCACCTGGTTCACTCATTTCCTTCTGAGGAGGTAAACTGCCATCCTTATCTGGTTGGGTCTGCATGTGACTCCAGACCCCCAGCAATGTGGTTGACTCTCAACTACTCTCTGAGCAAATATATATGGGCAATAAATATCCTGTGAATGAATAGAAACAAAAGTATTTGACTTATCCAACAACCTCAGTTATTGTGATTGTTGCGATAACAGGCAAGCTTTAATTTGCAGTTTAAACATGGGCTTTCCTGTAGTAACAGCATATAAATCTGGTACATAATTGGGTAATCAGTCCTGATGCATACATAGATAAGGTCTTTTTTTATTAATAGAATGATATGTAATAGCCCTGACTGTACAATGTTTTAATAAAGCTAGAATACAGACATTGGAAAGATTGGCTTTCTGTCAGCTGCTCCACCTCGAAATACTGGCCCAGATCTCCTGATAATAAAATGTGAGGCTGGATGAACACAGCAGGCCAAGCAGCATCTCAGGAGCACAAAAGCTGACGTTTCGGGCCTAGACCCTTCATCAGAGAGGGGGATGGGGTGAGGGTTCTGGAATAAATAGGGAGAGAGGGGGAGGCGGACCGAAGATGGACAGAAAAGAAGATAGGTGGAGAGAGTGTAGGTGGGGAGGTAGGGAGGGGATAGGTCAGTCCAGGGAAGACGGACAGGTCAAGGAGGTGGGATGAGGTTAGTAGGTAGATGGGGGGTGCGGCTTGGGGTGGGAGGAAAGGATGGGTGAGAGGAAGAACAGGTTAGGGAAGCAGAGACAGGTTGGACTGGTTTTGGGATGCAGTGGGTGGAGTTGAAGAGCTTTGCTGGTTGTGTGGTGCAGTGGGGGGAGGGGACGAACTGGGCTGGTTTAGGGATGCGGTGGGGGAAGGGGAGATTTTGAAACTGGTGAAGTCCACATTGATACCATTGGGCTGCAGGGTTCCCAGGCAGAATATGAGTTGCTGTTCCTGCAAACTTTGGGTGGCATCATTGTGGCACTGCAGGAGGCCCATGATGGACATGTCATCTAAAGAATGGGAGGGGGAGTGGAAATGGTTTGCGACTGGGAGGTGCAGTTGTTTGTTGCGAACTGAGCGGAGGTGTTCTGCAAAGCGGTCCCCAAGCCTCCGACATGTCCATCATGGGCCTCCTGCAGTGCCACAATGATGCCACCCGAAGGTTGCAGGAACAGCAACTCATATTCCGCTTCGGAACGCTGCAGCCCAATGGTATCAATGTGGACTTCACCAGCTTCAAAATCTCCCCTTCCCCCACCGCATCCCTAAACCAGCCCAGTTCGTCCCCTCTCCCCACTGCACCACACAACCAGCCCAGCTCTTCCCCTCCACCCACTGCATCCCAAAACCAGTCCAACCTGTCTCTGCCTCCCTAACCGGTTCTTCCTCTCACCCATCCCTTCCTCCCACCCCAAGCCGCACCCCCATCTACCTACTAACCTCATCCCACCTCCTTGACCTGTCCGTCTTCCCTGGACTGACCTATCCCCTCCCTACCTCCCCACCTATACTCTCTCCACCTATCTTCTTTTCTGTCCATCTTCGGTCCGCCTCCCCCTCTCTCCCTATTTATTCCAGAACCCTCACCCCATCCCCCTCTCTGATGAAGGGTCTAGGCCCGAAACGTCAGCTTTTGTGCTCCTAAGATGCTGCTTGGCCTGCTGTGTTCATCCAGCCTCACATTTTATTATCTTGGATTCTCCAGCATCTGCAGTTCCCATTATCCCGGATCTTCTGATGGTCAGACAGGTGTTTTTCCAGCCAAGCTGAGGGTTGCAGTTGGGGATCTTACGGAATTTCCATTGTAGCAGATGCCAAAGGAATTTCCTGGGAAATTAAAGATACTGCTGTGAATTTCCTCTATACTCTCTGAAAACAACCATTTAAAACAGAAAAATCAGCAGGTCCCAGTGACAATAAGTAGAATAGTTACTTGGGAAAAGTAAAACTAGTAAATCGTCTCATTTTTGAGCAACTATTCAACAGACCCCATACTCATTTCACACATGCCCAAATACATCTCTCGTAGAGAACTTACATCCCCGAGACTCCCTGCTGGTACTTAAGTTCCCAGACCTGACACCCACCCTCTGGCTCCCATGGCCAGACCCAAATTTTCCCACCTATTTTGTCCTAAACACTGTATCACTTACCTTGCCACCTTGCCTCCTGGCACCTGAGGCAATCAGCACACCTACCCCTTTCCCACTTTTCATCTTACTTATCTGGCACACGATGCCTCCAACCAACTGGCTTCCTAGCCAACTGGTACCCTACTCATGTTGCACCCTACCCACCATGCACCATCCTTAACTGGAACCCAACTCCTCTCCTATCTAGTATCATACCCATTTGTTATATTTCACCCAATATTTATTTTCCTATGCAGCTGGCATCCTACCCGTTGCCCATCTGGAACCCTAACATCACATTTAGATTATGAACATACCATTTGACAGCAGCTGTCAAAGTCAGTTGGCTAGATGGCGAGTATGGTTTCCGAAAGACACTAATGGCACAGGGTTCCATTCCTACCTCAACGGAGATAAATATGAGGCCTGACTCCTTGTCTTGCCTTTGGAAAAATCACAACATAACACAACCCTCAGATAATGAAGGATGCTATCTGAAGAAGAAGTATGTAACTAAGGGCTGAATCAAAGTGAATTGGAAAGAACATCCTCATTCACTATTAACATATTTTCTTGTTCGACTCCACATGTTTTAAGTACTCTCAGTTGCTGGACATCTCAGCAAATAATTGGAAATACTTGTCTCTCTTCCTGAAAGTGCAGACTTTTGATGGAATACTGTACTTAATGCTACTTCGTCGTCATGCATCACTCTCTATATGTAAGAGTGAAAACTTCTTGACATCATTACTAAAATTATAGGGTGCACCTTTGACAGATGAGCAGAGTTTTCAACTGTTAAAAAGGTGGCTGCAGCTGAAATATCCACAAACGCAGCAGGTCCCACAGAGCGTTGGAGTTGAATTTGTACATTAAAAGAGAATGGCAAAAAGTGACACATAAGTGGCAGAGGAGAGAGATATCCATATTGACCAAAATGCCAATTGTCTTAGAGGCCATTGTAGAGATATGATTTGGTTGAGATAAAAGTTCAAAGACAAATACTAGAAATATGGGCATGCTTCTGGTTAGGTGTGCAGTTTCAAAGCCTTGTAACTGAATGATTAAACTTGAAGTGCAGCTGATTAGTCCTTGGGTCTCATTATCACCAAACTGTTATGCAACACAGAAGAACCCAGGCAGCTCAATGGTGTAAAGGACTGGAGCATTCAACTGCTTTGTGCAGTGGCCCTCTGGTATGTGGTTAAAAGGGACTGAGGAGAAGGCCAGACTGTTTACCATTGAACAGAGGGGCTGAAGGGCAATTTAATCAAGCGTTTATAAAACAATAAGTGATTGGAGAGTAGACAGAGAAGACCTATTTCATAAGCACAGAAGTCACCACCAGGGAAGTGGTGGCTGCTGCCAATACAACATCCACGTGGAGCTTGAGATTGTCTCTGAATCCCAGGCCAGTGGTGAGTGATGTTGGGACTGGTGTTGCAGGACGAAGCAGCAGCAACAGCAGGACAATGACTCTCCAGGGAATTCCCTCCTTTGAATACTGGGGTCCTTGAGCTGGCAATGAAAGCTTTCAAATGAGAAACCACCCTGCCACCACCTTCCAGGAAGCCTGAAAGAAACTCTAAATGGCTTCGGTTTGCAAGCTTCCCACATGGTAAGCCCCTGCCCACCGTTGGGTTATTACAAACAGCAGTCCGGGGAGAACCTTGTGTGTATCTTAATACCCACATAAAGCCTCAATTGGCAATGGTGAAATCAACACTGTCAACCATAGATCATCTTACCATGGACTTAATGAGGCTACGGGGAGATGGCAATGTGAACAGTCCTACCATCTGATTGAATGATCTCCACCACAAAAACCACCACTAGATAGGGCACAAGATTCAGCCCTATGTGTATTTTGAGGGATATGATCCATTTTACGAAGTTTGATGGAAATTTCAAGCAAGCCCTTTCTGGCCACAAGGGGCTCCAGTCAAATTCTGGACTTCTGGGAATCCAGGTACTGAGAAGAAGTTACTGACTCAGATATTCTGATCAGCATTGGAAACACTTCTTCTAACAGTGCTCAACTTATAAATAATTCGCTGCCTTTAGAAATCTTCTAAACAGAGATGGAGATTCCTGAGCAGAGACCACCTGTTACAAACCTATCCAAGAATCCACAAATGCAGCTGCAAAGAAAATCTTTGTTGAAACCTTGGCCCTTTTTGCAGCTCCTGTAAAAGGTAAGTATCTAAGACATGTGTGGGGTTGGGGTGCCAGGTGGGTGAGGTTAGTGGAGTACTGGGGTGGGAGGGCAGGTTTCCAGGGCGGATTTGTTTGGTTGCATGCCAGTTGGGTGAGGGACCATGTGTATAGGATGTCTGGGGAACACATAAATGAATGAGTGTTTATGGTCAGTTAGGGGTTGGGACTGTGTTGGGTCCAGTGACAGGCTGGGCGCTGTCGAGTGGGAGGAAGAGTCGAGTCTGAGGGGCTTGAGCTAGTTGGCAGTTGTCAATCCTTGTCATTGCGGGGCAGTGGAGGCGGGGGGTTGGAAGGGGGAATGAGGCGCAATTTTTGGGACAAACAAGTGGACGGGATTGGTTGTTCACGGTCTGTCAGATCGATTGGTGTATTGGGTTGGTGCTGGTGGTGGTGATGGGGGTGTGGTGTGGCGAGGGGATTTGATTTCATTTCAGCTAATGAATTGGAGTATCAGTTTGAGTCATGGTAAATGTTGGGCTGGTATCCAATTGGATGTGAGGGATGTTGAATCTAAGAAGTGGGAGACAGTGTCCAGTGGGGTTGGACTGGGGCTATGATGGAATCAAATTAGGTTAATTGGGGGGATTGACAGTAATTATCAGGGACCTGGGTGGAAGGGGTTGACAGGTGTGGTCAGAGGTGGTGGCCGGCAGTGTGTTGGAAGGTCAGGTTAATAGTTCTCCTGGCATTAGAATAATGTTTTAAAATTCTCTATCATTTCCTGGGTAACTATAAAGTTGAATTAGTTTCAAACCTTTTGAAATTTCCAACTTCAATGAGGACTTTTTAGACGGTTCCAGATGCACATCATAAAATTCAATTGCCTGGGCATTTCGCACAAAACCACCTGCTTTGTAAATATCAATATTCTTGAAGAAAAACTCCAGTCTACGCTGCGCCAATGACACTCTGGCCATCAGAATATTTGAGCCATTGTCTCTACCTCTGATTCTCTGTTTTTCTGGCTCCATATAAAACTGAATGAACTTAGAGGCAGGCCTGAACTTGGCATCTGTAAACTGTCTACTGCAACTAATGATATGACTCATCTCACCAGATGCTGCCTGGAAGTATGCAATTGTGTAAAAGTTTAGTAGTTATTATAACAATTAACCAAACAATCAGACTGATAAAAAGAATCTGCAAGTCAGATTCTAACAGTTGGCACACAACAGTGTTGGGAAAGAAAGCAGTGTTCCTGGAAATGACCTATAAAATTGATCCTTCATGGTCTATAGAGTCGAGGCGCATGAATGTGTCTGGGTCAGGGCTGCCTACATGGGTATTGTTGTGCTCACCTCCATGACCTCACTAACCTCCCACATAAAACTCATTAATAATGGAATCTCCAGAGAGAAATCCATTATTTTAACATAAAGAGGTCTCATAAATTCTCAGCAGCTTTCACAAAATACTTTTAAATGCTTAGAACCAACAAATTCAGTAGTGTGGAAATGATTCCCAACAACCCCAATGAACCTATCAGCTTGCTGCTCCTTCTCTATCCAAGCTATCGTATAACTCAGTACGGGTTGTACCTCCCTAACCCGACACTCTTTCGCCTGGTAAATTCCTGTGGTCTGTTTCCCATTGCGCTTCTGGTTTTCAGTGTAATAGTATCTAGTGGCACTGCATCAATCTTTATTTGTACTGCTTTTTATTACATTCTATTCAGTTTAAGTACCCTGAGTCATCTTGGCATCCAATTGGAAAATCATTCAAATATGTGATCATTACAATTCAAGGTGAGGTAATTCTGGAATGAAGTGTTGCTATTTTTGATGGTTTAAAATGCATCATCAGGACTTCAATCATTGACCACATCACGAATGTAAGTAGTATGGTGGGGAGGTGATGGCCTCGTGGTATTATCGATGGACTGTTAATCCAGGCACCTGGATAACATTCTGGGGACCTGGGTTTGCATCCTGCTGTGGCAAATGGTGAAATTTTAATTCAATGAAATGTCTGGAGTTAAGAATCTAATGATGACCATGAAACCATTGCTGATTGTTGGAGAAAAACCCATGAAACCATTGCTGATTGTTGGAGAAAATCCCATCTGGTTTACTAATGTCCGTTAGGGAAGAAAACTGCCATCCTTACCTGGCCTGACCTACATGTGACTCCAGACCCACAGCAATGTGGTTGACTCTGAAATGCCCTCTGGGCAATTAGGGATGGAAAATAAATGCTACCTAGCCAGCAATGCCTGCATTAACAAATAAGATTTAAAAATATGCACATGGTTTATAGCAGGCCAAGCAGCATCTCAGGAGCACAAAAGCTGATGTTTCGGGCCTAGACCCTTCATCAAAGAGGGGGATGGGGAGAGGGAACTGGAATAAATAGGGAGAGAGGGGGAGGCGGACCGAAGATGTTGAGTAAAGAAGATAGGTGGAGAGAGTATAGGTGGGGAGGTAGGGAGGGGATAGGTCAGTCCAGGGAAGACGGACAGGTCAAGGAGGTGGGATGAGGTTAGTAGGTAGATGGGGGTGCGGCTTGGTGTGGGAGGAAGGGATGGGTGAGAGGAAGAACCGGTTAGGGAGGCAGACGCAGGTTGGACTGGTTTTGGGATGCAGTGGGTGGGGGGGAAGAGCTGGGCTGGTTATGTGGTGCAGTGGGGGGAGGGGACGTACTGGGCTGGTTTAGGGATGCAGTAGGGGAAGGGGAGATTTTCCCTTCCCCAACTGCACCCCTAAACCAGCCCAGTTCGTCCCCTCCCCCCACTGCACCACACAACCAGCCCAGCTCTTCCCCCCCACCCACTGCATCCCAAAACCAGTCCAACCTGCCTCTGCCTCCCTAACCGGTTCTTCCTCTCACCCATCCCTTCCTCCCACCCCAAGCCGCACCCCCATCTACCTACTAACCTCATCCCACCTCCTTGAACTGTCCGTCTTCCCTGGACTGACCTATCCCCTCCCTACCTCCCCACCTATACTCTCTCCACCTATCTTCTTGACTCTCCATCTTCGGTCCGCCTCCCCCTCTCTCCCTATTTATTCCAGTTCCATCTCCCCATCCCCCTCTCTGATGAAGGGTCTAGGCCCGAAACGTCAGCTTTTGTGCTCCTGAGATGCTGCTTGGCCTGCTGTGTTCATCCAGCCTCACATTTTATTATCTTGGAATTCTCCAGCATCTGCAGTTCCCATTATCTCTGCACATGGTTTATAATTGTTTTGACCCTGAAAGCTGATGTCCTGTGATCTAGAACATTCTCTGGTCGAGCAAAACCCTGTTTCTGAATCTGCCTGTCTGCTGTCTCTTTTATGATGGCAATGATTCTCAGAAACAATTGAAGGATTTAATGCTGGTCAAAGGAGTGTGGAACAAGGTAAAGGGGACTGTTGATGCGGTGGGAGGATGTTGTTGGAAGTGCCATGTTTGGAAACCACACTTAAGCAGCCCACAAACTGTCAACTCCATCAGCTGATGGCGGGTTCAGGGAGTTCCTTCCCTTCTTTGCCTCTGCTGTGTTTAATGGTCAGCTGTTGCATAAATGTAGTCAGCCAAAATCCACTTTAAGGCCTGCTGTCTGGACCCACAACTAAATTCAAGCAAATATGTTGGCAAAAATGCAGCCGGGAACAATTTTAGCAGCAGGAATCATGACAGCAATTGTTTCAATTAATGGCCCTTCATCCGATTTGACTTGTAAATCTTCTTCGATGTTATCTTTAAAAGAAAATCCAAATCTGATTGTCAGCAGGCAGTTTGATGTTTGAAGGCTGATCACTGTCTCTGATGCAATGCTGCACTTATCCAACGATGACACGTTAGCAAACTTCACTTCTCAGCAAACAGATTATTTCCTTGTGGTAATCTAGGATTGTTGAGCTTTAAATCAGCATGGATTATCTTTTGATCATGGACCTTTCCTGATTGCATCATTTAATCGGCATTGTGACTATCAATTGAACAATTAGGAAAATATCCACAACATTAACAAAACCAGAAGCTGCTGGAAAAGCTCAGCAGATCTGGCAACATCTATGAAGAAAAAATCAGAGTTAATGTTTCGGGTCCAGTGATTTTCCTCAGAACTGGAATCCCTTAGAACCCGAGTTCTAAGGAAGGATCACTGGACTCAAAATGTTAACTTTGATTTTTTCTTTACCAGTACCGCCAGACCTGCTGAGCTTTTCCAGCAACTTCTGTTTTTGTTCTTGGTTTACAGCACCTGCAGTTCTTTTGGATTTTATTTAGGAAAACATCCATCGTAGATGACAAAAAGAAAGTTTATATGGCAAAGTGGAACTGAACAAGCAATGATAATCCAAAATAGACTGGGGTATCAGTGTCAAGCCTTTACCCCTCATTGTGTGTTTTGTATATCCAACTATCTTTTCCATAAAAATGATGGGCTGATTTGTCTGTTCCCTTGAGCAACTTGGGCAATTGTGAGAAATGTAGGAAAAAAAACAAAGAAAATGAAAATATCAGATTCTCAAGAAAACAAGGTCTAGGCCTGAAACGTCAGCTTTTGTGCTCCTGAGACGCTGCTTGGCCTGCTGTGTTCATCCAGCTTCACAATTTGTTATCTTGGATTCTCCAGCATCTGCAGTTCCCATTACCTCTGATCCCATTTTCCCCTGTAGAATTAAACAGTGAGTTCAAAATCTTGCTAGAATAGCTAACTCATTATTTGTATTCATCTGTATCTGATTAATAGCCCAAACTTGCCTCATTTTTATGCAGGTTCCAATTCTCCTATTCATCCTCAATAAACTGTATGCTGCTAATTCTGACATGAAAGTCAGCAGTTGCCTGGCAGCAATAGGTCACTGCTTGTTTCACTGGGTCTTTATCCAACTTGGTCTTCATCACAACATTGCTGGATGTTCCAAGGATACAGTTCTTCTCTATCCCTCATCCAATAAGTTTACGTTGGCAAACCACCAGCTTCACTACATCATCGTGCCTGTTCTTGGACCAGTTCACACATTACTTCAGCTCTTCAAGATAGCACTGTGGAGCTCAGGGTCACCTGTGACTTGTACTCTTCTACCACGTTGCTTTGCCTGTTGGGACACACACACTACAGGCTTCTACCCTGGATGCATCTTATGCCTTTTCTTGTTTATGCTTGCTTTCCTAATGGTCACTCACTGTGTAGTTACTTGAAGGCTGCCAGCCTCTATATCTTTCATTACTTTTTAGCACAGGAAGACTGGCAAACAGATTGTCATGGATTGGCGCACTAATGCTGTATGCGACCGTGCTTTGTCAATGTCACACCCACAGCATGTGCCAGCAGCTCACAAGACAAACACACATGTCTTTCAACCAAATGACTATGTGAACTAGTGGGCATGGAGCAGTTCTTAATGAAATCAAAAGGAACATTGCTAAGTTGGGGGTACTGCCAGTCATGGGATTTGTCAAATTTCAGCCCAGTTGGCCACAATCAGTCAGAAACTTGGTCCTACCAATGTCCAGCAATCCATGGTTTTGCAGTCTCATGTCAAGTCAATGTCAGTCCTACAGAGCTAGTGCAACCAGTCAGGGCACTACAGGTAGGTCAGTTGGGGTGCTGAGAAGATATCAGTCTGAGAGGCTCGGTCAAGTTTTCCTGCAGTGAGTCAAGGGCAGGACCAAGTATGATGGAAGTGAAATAGTGATACCAGAGCAGGGGAGGGGGTAAGTCGGCAGGAGGCAGAGAGGGCAGGTATGGTTAGTCATTTGGCAAGTGAGGCCAGTGACTGCTGTTGAGTGAACATGATAAACACAATTCTGAGATATATAATCCGTGTGTCTTGGTGATTGGCATGTGCAGTGGCAGAGTTGGAGTGAGTGCTGGTTCTGTGAGAGTAGGGTAGCAGAGAGAAACTGGGAGCTTAACTCTGTGGAGCTCACAAGGTCATTAGCCTTCGACCTGCACTGTTGTTCATTACATTTTACCAAAGACACTGCACTGATCTAGGCTTCTATCTTAGTCCAGCCTAGCTGAGCCTCGTGGTGATGTCTCCTTTGCCAATCAGCAGGATACAACACTACAATCCTTTCCACCATTCCATTTACCAGAACCTTCAGGTCCCTGTCCACAAACATAGATGGTAACTTACCTTTCTGAGCCATTCCCTTGCGGATAAAGGCGCAGAGCCACAGAGCATAGGGCTTGCATCATCTGAAGTGTTATTGAAGTTGGATTTAAATATAGCACTGGTAATGTGAACATTGTAAAGTCGCAGCAGTGTTGAGCACTTCCAGCTCTACTGCCTTGTAATTGCACAATAGGACACTACAGAGGCTAATTGCACAATTAATGAGCTGAGAACATAAAACTACATGGGAGAAGTTACTATGAGCCAATTCAGTACCAGGCATTATGAATCTCACTTGAAAACACAATTCATCAAAAATTGGGAAAATTTAGCTTGATGCCTGTTACTGAGAGTAGTGCAAACATCAAACTATATCTGACTAATATTGAATAAATTAATCTTTAATGGCACTAGATTAGCCTAGTGTCACAGTACTGATCCACTCCATAATTATATTAATTGACTTCAATGCCAATAAATCCTATACGTGAGTCATGAGTTATGTCAAAGATATTAAGTTTGAAGATCTGACTTTAAAGCAGTTACTTTTTTTAGGCTGTTCATCTACATTTAATTGATAATGAGTTGAGGGCATTGCTGATGGGGACCAACATTTATTGTTTATTTGTTTTTATTATATTCTACATATTAAATTTATGATATCATTTACTGTTATTAGACCAGTAACATAACCACCACATCACCACTTTGCCTGCCAATCACATTATCACACTGGAAATGATTGCGGTAAGGATTGGAAGCAATATCTATTATCAGGTTGTCTTATTTGAGTGGCATCTATTGAAGTGGTTCTGGAGGAACTTGAACTTTTGTTCCATTTCAAAAGCATGACAAATTTGATTTTGAGTACCTCCTTGTGTAGAAAATTCTCTTTATCGACAGAAATGACAGCATGATTACTTTCTACCCGACATTTGACATTCCACAGGAGGCCTGTTAGACCTCTTGGAATGAAGCACACAATAATGAAGGCCCTTTATTTTCCACTTCTCTGCGGCCTAATAATTTGTAACCGTTCCAATATGGCTTGTTCGCAAAGTTGTGCAGGATGCTGCCAGGTCCAAAAAATTCTTGAAAAAACAAAGGGCATGAGCAGGATTGACTGTTGTTGTTCCACAGGTTCCCTCCACCCAGCATTCAAAGGCCTAATTTGTAGCCTCTGCAATTTCATGTTGCTACTGAATCACAAGTATTGAGAACCATAGCACATTGTGAAGCACAAATGTTGAGATGGTTGTTTGCAAACTCAGTCACTGAATGTTGAGAATCATGAGCACCTAATGAAAGAGAACATAATCCTACTTCTGAATAGATGCGCTTTTTTTAAATCATGTGCTATAAATATAATAATTACTTGTTGATTTTCACATGGGCAATCAAGACCAAATGTACTCTTTATTTGACGTGGCATTAGAAAGAAAATGGTAATTGCTTGCAGACATCATTCAGGTACCGTTTTAAAGTGATATATTTTGTCTTTTTTATGTTTCCATTCTAAATTGCTTTCTCTACGTTCATAACAGAAGCTGCCTACGTAAACCTATCACACTGTAATTAAAACTGCTTAGTGACACTGCAGAGTTCCCACTGATGGGAAAGGTAATAACGTTATGGCATACTAATTACTTCGGGCCCCATTTTAACTCTATGCAGGTGGTTGGGTTTTTGAGTGAGCTACATTTGTCAGCCCTGCAGGGTGAATGCATCTAGTCGGGGTATCACAGCAAGGTCAATCAGGATGCTTGAAAATATTGATCTGAGGGGATGGAGCCAAGTTTTCCAGCACTGAGACAAAGGGTATTTCTCAGTCTGATGGAAATAGACTGAAGAGGAGTTTGAACAGGTTAAATATTAGTTTTAGAGTCCGATTTTCAAACTGGCTGATGACTGATGGTTTTGAATGATCTGATAAGTCATGGGATAATAAAGGTGTGGTTGCCGCAGTTAGTTTGGAACATGTAACTACGATGTTAACATTTCTTGAGCTCAGCTAGTTCAGTTTGGATGGGGGAGGCCACTATGATGCAATGCAAAATTGATAGAAGATGTTGACTTTTGACTTTCTGTTTTGTCCAGTTATCCTCAGCATTGACAGTCCCTTTCAGATAAGGATGACTCTCTTCCACTCTCAGGGTGAATCTGTATGTGGCAGTGCAGTCCAATGCGGCTTCCCCAGATTCTGCCATATATGTGAGGCAGAAGGTGGTCACGGGAAGGGGTGAATGGGGCGTTGGTGTGGCAGTGCACTTCTTATGCTGTTTCTGTCTAGCATTCACTTTTTCCCAAAGGCAAGTCTCAAGGTGCTCAACACCTTCCTCCACTTTGGACAGTCTTGGGCCAGTGATGAGGGTGTAAATGCTTGGGTTCATCACTGAGGCTATGAGGCCTAATATGAAACAACGAGACACAGAAGTCTGAAAAATCCATAGTCTTTTGGCCCATCATAAGCAATAAGATGTGTGAATTTCACATTTGTTTATGAGGTAACCTCATGTATGTCAACACTTAATTAAATATTTACTGGAGGCTTAATATCATCTGTAATCCAAATGCCAAAAGTAACATGATTGATGGCAGCCATTTTAACAGCCTTTATGCATCTTATTTTTCAAAGTATTTACAGAAATTTCACAATATGGATTTGGAAGGATTCTGTCAGACGTGGCTGAATACTTACAACTTGATTTGTTTTTGATTTTACTTCAGTTTTCTGGTCTCAATACCCTTCATTTTGCAAACTGTACTAACATTAAATTTATTTTTGCTCTCAACTACTTTCATACCTCAATGCATCTCTTACCTTCTTTTCTTCCTCTCAGCCCATTATATTGTGTGAACTTTATGCAGCGCGAAACAAAACCAGCAATAAGAATGTAGTGAATAAATCTCAATTTTTCTTACTTTCCACATTCACATCTCCAACAGTCTCCCACTCCCCAGTCTGTGATTCCCATCCCGGTCATAGTCTTACTAGCTGCTGAAAATCTTTCTATACTAAAAATGGAGTGGATGGTAAACTTCCAAACATGGTATTCAGAGTTAACATTAAGAGATGTACTTGTGGATACCAAACTTTAATGATAATAGAATAGCAAACCCCTAATTAATCCTCTTGGGAGGGGCCTGTAAGTCTGTTTAACAATTTGTCCAGATTAAGAGGCAAACATCACACGATCAACCCAAAGCATAATCCGCTAGATATAAATATAGTGAAAGAAAAAGATTACTCAATGCGTTGCTAGATTTTTTTCAGGGCACTAACCTTAAGTTTAAAAAATGGGACCTTTCAGTTGTTTGGTTCATATCTGACAAGGCAGATGTTGTTGATCTGGCAATAGGTCTCACCGAGAACCACAGAAACTTCCATCTCCTGCATAAATGGCCTCTTTGTCAACAAATATTCCAGGATAGTCTCAAGGAAGGAGCTTGAGGGATATGAAAATGTGAAAAAGTGGTAAGTGGGAGTGATTAATGTAGAAGGTCCACTTTTAGTATGACAGACCATTCCTGGTCTGAAATTTCTTATAATACTTCTCCAGAAGAGTAAGGCCTCATGTTTGAAAATAAGCTTTTCTGCACAACAAACTTGCTCATTGATTTCATCATTGCCCTAAATTTGTCAGGCCAGATTGTTAATGTAGACTGCCCTCTAATGGCTACATGTTTATAAGCAATATCCTGTCAATGTAATTTATGGACGTAGGTGTTTTAATGACGTTTTTACAATGTAGCTTGGATAGTCTCCTGTTTGCTTCACTAAAAATGATATGGCAATGGTATTATGTGGAACTGGGAATAATGGTGTTGGGAATGTCACTGGACTAGTAATTTAAATGCTTAGCTAATGCTTTGGGCACATGGGTTCATCTCCATTGTGGAAGCTGCTGAAATTTAAATTCACTTCAGTAGTATTCCAAAATTTTGGACTAATGTTTCGGACAAGTGGGTTGGAATTCCACCATGGTAGATGGTAAAACTTTAATTCAATAAAAATCTGGAATAAAAGGAAATAAGTAATGGCGACCACATCAATTGTTGTAAAAACTGACCTAGCACATTAACGTTCTTTTGCAAAGGAAATATGCTATCCTTACCTGCTATGGCCTGTATTTGACCCAAAGAAACCACAGTAGCATGCGTGATTCTGAACTGTTCTCTGGACGATCAGGGATGAGTGATAAATGCTGACGCAGTCAGCAAAGTTCAGATCCCATGGATAAATAACAAAAATATTCATACTCATATATTTACTCAGTTGACAGTGGAAAAATAATTGAAAGGTTGAAAATTTAAAACTGAACATTTCAAATTTAGAGAGGCTCAATGTAAAAGACTACATGTAAAAATATTGAAAAGAAACTTGAACACTTTTTCACATGGGTTTTCATTTTACTTTGCTCGCCTGTCAGAATTTAATTTTGAGTTTGGTGTTTAGTTTCTGATGGAGGCCTGGTGATGACACTCATGGCACAATTTCAACACCAATAATTAAAAGACCAACCTGCAGACAGAATTTAGAGTGGTTGTGAGTTGTCAAGAAGTGAAAGCATGATAATGGATTCTGGATAGTTAAAGGTGGCATTAAGGTTCAATGATGCTTCACTGGCTTTTTACTGGTGTCAGTGAAAAACAAGAGAGAGAGATGTTTCCCCAGCACTTGGAGAAGAAATCTACTGCTGATACAAAGCAGGCATGAATGAAGATGGCCTGGCAGGTCAGCGGGTAGAGCATTGTTTCAGTAGGGAAGGTTTTAATGGCCTAATCAGAACAGGAAAGATAACTACAGATGCACATTTACTCATATACTGTGGTGCACACAAGCTTTACTTCTGGCCCTTATTCTGTTTTGACAAACATACATCATCATATCACTGCTCACACTACATTACTAGTGCACTCATTTGTCTCTTTCTATCCTCTTCAACTTGTTGTTGTATAAAATATGCGAAAGAGTATTGGTGAGATAAGAATGCCATCTATCCTTCCACTTGCTTGCATTCAAATTCAGTTTCATATTCTGCTTCAGCCTCATCAAGTGCATTGCATGCTTTGGGTTAACACATACCATTATAGTCACTCAAATGTAATGTTGCAGAAAAGCATACTGACCATGAAGCAGAGAACATAAGCACTCAAGAACTATGAGCAAGAGTAGGCAATTCAGCCCCTCCAGCTTGGTCCGCCATTTAATATGATCACGGCAGATCCGATCTCCACTTCAGCTCCACTTTCCTACGCCCATAACCCTTTAGCCAGTTACATGTTAAAAATATTGTCTAACTCCTAAATTTAAACAATACCCTGGCTTCCACCATATTCTGAGGTAGTCAATTCCACAAATTCATCACTCTTTGAGAAAAGTAATTCTCCCTCTCCTGTTTTAAATCTGCCACAGTGATAATGGGAACTGCAGATGCTGGAGAATCCAAGATAACAAAGTGTGGAGCTGGATGAACACAGCAGGCCAAGCAGCATCTGAGGAGCAGTTTCTAGGCCCGAAATGTCAGCTTTTGTGCTCCTCAGATGCTGCTTGGCCTGCTGTGTCCATTCAGTTCCACACTTTGTTATCTTAAATCTGCCACCCCTTGGCATAAACTCTCATCTTGATTGCCCCACAAGCGAAAGCATTCCTCCACAAATGAAAGCATCTGCTCCATGCCTACTCTCTTAAAACCCTTTAGTATCTTTTAATCCCCAATTAGATCTCTTCTCATTCATCTAAACTCTAGTGAGTATAGCTTCAAACTGCTCAATCTCTCCACATAAGTCTTTTATCTCTGAAATTAATCTGGTGGACCTTTTCTGAACTGCCTCCAACGTAAGCTAAATCCTTCCTCAAGCAAGCAAACGAAACCTGCACGCAGTATTATTCCAGATGTGATTTCACTCAAGTTGTGTATGGTTGCAACAGCGGTTCCCTACATTTATACTCCATTAATTTCACAATAAATGCCAGAGTTCCATTTACCCTCCATATTACCTGCGGTACTAACACACTTGCTTTCTGCCATTTATGCATGAAGACACCCAGATTCCTCTGCACTGTAGTAAGTTGGAGTTTCATTCCATTTAGATAATAGGTTGCCTTTTTATTCTTCTGACCAAAATGATGTCCTCACACTAAATACCATTTGCCAAATTGTGGCCCACTCACTGAACCTATCTATATCAATTTGTGTCAGAGATAGTAGGAACTGCACATGCTGGAGAATCTGAGATAACAAAGTGTCGAGCTGGATGAACACAGTAGGCTAAGCAGCATTGGAGGAGCGGGAAGGCTGACGTTTTGGGTCTAGACACTTCTTCAGAAGGGTCTAGGATCGAAGCATCAGCCTTCCTGCTCTATACCTTGTTATCTCTGTATCAATTTGTAAATCTCATATTTCCTCATTACAATTTATTTTCCCAATTCTTGGAACATTTCCAGTATGCAGGAAATTTTTGGAACATTATAGCCAATGCATCCACTGTCTCTGCTGTCACAACCTTTAAGATTCTAGGTTTTGAGCCATCAGGCCCTGGGAACTTGTCTGCCTTTAGTCCCAATAGTTTGCTCAGTACTTTTTCCTGACTGATGGTAATTGTTTTAAGTTCCTCCCTTTCTACATCCTCTGGTGCCTACTACTATTGGGATGGTTTTAGTGTACGCCACCATGAAAACTGATGCAAAATACTAATGTAGCATTTATGCCACTTCTGTGCTCCCCATTATTAACTCGATAGTCTCAAACTCTAAGGGGCCAACATTCACTTTAGCTTTAAAAAAACCCAAAAGAGCTGCGGACGCTGTAAATCAGGAACAGAAACAAAGTTGCTGGAAAAGCTCATCAGGTCTGGCAGCATCTGTGGAGGAGAAAACAGAGTTAACGTTTTGGGTCTGGTCTGAGGAAGGTTCACCGGACCCGAAACGTTAACTCTGTTTTCTCCTCCACAGATGCTGCCAGACCTGTAGATTTTGTTTTAATGTTACCTTTAACTTCCTTGCTTAGCAATGGATACCTTCTCTCCCTCTTTTAGATTAGATTGGATTGCCTACAGTGTGGAAACAGGCCCTTCGGCACAACAAGTCCACACCTCCCCTTGAAGCATTCCACCCAGATCCATCCCCCTATAACCCACACAGCCCTGAACACTACAGGCAGTTTAGTATGGCCAATCCACCTAGCCTGCACATCTTTGGACTGTGGGAGGAAACTGGAGCACCTGGAGGAAACCCAAGCAAACACGGGGAGAACGTGCAAACTCCACACAGACAGTCACCCGAGGCTGGAATCAAACCTGGGTCCCTGGTGCTGTGAGGCTGCAGTGCTAACCACTGAGCCACTGTGCCACCCTAATCTTACAATCGTTCTTTTTCCACTCTTGAATTTATTTTAGTTGGAGCCCCAAATGTTTGCCACTCTCCATCAGTTATGCTACCTTTTAATCTTTCTGCCCAGTTCACTCGGTCCAATTCTGTCCTCACGTCTGTCTAATTACCATTAACAGCAGAAGACCAGTATGAGACACAAGTTTCTCATGCTCAAACTGAATTTGAAATTCCAGCATGCTGTGCTCACTCATCCCTAGAGAACCCTTTACAAAGAGATCATTAATTAATCCCTTCTCATTACACAGCACTAAATCCAAAATAGCCTGCCCCCATTTAGTTCCTATTCCTTCAAGAAACAGTCTCTAAGACAATCTATGAGCTCCCTCTCTCTCTCTCTCTCTATCTCTCTCTCTCTCTCTCTCCCCCCCCCCCAACCCCCCATCACTCTCTCTCAAGGCTACCCTTATCAGTTTGGTTAATCTAGTCCATATACATATTAAAATCACCCATAATTATTGTTGTACCATTCCTATAAACTCCCAGTATTTCTTGGATTATACTGTGTCCTATTGTGGAGCTATTGTTAGCAAACCTATTGATTACTCCCAAGGGGGACTATTTCTATCCAGACTGAATCTACATCTTGGCCTTCAATGCTGACATCATTTCTCAGGACAGCACCAATCTACACCACCTTTATTTCCATTATTTTCCATTCCCCTCACCCACCAAACCACCCCTTTCTACAGCCCTAGTGATGTGACTTGTCAGGGCTGTAGTCCCAGCATGATTCAACTGGAGCCCATCCCAATGAAACAGTTCCTTTTTTCCCCTTGGTGCCAATGTCCCGTGAATTCAAACCATTTCTCCCCACCAATCTATGAATCAAACATTTACCTCTTTAATCTTATTGACCCTGTACCAGTTACCTTGTGGCTCAGGTAGTCTGGAGATTATTACCTTCGTGGTTCTGTTTCTTAATTTAGCATGCGGCTGCTTATATTCGCTCTGCAGAATCTCTTTCCCCATCTATTTATATCAGTGGTACCTACATGCACCATGACAAATGGATCTTTCTCCTCCCACTCCAAGTTCCTTTGCAGTCCTGATGAGATATTCTTAACCTTGGCACCTGGGAGGCAAAACAGCATTTAGGACTCACAATCCTGGCAGAAGAGGAGGTGCTGAAAATCAAAGGAATTTTGGTATCCTTGTCCATCAGAGACGGGGAAGACTGAGAATTAATTCCCAACAACCTGGTGACACAATTAAATATCATCATGTGTAATATGACAATTCGCCATTTGATTATTTTGCAATAGACTACATTCTTTCTCTTTTGGGACTGTGAAATGAAAAGTACATTGAACTTCTACAGACAAAGTTATCAGATAAGTTTTGTAACTTCAAAAATCAAGTAAAAATTTATATTGTTGAGCTGTGCGATATAATGTTGTTTTTGAAGAAATTAAAGGGAGAATTGGAGACTGACTGATGAGAATCTTTGGAGTTAGGGGAATTCTGCCTGACAATAGCCCTTTGTTTGATTGAGATGCACGGTGTTAAAAAGCTGTAAGTGCCAGAGACAGTAGAAGAGAGAAACCACCACAGCTTTCAGACAGAAAGCATCCATCCCTCCCTCTCTATTTCTGTTTGGGGAAAAAAGACAAAAAAAAACAAGAAAGCTTTATAGAAAAGATGCTAAAACAATCAAAAGCCTAGGTAAATGTTGGAACTGAAGAACTGGATACCATACAGACAATATAATTGCTACCATTATTAAAATCATTGTTAAAAAATCTGCGAGAAAGTAACTTTCCACGGTGTGGTCTGGGCTTTTGAACTTATTTATATTTGGCTTGTCCATATTCTTTTACCACCTGAGGTGTTTGCGTTAAACCATTAATCTTTTAAAGGGGCCTAGCTTAAGTTACTTGGCAGTATATTCTAAACCATTTCTTTTCTGTATCAAATGTACAATTGTACATTTTGTGACAGCTTGTGGAGCTGTGGGTTGTGATTATCTTCTCATTTTTGTAGTTAAATCATGGCAATGTCAATAGCAAGTGTACTCTTATGGTCCTTATAGTGACAAGTTGCAAATTTTTTCAAGTAGTTGGCTGCATCCTGATCCTAGCTGATGTTGATTCTGAATAGGTCAGACTTTAGAGTGTAATCTGGATTGTTAGGTCCTTTCTTTATTTTTTAAATAGTGGATTTCACTAACTATGCACACTCACAAGAGTCTGTCAGTTTAACTTTCTAATATAAGGACTAAAACATTTATTAAGGAAAGAGAGATGACTATATTTCACCAGACAAAAAGGTTTCATTAAAGGCATCAGAAAATGAATGAAATTCACACTTCTTCTTTTATCTCAGCAGTGCCCTTTCAAACAATTAAACTCAAGCGGAGAGTTCCTGCTATCTCCACACCAACATTTCTTGCTCAGGCTCACATTGCTATACTCAATTTCTTTCCACTGAGTTTCTGCACAATCATTAGATGCTTTTTACCTTCAGCTGGTATCTCTCTCTGAGGCACCTAAACACACTGCAAATTACGTTAAATGTTCATTTGACTTATGGAGTCAAAGAGTCATACAACATGGAAACAACTAGTCCAACTAGCCCACACCTCAGAGCAAATGTGAGTTTCCTAAACTCAGGTTTCAGTAGTTTTTCTCTGGCACACACCGACTGACTGACAGACTGAATGACTTCAAGGTTTTTCTGTCTCTACAAGGCCTTGAGCCCCTGGCACTAAGTAACAGCACAATTACTTGTCCTCAATCCTTTTTCATGATGTACCAAACTGCTAACTCCCATTTCTTCACAGCAAGGTTCTAAATCCTCATTAAAGAAGCATGCAAACAATTAGGCCTTCAGCCCCAGCCCACAAAAACATCTTTAAAAAGGAATGAAAACCATAGGTGGAATTTTCCCTGGGTTTGAGTGGTTTGGGAATGTTGTGAAAGTACAGTGAGAATGCAGAAACCTAATTCTAAATGTTGAGAAAAAAATCCAATTTTTCGCTTAAAATTTCAACAGTGAGTTCACAATTTCATTAGAGGTGACCATAGAGGTGACTATGCAATTGCATCTCATTAAAATTAATCTCATTTCTATTTAGCTCCCCATTCTTCCCTCCTTCCCTGAGAAACCAAATGTGCCAATTCCTGAATGAAACCCAGAGTGATTGTCTTGTGCCACAGCTCACTGCTTGTTTCTCCATGCCTTCATCCAGCTGTACCATTGCCACTATTTCTTGCATGCTCCACAGGCACCTTTCATTCATACAACTGGGCCCTACCAAGCCACCAGGATAGACAGACAGGAGGCTGGAAGAACACAGCAAGTCAGGCAGCATCTGGAGGACTGAAGAAGGGTTGTACCCGAAATGTTAACTTCTCTTCTCCAGATGCTGTCTGGCTTCCTGTGTTCTTCTAGCCTCCTGTTGGCTTACCTTGGATTCCAACATCTGCAGTTTGTTTTGTCCCTCACCATCAAGCCACTAGCCTCACTAGATTGTCATGGCTGCTCTTGGAATAACTCACAAACCAAATCAGCT
The DNA here is from genome assembly GCF_030684315.1 of Stegostoma tigrinum. NCBI lineage: Eukaryota > Metazoa > Chordata > Chondrichthyes > Orectolobiformes > Stegostomatidae > Stegostoma > Stegostoma tigrinum. Next base: position 34,255,081 of record NC_081368.1, on the reverse strand, counting down.
TTTCAGGACTTCACTTTTGGATCTCACTGATGCTTCTGCCTTGCATGTTTCTGCCAGATTGCCTTGGCTGCAGGCACACACATGCCTTGCATGTGTCTACATAGGATGCCTTTTATGCCTTTAGGCTTGCTTTCTTAGCACTCAGAAGACTGCACTAATTTTGAGGCTGCCTGCCTCTTGCAGCTTGCAGCATATTTCAATCCTTTTCAGTGCATCCTCGGGTGCCAGACTGTGTCACTTGGCAGTGGGGTTAAAATTGTATCAGAGATAATGGGAATTGCAGATGCTGGAGAATCTGCGTAACAGGGTGTAGAGCAGAACACAGCAGGCCAAGCAGCATCATAGGAGCAGGAAAGCTGACATTTTGGGTCTGGGCCCTTCATCAGGAATGGGTGAGGGGAAGGGGGTTCTGAAATAAATAGGGAGAGAGAGGGAGGCAGATTGAAGATGGACAGTGGAGAAGATAGGTGGAGGGGAGACAGACAAGTCAAAGAGGTTGGGATGGAGCCAGTAAAGGTGAGTGTAGGTGGGGAGGTAGGGAGGAGATAGGTCAGTCCAGGGAGAACGGACAGGTCAAGGGGGCGGGATGAAGTTAATAGGTAGGAAATGGGGTGTGGCTTGAGGTGGGAGAAGGGGATAGATGAGACGAAGAACAGGTTAGGGAGGTGGGGACGTGAGCCCTGCAGAGTCTTCACCTTCCCCCCAGGCCTTCCCCTTAATGAGGACGAACGGTCACTCCTCAGCAAGGGGCTCACTTTTGTCCCCCTTCACCCACACATCAACGAATACCAGTCACATTTGGACATTGAGCAGTTTTTCCCCTGCCTCCACCTTCACGTTTACTTTAACCAAGAGCCAAACCCTCCCTACTGGACACTATTCCAAGGCCTCCTACCCTCCCTCGACCTCTTTATCTCCAACTGCTGTCATGACATCAATCGCCTCAATCTCTCCACCCCTCTCACCCACTCCAATCTCTCCCCCACAGAATGCGCAGCCCTCCGCTCCAATCCCAACCTCACCATAAAACCCATAGACAAGTTAGGTGCAGTTGTAGTATGGCGCACTGACCTCTACATCGCTGAAGCCAAACGCCAACTCTCCGACACCTCCTCCTACTCCCCCCTGGATCATGACCCCACCCCCGAGCACCAAACCATCATGTCCCAAACCATCCACAACCTCAACACCTCAGGTGACCTCCCACCCACAGCCTCCAACCTCATTGTTCCCAACCCCGCACGGCCCACTTCTATCTCCTTCCCAAAATTCAGAAACCCGCCTGCCCTAGTCGACTCACTGTCTCCGCCTGCTCCTGCCCCACTGAACTTACCTCCACCTCTCTTGACTCCATGTTCTCCCCCTTGGTCCAGGAACTCCCGACCTACGCCCGTGACAGCACTCATGCCCTCTGCCTTCTTTAACACGTCATTTTTGCTATGGACATCCAGTCCCTACATATCTGCATTCCCCATACAGAGGGCCTAAAAGGCTTCATCTGCTTGACCGAACTCATCCTCACCCTCAACAACTTCTCTTGCAATTCCTCCCACTCCCTACAGACAAAGGGGGGGTACCATGGGTACCCGCATGGACCCTAGCTATGCCTGCCTCTTTGTAGGTTACGTGGAACAATCTCTCTTCCGTATCTTCACTGGCCCTAAACCCCACCTCTTCCTCCGGTACATTGATGACTGTATCGGTGCCGCCTCATGCTCCCACGAAGAGCTCGAACAGTTCTTCCACTTCACCAACACTATCCACCCCAACCTTAAGTTCACCTGGACCACCTCCAACACATCCCTCACCTTCCTGGACCTCTCTGTCTCTATCTCAGACAAAAACCTGGAAACCGATGTACATTTCAAGCCCACCGACTCCCACAGCCACCTAGAATACACCTTCTTCCACCCACCTTCCTGCAAAAATTCCATCCCCTATTCCCAATTCCTTTGCCTCCGCCGCATCTGCTCCCAGGATGAGGCATTCCACTCCCGCACATCCCAGATGTCCTCGTTTTTAAAGGATCACAACCTCCTCCCTGCAGTGGTCGGGAACGCCCTCGACCGTGTCTCCCGCATTTCCCACAATTCATCCCTCACACCCCGTCCCCGCAATAACAACCAAACAAGAATCCCCACCGCCCTCAAATACCACCCCACCAACCTCCGGATCCAATACATCATCCTCCGACACTTCTGCCATCTGCAATCCGACCCCACCACCAAACACATTTTGCTCTCCCCGCCCTTGGCTGCTTTCCGGAGAGACCACTCTCTCCATGACTCCCTTGTCCGCTCCACACTCCCCTCCAGCCCCAGCACACCCGGCACTTTTACCTGCAACCGCAGGAAGTCCTACACCTGCCCCCAAGCCTCCTCCCATTTGTGTCTATGCTGACCAACAAAAGCCAAATTACACTAATCCCCTTTAACTGCACTTGGTCCATAGCCTACAATGCCCTGGAATTTTAAGCTTTCATCCAGATGCTTCTACCTCCAACACCCTCTCAGGCATCACATTCCACATATCCACCAACCTCTGGGTGATAAAAAAAGTCCTCAAATCTACTGTAAACCATTTACTTCTCACCTTAAATGTATGTCCTCCAGTCTCAGAAAAGTGTGCCATGAAGAAGAGATTTTTATGATCTATCCTGTCCATGACTCTCATAATTTTGGATAGCTCAATTAGACTGCCTCTCAGCCTTCTCTACCCCTAAGAAAACAAACCCAGACTATCCAGGCTTTCCTTCTAACAGAAACTTTTCATCGCAGGCAACATTCCGGTGAATCTTTTCTGCACCCTGAGCAGATCAATCACATCCTGCACATAGCGTGGCAACCAGAACTGCACATAATATTTCATCCGTGACCTAACTGATGTTTTATAAATTTGTAACCATCTTCCTCACTTCTATATTCTAAGCCCCGGCTAACGAAGGCAAGCATGCTCTGTGCCTTCTTCATCTCCTTACCTGCGCTGACAGTTTCAGGAATCTATGGGCTTGTATGCCAAGACCCCTTTGTTCCTCCATTCTCCCTATGGACCTACTATTCATTGTGGAAATCCCTCCCTTATTAGACCTCTTAAAATGCATCACCTTGCACTATTGGGATTGAATTCCGTGTTGGAAACACACAGAATACCAAATATAATGATTACATTGAAGTGTGCTGACATTTGTTACCTAGGCAAACATAATCATTTTATCACAACACCACCCCATAAGCAGCAATAGGTGAAAGAAATAATGTAATTTTATTAGTTGATTGTTACTGAAACAGAAGCTGACCCCAGTCATTGTCAAAAAGGGTTATGGAACCTTTAACAGTCATTTAATCACTGCAAAATCAGAATAGGCACATAGTTTGACAATTCATCCAGAAAATTACACCTCTTTAGCACTGGCAAATGAACAAGATTAGGAAATCATCTTCTGTTGCGGAGCTGTCACCCACAACTCCTGTCTCACAGATGCTGGTGCTACCTACTAAAGCCAAGTGACTTAGTTCAGAATTTCCACGTTTGTTAGTGTCTAAATGCCGATTGGGGTCATGTCTGAAGTAGAAATACTATAATTTTCAGTTTAAAATGACAAATTACTTAACCAAATAATGATAGATTTATTGATGGATCCCAGTAGTCTGATAAAGTTTTCCAATATTTCCAGATGCAATTGCTGGAACTAAAAAAATTCTACCTAAGTGAGCAATAAAATTCACTCTGGCATGGGTTTGTATTGGGACGAAGCATGAGTCGCTCTGCAGATTTCTCACTCAATTTCCCATATCTTTTAATCACTTTCCTTTTCAAATTCATGTTAAATCCAAATTTAAATTACATTACAGGCTTCAGCAGGTATTTGTGATAAAATATTTTATTTCAAACTGTAACCCCAAACATTAAACAATGATTCTTCTAGTTTATTCCTTTAGCCTTTTAGCAATAATCAGTGTATTATTTCTTAACTATGATTTGCTAAATTGTACAAATACTTTTACAGCTTTTCCTTTAAGCCTGTTTCAGATGAAAAAATGAAGTGATTAATTTTGGTATGGGTTGAGGCCAAAAAGATACAATGCTAAGAGGGGATGATCTGAGGGCTTTGTGCACAAATATGTCAGGCGTAGACAGCAGACATCTAGTGAATCCCTGGAACAGTATAAAGGCAGTCAGAGAATACTTAAGAGGCAAATCAGGAGGGTGAAAAGGGGCCATGAGACAGCCATGGCAAATAGGATGAAGGAGAATCCAAAGGGATTTTACAAATATAGTAAGGACAAAACGGTAACTAGGGAGAGAATACGGCCCCTTAAAGATCAGCAAGGCCACCTATGTGTGGGACCACAAGAGCTGAAAGATATTAAACAAATATTTTGCATCAGTGTTTACTATGCAGAAGGATATGGAAGATAGAGAATGTGGGGAAATAAATAGTGACGTCTTGGAAATTGTCCATATTTCAGAGGAGGAGACGTTGGATGTCTTAAAACATGCAAAGGTGGATAAAACCCCAGGAGCTAGAACTCTGAGAAGCTAAGGAAGTGATTGCTGGGCCCCTTGCTGACACATTTGTATCAACGATAGCCACAGGTGAGGTGCCGGAAGGCTGGAGGTTGGCTAACATGGTTTTGTTTAAGAAAGGTGTTGAGAAAACCAGGCAGCCTGACATCAGTCATGGGCAATTTGTTGGAGGGAATCCTGAGGGATAGGATTTATATGTATTTGGAAAGGCAAGGACTGATTAGGGATAGTCAACATGGCTTTGTGCGTGGGAAATAGTGTCACACTAAGTTGTCTGAGTATTTTGAAGAAGTAACAAAGAGAATTGATGAGAGCAGAGTGGTGGATGTGATAGATATGGGTTTCAGTCAGCCTTTTAAGAAGGGTCCTCATGGTAGATTGATTTGGCAAGATTAGATCACATGATACTGTCCAGTCCATTATGGTGAGTGCTGTCATTTCCGGTTTTGATCTGTATGGGTTTGTATATGGAGTCCAATAGTGGGTATGGGCCAAATGCTGGCAAATGGAAATTGATTTAGTTTGGATAACAAAGTGTGGGGCTGGATGAACATAGCAGGCCAAGCAGCATCTTAGGAGCATAAAAGCTGACGTTTCCTGCCCAGACCCTTCATCAGAAAAAGGGGATTGGGAGAGGGCTCTGAAATAATTAGGAAGACGAGGAGGTGGAGTGAAGATGGATAGAGAAAATAGTTGGAGAGGAGACAGACAAGTCAAAGAGGTGGGAATGGAGCCTGTAAAGGAGAGTATGGGTGGGGAGGTAAGGAGGGGATAGGTCAGTCCAGGGAAGAGGGACAGGTCAAGGAGGCAGGATGAGGTGGTAGGTAGGAAATGGAGGTGCGGCTTGAGGTGGGAGGAAGGGATGGGTGAGAGGAAGAACAGGTCAGGGAGGCGGGGAGGAGAGTTTGACTGAAGGGTTTGCTTCTCTGCTGTATACCTCTATTACTAAATCATTGAAAATAGCAAGGAAATGTTGAAAAAGTAATTAATAAGATAAATGATACACTATGTTTTATAAATAAGGGAAAAGAGTCCAAGAGCAAGGAAGTCACGATGAAGCGAAAAAAATACTGGTTTGTATTCAACGGGTGCGCATATACTTGTTAAAAGAAGCAACAAGAATATGTGGAAACCATTTTTAACATAGCTGGTGATTGGACAATTTAAAACAAAATTACAGGGGAGGATCTACAGCGCGTCACCCCTGCAGAGCAGCAGCACGATCTGAAAGAACAAACATAATTTTTTGGAGAACATCAGTAGATCAGGCAGTATCTCTATAAAGGAAGCAGAGTTAACGTGTCGAGTACAGTGACTAACTCTTCATCAGAATCTGCATGGTCTTGACGGGTTGAAAAGTCTCCCTCGATGCTGAATGGTTTAATTCTCTTATTCCAATTCAGCAAAGGAGACACTCTCTCATCTGGTGCTTCAGTCGTCCGGAACCCTTGTTTAACTTGAAAGTTTCCACATCGGACCGTCTCAAGAGACACACAACTTTCAGGCGGCTCGAAACGCCCATCAGTCAAGCCCCCAGCCTCCCCATTTCATTGGTTTTCCCATGAAGCGGATGGGCGGGGCCTCGGAAACACCGTTCAATGATAGGTCAAAGGCACTGTCAATCACGGAGACAGTTCGGTGCGCTCGCGTGGATGCGCATGCGTGGCAGCCAGGTGCGGTGTAGCTGTAATGGTCGCGGGGAGGAAGAGGCGCGGGTTGGTGGTGGCCTGGCTGAACCGGGCGGAGTGGGACCAGGTGATCGAGTACCTGTACAGCAGGGATAGCAAGTTGCAGCGGTATGCACTAGACAGGATCTCCGCTTGGAAGAGCAGGTAGGCGGGGCGATTCTGAAGGATGAGGGGTCGAGTTCTAAAAGCTGTGGGAAAGGCCGGCCGTTCTTCATAGTTCGCCATCGAACTGCTTTTCAATCATTCCACTTGCATTGCAACATACAACAACTGCATAAGGTGAAGTGTGAATTTTACACACAGAGAATCATCATCAATGATATAGTTGCATTTACATTGTCAGTTAGCCTTCTCTTTGTTACGAGCTTGATGCTAATTCCCAGATCCACCAGCGTACCTGGAAGTCCTTTTTACCTTGTCGTTTTACTTCGACGTTGGGAAACATTTCTCGTCCATGCTAAATTTCTCTATAGTAAGTTTAGTTCAACCCTCTTCCTTTTATCTTCATAATTAGTGGAACAGTTCATCAAATTAAAGACTTTTTTCTTGATATTGTTTCTCATTTTATACAAGATCACGTACTCCTAGGGTTGAGTTGATTAATCGATTTGATCCCTGACATACACATTTCAAATGGTTATTCATCTTTATTTGACAGCCCTTCAGGATGAAAGATGACTTTCTTCCACTTTAATGGCTTATGAATTGGCGGATGGGGCCCAGTGTGCTATCTGCAGACTTTGCCATGAGTTGGATTCTCTGCAGGAATGCTCTGACATTTCTGAAGCATTTTGATGTCCCTCATACAGAGGCATACTATTTCAGTTACTGGAACACTGTGACGATCTTGATGCATTGAGAGAGCTGCTCACAAGGCTGTTTTAAAGGTCGGTCTTTGAGAGTCAAGAATTGGAATCACTTGTAAAGTGTGAGGCGTGCATGAAAATTGAATTTTGGATGCATTGATACAGAGAATGATCTAGTTTTTTTCTGCAATATAGATGAAAATGGAATTGTGGTGAAAGTGTGTTGGTTACATGAGGTCTTGTAACTTGGGAGAAACTTTTGTGAGAAATGCTGTCACCAGTTGTTTTCAGGTGCTGAAATTCTCTAGGAGGAAATTGTTTATTCTAGTCACTAACAGTCCGCATTAACAGTTATCTACCCTCCTAGCCAGAGTGTAATCAACTCCTTTGTCTATCCAACTGTTCTTCTCTCTTTGGGCTTTATCCCCACCGAACATTTATTCCCTACGCGCTCCCATTCCCTATCTTCTATGTGTAAACTGATGTTTTCCTAGGTACCGTCGCTTCTGAGGAAGGGTCACCGGACCCGAAACATTAACTCTGATTTTTTTTTTCTCCGATACTGTCAGACCTGCTGAGCTTTTCCAGCAACTTCTGTTTTTGTTGTATACTCGCTGTGCTGTTTATCCTGGACCGGAGGCAAATTTGCACTTGGACCTGAGAAGAGGCACTCAAGCCAAGACACATTGTACTGTCTCTCTCCTGTGCATCATCTTGCTCTCTGTCTGAGTGGAATACCACCTGCAGTTCAGCACTGTGTATGTAGATTTAAATGGTGCTGTATTTTGTGTTTGTGCATTTGTAATTAAGAATCTAATTTTTGCTATTTTATTAAATTAATTTTAGACTAGGCTAAGTCAGACTAGGTAAACACAGAAGGGTGTTCCCCAGTGATTGGGAAGTCCAAAAACAGGGAACTGGTAACCTCCACTGTAGCAATCAGTTTATCACAAACATGATTTGAATATTTGTTGAATTTTTAAATTATTTTGCTTTTTATTCCTAATCTGTGTCTGTGTGTTGTGCCATTAATTTTCCTGTTTTGTAATTAATAAACTCTCATTGTGAACTCAAGCCTGGTTAAATTGGCTTCCTTTTAAACATGTAAATTCATTTATAACAAATGCAGAATGCTGGAGAAACCCATCAGGTCTAAATCATCTGTGGAGCGAGTCATAGAATTATACATCACAGAGGCAGATCCTTTGGCCCAACTTGTCTGCACTCACCAGGTATCCTAAACTGATCTAGTACCATTTGCCAGCATTTGGCCCATATCCCTGTAAACCATTCCTCATCATGTACCCATCCAGATGCCTTTCACAGGTTGTAATTGTACGTACCTCCATCACTTCCTCTGATACCTCAATCCATACAAACACCACCCTTTGCATGAAAAAGTTGCCTCTCAGGTCCCTTATAAATTTTCCCCCCTCACTTTAAACCTATGCCCTCTGGCTTTGGCTTTCCCCTATGCTGGGAAAAAGACCTTGGCTACTTATCCTACCCATGCCCCTCGTAATTTTATAAACCTCTGTAAGATCATCCCTCGGCCTCTAATGCCCCAGGAGGAAAAGTCCTAGCCATTTGTCCTCTCCCTCTAGCTCAAACCCTCCAATCCTGGCAACATCCTTGCAAATCTTTTCTGCACCCTTTCAAGTTTACAAAATCTTCTTTATAGCAGGGAGATCAGAACTGAATGTAATATTCTAAAAGTGGCCTCATCAATGTCCTGTACAGCCACAGTATGACATCTCAACTCCAATACTAAGTGCACTGACGAATGAAGGCAAGCACGCCAAATGCCGCCTTTACCACCATGTCTACTGTGATTCCACTTTCAAGGAACCATGCACCTGTACTCCTAGGTCTCTTTTCTTTCGTCAACCCTTCTGGCATACTGCATTCAATTCTGAACTCCCTGCTATAGGAAGGATGTTGTGAGACTTGAAAGGGTTCAGAAAACCTTTGCCAGGGCTTGAGCATTAGGAAGGGGCTGAATAGGCTGGGACTATTTTTACCTGGAGCTTTGGAGGTTGAGGGGTGACCTTTGAAGTCTATAAAATCATGAGGTAGGGTGAATAGCCAAAATGAATCCAAGATGAATAGCCAAGGGGAATACAAAATTAGAGGGCATAAGTTTAAGGTAAGAGGAACAAGATATAAAAGGGATTTAAGGGGCAACTTTTTCACACATACAATGGAATAAGCTGCCAGAGGAAGTGGGTGGAAACTGGCCCAATTACTATGTTTAAAAGGCACCCAGATGGGTATATGAATAAAAAGGGTTTAGAGGGATATGGGACTAGGCTAATTTAGGAAATCTGGTTGAGATGGATGAGTTGAACCAGAGGGTCTGTTTCCATGCTGTACAGCTGCCTGGCTCTGACTGCCCAGGGAGAAACAGAATTTGCCTTTCGAATTCAGTATAAGTTGCAAGACCAGTTCTGAGGAATGGTCACTGGACCCAGAACGTTAACTCTGATTTTTCTGCACAGATGCTGCCAGACCTGCTGAGCTTTTCCAGTAACTTATGTTTTGTTTCAGATTTCCAATGGAAATCGTATCCCATTATTTCTGGAAATGTTGCAAACATTAAAGGTTGTATAAAAATATGTGAAGTTCTATAATTTACCTGAATTTCAGGCCAGGTTTCTGTGCTGAACAAGACGTTACAGTTTAACTACTTGTAATAAATAGTACTAGAAATAGCAGTTATAAACCATCTGTATATAACACTGCAAATTAAAACTTTTTAAAAACTTTATGTACTCTCTCTTGCTGGCTCGGACAACTGAAAAGACCGTTCAGTGGCCCTTGTTCCCTTTGTTTGACACTGCTGGCTAGCTCATGCTTCAGTTGTTTTTCTCCAGGTGCTTCCATTCAGTGGTGGGTAAAATACACAAGGTTGCTGGTTCACTTTAAAAGGTTTTTGACGTGTTATTTCAAAGTCTTGGTGTGAAACAACTGTTGCAGGCAAGATAAACTGGCTTTCTTCAGGTTTAAAGTGAGTTTTGACTGCAGAAAACAGAGACCACTTGCGAGTTGATTTTCTGAGTCTGTTGCAGTACCTTGCTCCTAGCTCCAGGTTGGCAGGCAAAATACTGACCATTGACCAATGAACAACTTCTTGCCAGCAAAAACTACGTTGGTGTACCCACTCTGGCTCCAAATGATCTGAACCTCAACTTCAATTACTGCTTTTTCAAACTCTCAAACTCTCTACACAATCTCTGCAATAGTTATCAGATTATGTGCTTTCAAAACTTTCATCCCCCCTTTCAAATGCTGGTTTTAAAACTTTCTCATTTCAGACCACAGTTTCTTAAGCGCAAAGTAAAAATACAGTCTTTATGCCATTGTATTACCTCCCTCCAGTTTAAATGAAAATGGCATACACCTCAGTCTTTCGACTTTCACAGATGAAATAAACCCGGTGCAGAATTTGAAAATTAAGAAAGCTAAATGTCAGGACAACATGTGGAACCTGCGTTTTTTTTTGGCTGTGTAGTAGGCCTTAGCAATGGTCTGCTGCCAGTCTAGCTTGTTAGGTTTCTAAAAGTTTGTGCTGCAGAAGGTTTTGTGTATGTAAAGGATCTTTGCTTGTTTAATCCACAACTAGCTATACTCTTCCATTATTTTACCCCATAGCGCTGTGCTGATCATTGTTGTAGTTACACTGATATTTAATGGAACTTGCATTTCTTTCGTCCTTGTTTTACAGATATGGCAGTAGCACTCCACTCGCTGTGGAGTGCACTGAAGCTCTGATGCAATGTAAACTTCAGGATGAGGCTGGGGAGACCGCATCTAATGAACTGATTCACTCCTACGGGCTTGCCCTCGTCAGGTAACGTATTGTAGTGTAGTAAACTATCTCCTGTACCAGCTGACACCACCCCCCTGAACATTTGGCTGGAATTCTCTTTCCACTTGCCAGCTCTTTATCTTGCTGATTTTTTTTGTTTTTTTTTCTCCTCACATTCACTGCTTCCCCTGTTCGACACAGTCTGCTTCTCCAGAAGATGGGCTAGAGTTCTCATTGTAAGGGAGGGCTCGAGAAGTGGAGTTGGATGAAGGGAAATTGGAGTGGGAGAACCTGCACTGAAGTGCCAGTTGGGTTACACGTGCTGTGTCCATCTCTGTGTGAAATGACACGAAATTAAAAGCCTTGATGCTATTTATGTCATCATATTTCAGAATGGTTCGACCTTTGAAATATTACTTGCATGTAAACTGACCCCCTACTTGTTGCCTCAAAAAGTGCTCAAAAGAAGGTTAAAGGTTATCTTTAACGTCGGCATTTTGAGTGTCCTTCTTATGACACTTGGTCCCTTTCTCCTACCCATATTCTTGCCTCCCGTCTTTGCTACAAATTTTGGCTTCCTTGCTCAGTTCCAGTTTGCCAAGCCCTCTTGGAGCAATCGGTGTGTCTTAAGTTTCCTTTCATTCTTTGTGGCTCTTAACAGAGAATTCTGACAAACCATGGTTTAAAACTTGATTGACATCTACGTATGTATCGCTTTCATGAGGAACTACTGATCAATGATCGAGAAGCTGACTGCTCTGTCTTCACTTCAGTTACCCACAACCCCTCAGGCTAATTCTGTTCCTCAAGTCTTTTCTTTCACTGAAAATAGCTAACTCAGCTCAGATTCCTCTTCCTGCTAAAGTCCAAACAGTTTTTGTGGAATTTATGGTGAAATCTTTCTATAGCAGTTTCAGCAAACTAAGTAACATGGGCAAGTGAACCCAAGGTTTCTATGACCTGAGGGGACAAAAACTGTCATTGTAACTGACTACGCAGGGAATTGGTATTTTGCTTCACACAAGTTTGCTGACAAATACAGTTTTAACGCTGAAGCTACAAACGAAATTTAAGAAATTAATTTCAGAGCAAACCAGTCTAAATACAGGTAGATAAATCATAGTATTTACTTAATTTTAAAGTAATAAACATCAGAATCCTTTGCCAGTCCTCTAATGTACCAGCTCAATTGATGTATTTTTGTGAGAAACTGATTACTGAGCTGTTGTAATCTGAGATAACAGTGTGAAGCTGGATGAACACAGCAGGCCAAGCACCAGAGTCTCGACCCGGAACGTCAGCTTTCCTGCTCCTCTGATACTGCTTGGCCTGCTGTATTCATCCAGCTTCACACAGTGTTATCTCAGATTCTCCAGCATCGACAGTTCCTCCTATCCCTGTTGTAGTATGAGCCTGAATTTCAATTGTGTTTTGAAATAAGAGTTAAACCATTTACTGGTAGATGCACATGACTACTATAAACACTGATCACAAAAAATCGATTCTATTAGTTGGGTAATTTGCAATAATTGGATATATGCACTGCAATTTATTTCGATTTTATCAGATTATTTAGGTAATTTTAGTGACTACATGTTTAAAAATATTGGATTCTTAACTTTTTAGGTTTGTTAATCTGATTACTGAGAGGAAGCAGAAAGCTATTGCAATCCCACTGAGACGTTTGGCAAGTGAGGTAAGCTATTTGCACACACAGTTTATAAACATTGCATAATAACAATTTTTGATAGAAATGATAGACGTGAATACAACACTGCATGTGTGTGTGTGCGAGCTCATGCATGTGAGTCAAGTGGGGTGTGGTGGTGAGACAAAACCTGCCTCTTTCTTTTCATTTAAACTTTACGTTAAACTTATGTCCCCTAGTAATTGACATTTAGACTCTGGGAACAAGGCTCTGACTATCTATTATATTTGTGCTTCTCACAATTTTGTAAACCTCTATCAAGTTACCCCTTTGCCTCTGTTTCAGGACAACAATCCAAGTTTGTCTGATCTGTCATCCTAGCTAATACTCTCCAAACCAGGAAGCATCTTGGTAAATGCTTTTCATTACCCTCTCCAAAGTCTCCATATCCTTCCGGTGTTATGGCGACCAGAACTGTAACTATCACCCCTTGACATTCACTGACATTACCGTTGCTGGATTTCCATCTCTGAACTTCTTGGTTACCAGAAACTGAACTGGACTAGCCATAAATACTGTGGCAACAAGAGAAGTTCAGAGGTTAGGAATACTGCAGCGAGTAACCCTCTCCCTAGGGCCTGTTCACCACTGACAAAGCATAAGTCAGGAGTGTGATGGAACTCTCCCAACTTGACTGGATAAGAGTAGCATCAGTGACACTCAAAGCTTTAAGCTATCCAGGTCAAAGCTCACTTGGTTGGCACCAGGTTCACCCCGCTCTAGTAGTCATTCACAGTAGCAGCAATGTGTTTACTATCGACAAAATGGACCACAGAAATTCACAAAGGCTACTTAGAAAACTCCTTCCAAACTCTTAACCACTACCATCTAGAAGAAATAAGGGCAATGGATACAGAGGAATATTGCTCCTACAAGTTCCCCTCCAATGTAACCACCATCCTGATTTGGAAGTGTTTTGCTGTTCTTTGTATCGCTAGGTTAAAATCCTGGAACACCCTCCTTCCCTTCACTCCCTTCCCTCCTTAATAGTATTTTTACACTAAATGGATTGTAGTAGTTCAAGATGGTGGCTCTCTACCGACCACTTCTCAAGGACAACTAGAGAGGGACTATAAACGCTGGCCCAGCCTACAATGCCACATCCCATGAGTGACCTTTCTAAAAAAAAGGTAAAGATGGCATGGTGGCACAGTGGTTAACACTGCTGCCTCACAGTGCCAGGAACCAAGTTTGGTATAAGCCTTGGCTGTCTGCGTGGAATTTGCACCTTCTTACTGGGTCTGCAGGCATTTCTTTTGGGTGCTCTTGTTCTCTTCTACAGTCCGAAGATGTGCAGATTAGTTGGATTGGCCATGCTAAATTGCCCCTTAGTGTACAGGGATGTGCAGGTTAGTTGGGTTAGCCGTGGGAAATGTGGTATTATGGGAATAGGGTCGGGGAGGTGCGGTCTGGGTGGGATGCTGTTTGGAGGATCAGTGCAGTCTTGATGGGCTGAATGGCTTCTTTCTACGTGATAGGCATTCTGTAAAAAAATGGTTAAGCATATAATCTTAGCCAAGAATGATATGTGAGAGAGTGAACATCTGACTGGTCAGAATTCTGGAGGGTTTGCATCTGGATTTTTCGAAGTCAATTATGCAACTTAAAAGTAAATCAAACGTAGCTGCTTGTAGTGGAGCACTCATTTCTTGAATTGGTGCAGTGGCATTGAAATGTTTGTCCTTTTGTAGTGGACCAGCAATAATAATGTTGCCACATCGATGCACAGAGGTTTTGTTCTCTGTTACAAGAGTACTGTTTAAAATTGCAATGTTCGTGATTTTTCTACAGGGCAGTAGCTAGTTTGAACCTTCCAATCATCCAACAAGGAATTCTTACCTTGAATGATACATAATGAGTACAATATTCTGTCTGTTTTGATACACCTGAAAAGATCATACTTAACAAAAGTCACAGTATAACTGTGGATCTTCGTAGGAGCATGAGGCATACCAGCCTCCTCATAATGCCCTAGATCTAACTGCCTTCCTAAGCAAATGGTTCGCACTGCTAAGAGATTGATTATGCAGCGCTGAGAAGCAAAACAAAATCTCCATATTCCAATCGTACACTTAAACCTGTAGTCTCTGTATATGGGTTTGCCATCATCAGCAGAAATCCTGTTCAGAAGGCAGTTAGGACAACCTTGCTAGTCATCTGCCAGTCTATACACTTGGGGAAGAAGACAATACTCTTGAAAGCAAGAGAGAAAGAAGATAACCAATGACTGGTGTGGAGAATTGCTTTGTCCATTTGTAGGTGCAAGATGCAAGTGTACGCTATAACCTGGTGGTCCACAGAAGTATCTAAAGTGGGCAGTGAGCCTAGATCTTGTGCAGCCACAACACCTAATGGGATGATCTTAAGGAGAAATGAATACCAGCTTGGAATGTGTGCAACTGTACATTACCTAGTGTTCCACCTGTACGTAGAACTGAACCAGTGATGAATTTATGGGATGAAATTGTATAAGACCACTGAAAATAGTCAGTCTTCCAACAACGTGCAAGATATCAACAAACCTATTGCTTTTAAACATCGGAGTCCAAGTCAAGGTCTTGGTCATGTTATTATGAATGAAATCGATGAATATGAAAACACACACAAATTAGAAGTAGGCCATACATATTCTCCAGTCTGTTCTATTCTTGAATAAGATCATAGTTGATTAGCTAGTTTTGAGTTTCACAGTCCCATCTACTGTTGTTAACCTTTGAATGCTCTTGCTGGTTAGATTTTTAAGAAGTAGCTGCAGTGATAATAGATGCACTGGTAGTAATCTTCCAAGAATCCCAAGATTCTGGAGAAGCCCCAGAGGAATGGAAAACTGTTTGTAACCCTCTGTTTCAAAGGTGAAAGGAGGCGCAAGACAGATAACTATAGGCTAATTAGCTTAACATTGGATATTTAGAAGCTCAAAGTCTTTCATAAAAGGTGCAATAGTACAGCATTTGGCAATATAAAATACAATTATGCAGAGCCCGCATGGCTTTCTGAAGGTGGAATCAAGCCTGACAAATTTATTACAATGCTTTGGAGCAGGGAGATCTTGTGGATGTAACATGTTTGAGTTCAGAAGTGGTTTTGATCATTTATGTAAGGCTACTTGAGATGATAAGAGCCCATGGTGTTCTGAGTAGTTACCTAGCATGGATCGAGGATTGTTTAGCTAGCGAAAACAGTTAGTGTCAGAGGGTAATGTTCAATATTGCAACCTAACTGAACGTTACCAGGATCTGAGCTGGGGCCACAACTGTTTTGCAATATGTCTCAATGACTTTGATGATGGATGTGACTATGCTTGGCACGTTTGTGGATGACAAATAGGCGGGAAGGCAAGTGCTGAGGTTAACACAAAGTTGACGAGCAGATTTTGAGTGGGCAGAAACTTGGCAGATGGAACGTAATGTGGGAAAATGTGAAGCTATGCAATTTGATGTGAAGGATAGAAGAGCTGAATTTATTTTAAATGGTGAAAACCTGTAGGAAGCTGTAGCGCAGCAGGATCTGGGGATTCTTGTGCAGAAATTGCAAAAAGCTCTTGTCCAGGAAGGCAAATAGAATGTTGGCCTTTATTTCAAAGGGATTGGGGTATTAAAAATAGGTAGATCCTGCTAAAACTGTACAAGACACTAGTCCAATCACACCTGAAATGCTATGAGCAGTTTTGGCAAACTTGTGTAAGGAAAGTTAAACTGGCATCAGAGGTAGTCAAGAGACTGTTCACTGGGTTGATCCCAATACAGAGGGATTTTCTTATGAGGAGCAGTTGTGTAGGTTGGGCCTGTACTCTTTAGAATATAGAGGAATGTGAGGCAAACTAATTGAAACATACAAGGTTCTTAATAGGTTTGACAGGGTGAATGATGAGAGGTTACTTCCCTTTGTGGGAGAAGTTGCCTGTTTCAAGACAGATGAGGAGTAATTTTATTTCTCTGAGGATAATTAACTTAGGCTGTAGTTAAGTATACTCCAGGCTGAGAGATTGATTTTTAATCAGTAAGGGGGTCGACGGTTACAGGGCAAAGGCAATAAGGTGGAATTGAGGATAATCAGATCAGCCATGATCTCATTGAAAGGAGGCACAGCTTCAATTGGTGAAATCGTTTCCTGCTTCTGTGGACTTGTAGTTTTATGACCTGTCTATGTTACCTTAAATATTCAGTAAACATACTGCCACTATCTTTTGTGCCAGAGAGTTCCAAGTTTGCACAACCCTCAGGAAAAAAAGTTTGTCCCTTTCCTGATAGAGGCACCCCTATAATTCTAAAACGGTGCCTCTTAGTTCTGGCTTCATTCACAAAAGAGAATATTGTTTCCACGCACACCTTGTCATGACTGAAACTTATGAGATACTGAACAATCAAGTCACCCCTAACTACTCTTAACTTCCAGTGGAAACAAGCCCAACACATTCATTCCAAGTTTCAATTTAATAAACCTCTTCTGAACTGTTTCTAGTGATTTGCATCGTTTAAGGTGACCAGAACTGCGCACAGTGTTCGAAATGCGGTTTCACCAGCACATTTTGTTTAACTGTAATATATCTGTGGTGATTGTAATGAGGTCAGCCAGCTGGACATCATAGAATTTCTGATGAAGGGTCTAGGCCTGAAATGTCGGTCTTTCTA
The DNA here is from genome assembly GCF_030684315.1 of Stegostoma tigrinum. Taxonomy (NCBI): domain Eukaryota; kingdom Metazoa; phylum Chordata; class Chondrichthyes; order Orectolobiformes; family Stegostomatidae; genus Stegostoma; species Stegostoma tigrinum. The sequence goes on along the minus strand of NC_081368.1, from coordinate 34,237,913 downwards.
CTGCTAAGATGCTGCTTGGCCTGCTGTGTTCATCCGGCTCCACGCTTTGTTATCATAGAATGAGTTCCCTGTTTGGGCTGTTAACCTAGTCCAGTTAGGGAGCCCTGGCTGACAGAAAGAAAGAGGCGTGTAAGAGATTCTGGCACTTTGAGAGCTGACTATGAAGAGGCAGTATTCGAGTCAAGGACTCTTCTTGTATAAATAAAGGGTGGCTGGGTCCGGGCCTCAGCCGAACTGTTGCACCATCCGTAATTTTTTTATGTTCAGTTCCTCTTGTAATATAGCATTCCAGTTTAATGCCTTGCTGTACATATGTGCCAATGTTTTGTGACTGATGCAGTAGAACACTTAAATCCTTCTGCGTCTTGGAAATCAGCAATCATTCTATTTACGTACTGCTCTGCTTTTTCTCAATTTTTCTCTCAAACTGGGTACCTTCATGTTTTCCAACATTATGCTCATTTATCAGATTTTTGCCTCCTGCCTTGACCTATCTATTTTTTGTCCTTGGGTCTCCTGTAAAGACCATTTAAAAAGAAATGGCTTCTACTTTTATTTGTATGCTGAAGTGAGAAAACCGTGTTAACAACCGGGGTTTGCTGCATGTTTTGAAAGCGAGTATTTTGATACTCATTGTAAGCTTTGTCTAAACAGCTGCTATTTTCAGTAGTGGTCACAACATGATTGTGGACCAACTGGAGCCGAGGGGTTATGTACAGTTTGATCTTTTGGTGCAAGTACCTGATTGATAACTGGTCTTGGATTTGTGACCAATGACAAAAGATCTGCTTGCCAAAAATTGTGATTGCATTTTGTTCACAGCCTTAAGCTATTCAGTTACGTGAGAAACCTTTTAGACCACCATCAGCTCACCACCTGTTTTCTGCAGTAAAAAACACTCTTAAACATGGAGAAAATCAGTTTATCTTTCTTTCAATAGTTGCTGCAAGCTGTGACTTTTAACTAATGTACCAGAACCCTTTTTTATAAATGAAGTAGCCACCTTGTTCCCTATGCAAATCAGTAGAAGCTTCTGGAAAAGAAGTACAAAGGGATCTTGGGAGTGTTGGTCCAGGATTCTCTAAAGGTTAACTTGCAGGTAGAGTCCGTAATTAAGAAAGCGAATGTAATGTTGTCGTTTATCTCGAGGGTTGGAATATAAAAGCAGCGATGTGCTTCTGAGGCTTTATAAAGCTCTAGTTAGACCCCATTTAGAAAACTGTGTCCAATTTTGGGCCGCACACCTCAGGAAGGACATACTAGCCCTGGAGCATGTCCAGCGGAGATTCGCACGGATGATCCCTGGAATGGTAGGTTTAACGGATGATGAATGGCTAAGGATCCTGGGATTGTACTCATCAGAGTTTAGAAGGGTGAGGGAGATCTGATAGAAACTTACAAGATAATGTATGGTTTAGAAGGGGTGGACGCTAGGAAGTTGTTTCCGTTAGGCGGGGAGACTAGGACCCGTGGGCACAGCCTTAAAATTAGAGGGGGTAAATTTAAAACTGAAATGAGATGGCATTTCTTCAGCCAGAGAGTGGTGGGCTTGTGGAATTTATTGCCACGGAGTGCAGTGGAGGCTGGGATGTTGGATGCCTTCAAGGCAGAGATCGACAAATTCTTGATCTCAGAAGGAATCAAGGGCTACGGGGAGAGCGCAGGGAAGTGGAGTTGAAATGCCCATCAGCCATGATTTAAGTGGCGGAGTGGACTTGATGGGCCGAATGGCCTTACTTCCACTCCTATGTCTTATGGTCTAAGAAAGACTGAGAAGCAGCAGTCAGGTCAGAGTGAACTACTTCAGAAGTTCCTGTGAACAGACATTACAGGACTTCATTCCTCGATTTCCGTCTGTCCGCAACATCCGTTTTTTTTCGTGTGTCAGATAAATAGTTTGTAGGATATTTAGCATTTTAATTACAGCTTAATCAAATTTGTCAGCAGTTTATAATTGTTTATCTCTAGCTAGAGTTAATTTAGTTGTAATTTTAGCCATTGTTCTTGTGTACAAAAGCCTGGTCTGTACTTTTTGTCAACCTGAGTCTAAAAGTTAGGTAAATTGGGGAATCTTTAAGTACTTAAAATCTTTTGCCCCTGCATAATGTTTTCCAAGGGATCAATCAGCTCAACTGGCTGGATGGCTGGTTTGTGATGCAGAGTAACAGTTCCACACTGCTGAGGTTACTGTGAGGGGCAATCCTTCTCGACCTCTTCTTGCCTTGGTCAGGTTAAATCACCACCAGTTACATCTCTCTGAGCAGCCATATGTCTAGCAAGACTGTTGCAACTTAGTAATTTCTTACATATCTTCGTCTCATCTGCTGATTTAGTTACCATGCCTTAGCTCCCCTCATACTAAGCCACTGATCCAAAATCTGAGGCCCTAGCACATACTGCAGCGTGGTAGTTCACTCACTACACTGTGCCAATCAGACAAAGACCTATTTATGTGTACTGTCTATTTTCTGCCAGCCAGCCAATCTTCTGTACATGCTAATATGTTACCCTGTACATCATGAGCTCCTACTTTGCAGATTAACCTTTTTATGTGGCACCTTGTCAAAAATACAGCACTTCAACATGCTTCTTTTTATTTACAGTGCATGTTATTTCTTGCAGACTCAATAGCCAACTTAGTGGCACCACAGTTGGCTCTTCGGCACAGCAGGGGAGCAAAAAGGCTGGGAGAGCTTTAGTGATAGGGGACTGAGTTGTGAGGGGAACTGACAGATAGTTCTGTGGCTACAGACAAGACTGCCAGATGGTATGTTGCCTTCCTGCTGCTGGGCCCAGTCTCTGAGCAGCTGCAGGGCATTCTGAATGGGGGTGTGGGTCAACAGCAAGCAATTGTGGGACATGACAGTATCACTGAAATGGATCGAGAAAGAACAGAGGTCCTGCAACAGCAATTTACAGAATTAGATAGTAAATTAAAGAGGAAGGCTACTAAGATGGTAATCTCTATATTACTTGCAGTGCCATGTGCTGCTGAGTGTAGGAATAAGATGATGGGGGAGGTGAGCATATCGTTAAAGGGGAAGTGTTGGATGGAGGGCTTTAGCTGTTTGGATCATTTGAGACAGTTTCTCCGGTAGATTGGATCTGTACCTGAATGGGTCTGGCATCATTGGCTGCTCATGGGGAGGTTTTAAATTAACTTGGCTGGGGGATGAGACACTGAATAGGTGTCCATTAGGTCCAATCAGGTATGGAAGGAATGTTAGGACAGTTAAGCAGGTGGATGACATGGGCCTGATAAGAGACAGGGGCAATCCAGAAAGCTAAATTGTATCTATTTTAATGCAAGAAGCTTGACTGCCTAGCTGATCAACACTACATTCATCCACATGAGGCCAGAAGATGTTGTTTCAATCAGTGAGACATAGTTGAAGGTAGGGCATGACTGGCTGCTCGATATTCCAGGGTTAGAAGTTTCCGGCACGATGTGGTTGGCCATTTAAGGAAGGTGGGGATGTTGCATTATTGATCAGGGAAGCCACCATGGCAGTAATGAGGGAGGATGGCTTGGAATGGTATTTAAATGAGGCCAGCTGGGTGGAGTTTAGAAATAAAAAAAAATGGACAGCTACTCGGGGGTTATACTGCAGGGTTTGCCACAGACAGAAGAAGATAAAGGAGCAAATGTGGAAGCAAATCACAGAAAGGTGTGAGAAACAGGGTAAGAGTTGTAAGGGATTTCAACTTTGCTAACATTGACTGGGATTGCCTTAATGTGAAAGGATTAGATGGGGTGGCATATTTAAAATGCATCCAGAAGAGCTGCTTACATCAGCCCATTGTCCTACTAGAGATAGGGCACTGCTAGACTGAATCCAAGGGAATGAAACCAGTTAAGCTTCAGTGGGTGGGCTTTTTGAAGGGAGAAGGATGGGAAGAAGGGAGATGGAGAAGTGAAGTGTTTAAAGTAGGGCAAGGCTAATTTCAATATCATTGGACAGGATCTGGCAAACATAGACTGTGGACAGCTACTTGCAGATAGATCCAGATCTGAAAAGTGAAATTTTTAAAAAAAGTATCCTGTTGCTTGAAGAGCAACAGTTGTGGGGAGCAGGTACAGGGAACTTTTGGTTGTAAAGAATTTGATAAGGGAAATGAAAGAAACATGTCAGGGAAAGTGCACTAAAAACAGTGGAGGCCTTTCAAAAGTAAGGAGTGTGCAGGAGGTTGCATAAGAAAAATAATTAGAGGGTTCACAAACTATCTTGGCAGTTAGGAAAACCCCAGGCTTGTTGAGATATGTCAAGTGTAAGAGAATTGGCAGGGAAAGAGTGGGGCCTATTAGAGACCAAAGGGACAACATGCGCATGACGCTACACAATGTGGCTGAGGTCTTAAGTGAATATCTTATTTCCTCTAAATACAACAAAAGACATTGTGGCCAGGAATTTATTTGGAATGGTAAAGTTCTAGACCATATTAAAATTAATGAGGAGGAGAAATTAGATGTTTTATTAGGCATAAAGGTGTATAAATCTCTAGGATCTGATGAGATTATCCCCAAGATGCTGTGGGATGCAATGGAGGAGATTGCTGGGTCCTGGCAGAGATATTTAATACTTTACTGATCACAAACGAAGTGGCAGATTACTGGAGGATAGCTATCGTTGTTTTGTTCAGTCAAGAAGGGCAGCAAGGATAGGCCAGGTAATTAGATTGGTTATTCTGAAGTTGGTGATATGGAAATGCTGGTGATATGGAAATTATGTAGGGAAAGAAGATCCGAGGGACAAGATATTTCAACACTTGGAAATTCAGGGCTTGATCAGGGATAGTTAACACAGATTTGTTGTAAGGATAGCCTGTCTGACTAATATCATTAAATTTTTTGAAAAGCTGGTGAAATATGTTAAGGGTAGTGCAGTTGGTATGATTTACATGGACTTTATTAAGGCTTTTGGCAGGGTCCAATACAGAAGGCTGGTCGAAAAGGTCAGAGCCCATGGGACCCAAGGCGAGATGGCAAACTGGATCCAAATCTGGCCTACAAACAGGAGGCAAAGTGTGATGGTGGAGGGTTATTGTTGTAATTGGAAGCCTGTGACCAGCAGTGTGCCACAAGGATTGGTGTTGGGACCCTTGCTGTTTGTTATGAACATTAACGCCTTGGAAGAGATTGTAGAAATTTTAATTAGTAAGTTAGTGGATGGTCGGAAAATTGGTGTTGGTGTTGACAGTGAGGAGGATGGTCTTGGGCTACAGTCTGATATTGATCAGCTATTAAATTGGGCAGGGCAATGACAGATTAAACTTAATCCTGATAAGTGTAAAGAGATGAATTTTAGGAGATCTAATAAGCAAGGATATCCACAATGAATGGTAGGTCCCTCAGGATTACTGAGGAATAAAGGGACCTTGGTGTACAAGTCCACAGATCCTTGAAGGTGTCTGGACAAGTAGATAAGGCAGTGAAGAAGGCATACGGAACCCTTTCCTTCAGTAGCTTGGATGTGAGCATTGGAGCAAAGAAGTCTTGTTACTACTTCATAAAGCATTGGTTAGGCTATGGATTGGAAAAGCTATGCAGTTTTGATTGCTACATTCTCGAAGGGATGTGATTATATTGAAGAGGGAAAGGAGAAGATTCACTAAGATGTTTCCTGGGATTCAAAATCACATTTATAAAGTGAGACTGTACAGGCTGGGTTTTCCTAGGTGCAGAAAAGGCTGAGGCAGGGGTTCGGGGATCTCACTGTGTCATACAAAACTGAGGCATAGACAATAGATTGTGACAATCTTGTTTCTATGGCAGACATGTCTGACATCAGCAGGCATAAGAATAAGTTGAGGAACAAGTGGTTTAGAGAAGATCTGAGGATTTTTTTTATCCAGAGAGTGATTGATAAATGGAACATGCTGCCTGAGAGGGTGGTGGAGACCAGTAATCTTACGATATTTAGGAAGCATCTAGATAAGCAATTAAAACACCAGGGCTGCAGTTTTCTTTGTTTTCTCATTTGTCTGCATTTTGACCCTTGGTCCACATTTGCAGGTTCACCTCTAATCTTGAATAGTTTTATTTTGTGTCCCCTGGTTGTTTGCTACCAGGTCATGCAACTCTTTTGCAGAGCTGGCTTGCTCTTCTGTGATAACAAAGTGTAGAGCTGGATGAATGCAGCAGGCCCGACCAGGAAGGCTGACGTTTTGGGCCTAGACCGTTCTTCAGGAAAAAGTTCTCTTTTTGTTAACTGATTTTTCTGTGGAACTGCATTGAAAATTTGACTGCTTATCTCATTGAATATCTTTGTCAAGTTTTTGTTTGGGACTGTATTCAGAATTGTAAAATAGTCGACTATTCTTAAAATGAGAAGATTTGTAAAGAAAAAACTTAAATCATAATAAACTTGTGGGAATAAACTTAAAAGCTATTTTCCCGATCACTTTCTGCAGGCATTTTGCATGTTGTTGCAAAACATTAGCCACACTTGGGTGGCACATACGTTATTTAGGTACAATATATGAAATATGTGGTTGACATTTGGTTCATTTTGTATGTGCTGTCTGAATGTTTGGAGGAGAATTTTTAAAATTTCATTCGTTGGCTTCTAGTGGAAGTTACTTTTTGTGGCCAACTGCCTCCTTAAAGCGCTCTCCCCCCCCCCCCCCCCCAAAAAAAAAAAAAAGCCTCGGGTGATTCAGTTTCCTCCCACAGTCCAAAGATGTGCAGGGTAGGTGGATTGGCCTTGCTAAATTGCCTGTAGTGCCTGGAATATTCTGGGTCAGGTGGGTTAGACAAGGGAAATGTAGGGGTGGGAGAATGGGCCTGGGTTTTCCTTGGTTTTCCACGGACTCTAATTTTGCCTTGTCAGGTTCAAAGAAGTGGAAGACAATTGTAATGCTATAAATATTGTTTGGGTTGGCATTTGTTAACTTGCCAAATAACAAGGGTATCTTCTTCTGACTAAATATTACCATCAGGTGAGTGACCTTTCATATACAGTTTCATAGTTGGTAAGTTTTTTTAAAAGTTTAAAGCGTTACATGCTCTTGAGAATTTATTTTAAATGGGTTGTGTTTTCTAATGCTATTTTCCAATCTAGTGATGGCCTTTAGAAGACTCGTTTTTCCCTATCTAGCCAATATTAGGAATTGATTCTAAGTTCAAAGTCTTTGGAATGAACGATCAAATCTCCCAATGTACCTGGTAATTGTGTATGTGCTGATAGTGGGAGAAGCAAATTTGAAGAACTTAGATATTCCCTCTGGCTCTTGTGTTTAAATCCAGTTCTGATTGATGTGATGAAATGGTCTTCTGGCTCACTAGTAAAATAATTTTGGATAGTCTCAATTTAGTGTGGACCAAGACCACAATTATTTTTAAAACATGACAAATGCACCTTGTTCTGATTTTGTGCTAATTAGGAGGCTAATATTGAAGTGATGCTCAGGATTTCCCAATTCTTTTCTAGATGAACATACCAGAGTGGATAGTAAATCTCCGACATGAACTGACACACCGGAAACTTCCTACGCTGGCATGGTGCAGAAAAGGTAGTAAAATCCTCTGTTGCTAAAAGTGAAACTGATCAATTTTTCTCCTGTCTCTTTTTTGTTTGTCTGTAATGCCGATTTTCTTTTCCTTGCTGTTCATTATTATTCCTTCCATTTGAAGAGAGTAGGATTTTGGTCCATACGTTGTCCTGTCACATGTCACCTCTCAAAGTAACAAATTAGGCCTGAGTCATGTATAATGCTTTGAGAATTATCTGTATTCCAAATGATGCAAACCTGGAATTGCAAAATGACAGCACAAAAGATGCCTATTTGGTTGACCACATTGCTCGAGCAAATTTTTAAAAATATAAACGTCCATGCCAGTTCTTAGGACAAACTACACTCCTCTTTCTCCATTAGAAGTGCTTGTTTTTTTCTTCCATCAAGTTTTTGTCTAATTCCTTTTTTAAAGTTACTCTTCATCCGGTAGTACAGAACTTTGAATATTGCTGCTGTATCAGGAAAACACCGTTGCTGAATTTCAAATAATTAAAGGAGAAAAAGGTGCTGACTGGTTTGCTAGTTGACTAGCCATTGAAGTGTTGCCATTAGAAAGAAACAGGGAATTACAGGCTTAAGTTTTGAACATATTACTTTTTTTTGCAGAGACTAGTCACTGCTGTTATTGCACAACTTAATAGACTGACAGGAGATTCTGTTACAAAATGTTGATCTTTGTATTCATGTGTACTCGAGACGAGTCAGTCCTATGAGCATGAAACTGAGTCTGGAAAATTTCACGTATAACCAATTTCTGTTAACAGCGAGTTGTGCCGAACTTCTTCTTGAGTCAGTTCACATTATATTGTTGCTTGGGTACTGCGTCTGACTATTATTGGCTTGGTGCAAAGAGTCAAATCTATAGCAACCAACCAGTAACTTCATTAACAGGTCAGGCAGCATCGGAGGAGCAGGAAAGCTGATGTTTCGGGTCAGGACCCTTCTTCAGACCCTTCTGATGCCACCTGATCTGTTGTGTTCCTCCAGCTTCACACTGCGTCATCTCAGACTCCAGCATCAGTAGTTCTTACTATCTTTCACTGACTTCATTAGGTAGTTGAAACAGACTACAGTATAATTGCATGTGTGCTGTTTCATAGAATATAATCATAGAATCCCTACAGTGTGGAAACAGGCCCTTCGGCCCAACCAGTCCACACAGACTCTCAGAGCATCCCACCCAGACCCTTCTACTATAAGCCATCTAATCTACACATCCCTGAGTGCTATGGACAATTTAGCATGGCCAATCCACCTAACATATCCATTTCTGGACTGCGGGAGGAAACCCAGCACCTGGAGGAAACCCACGTAGACATGGGGAGAATGTGCAAAATCCACACAGGCAGTCACCCGAGACTTGATTCGAACCTGGGTCTCTGGCACTGTGAGGCAGCAGTGCTAGCCACTGAGCCACCGTGCCACCCTAGAAGGCTAGAATCTACACACACCCACTAGGTTTTTCTGATGTTCCCTGAATAGCCAAAGAATTTAAAGGCTATTACCGGAGAATAGGAGCACATGCTGGCTAGCATATCTCTCCCTGGTCCTCGGTGTACTTTCCAAGCATGAGGTCGTCAACTTCATGAAGGTTGATCTCCATACTATTTGCTGCTTACTTGCCCAAAATCCTTTTTATATTTATCCTTTTCTCCTTATCTTTTTGAACTGTGGTATCCTATTTTTCGTTTGTTCTAAAGCTCATCTAGCGAGCCTGTGTCTTTCCATAATAGGCTCACCCCAAGGACACTGTTAGGATTACCTCCTAGTCTTCCACCAGATAAGGATTTAGTCACTGGCTGGAGCCTGCATATGTTCAGTTCACAGGCTGCTGTTTGTATGTGTGAACAGCCCTTGGCCAACAGTTGATCTAATGTCCCTTTGTAGTTTACTGTCATTCCACAATTTGCAGTAAGCATTGTTCTGGATCTGAAGCTTCCTTTGTCTTCGATAATTATGTGGACCCTACTCCCTACGTTGGTGGCTTTGCACACCTGTGGCCATTACTGATGTTTCTGACAGAAGATTTAACCATTCACTGAAGTTAATACATTCATGTGTAATAAAGGGATTGAATGTTGCTTCGAGACCACATAAAGAGGTTACATTACAAGCTTGAATAATTTTAGTAAAATACTTGTTAGGGTAGTGCGTGATTAACATATAGTTTTCACGTGTTTGAGCTAGATAAGTATGGACTGTACTCCACCAAAGGAACATGTTCCTTCTCTCTCCCTCTTCCTCTCCCACACTCCCACACTCGCGCACACACACACACCCCTATCATAGTGCCCTTCTGGGTGGGGAAAGTACTTGGGGACAAAAAGACCACAGTGTGAAGTTTCAACCTCACTGTATAGCCATCCGCTCATTTACAGAACCTGCGACTTGTTTTGGGTTTGGTGTTTTTTGTTTCAGCTTTTTAGCAGTTGCGGTGTTTTATTTATGTTACTGTTTTGTGGAGTTGTTATCGTCATCTCTGCATAATACTAGAATCTGAGCCATTTGTTTCACAATCAAAATTCTGGTGTCAGTGTATTAATTTATGTCTGTAAAACAATTAGTCTTTTTCTCCACCCAGTGGTGTTTTCCCTCTGCTTCTAAAGTCATGTGCTAATGTTGAGATCCAGTTATCTGGAATACTACCAGTAGTATAATTACTTCCTTGAGTATTTATTGTTGAGAACCTAGATGGGGAGTATGGCAGGCTGTTGATTTGTGTTGAGTGTTGGGCTTCATCCTGATCACCTAAAGTCCACAAAAGTGCATTCTAGAGTGCAGAAGTGGGAACTCTATTTCTCTTTTCATATTTTATGATTTTAAAGTTAATTATATTCTAACTGTAGACTTGGTTTATTTAACGTGAAGTATATTTTTATTAAGGACACAATTTATTCTAGACGAGTAATAAGTTATTATATATTCTGCTATAAACTAACATTGCACTGAAGATAGTAATCAGAAGTGAAAATCCTAACTGACCTTTGCTCTCCTTCCTAATACAGGAGAATGAATCCAATTTTTGTATCCTCCCAATGCACCTCTTATGATCAGCTGACTAAACACATAGGGAAATCAGGCCTCAGACTTACTGGTCTTTGAGACTCGGCTAGGTATTGTCTTTACTAATTAATCTGCTACAGAATCTATATATCAAATAACGGAGAGACAGTACGTTTTGTTTCAGTCTGGAGCAACAAACTTCCACAGCTGAAAGATGGATTTCCATTTTAAAAATATAGCCAATTTGCTTTGATTTATGTTTAACTTGCAACAATTGTTTAATTGCTTTCATAGCTAAAAATGCAGTATTAAATTTGAAACAATAGTACTTGTATTTGAGTAGATGAGGGGGTGTATTTTGTTATAAGATTACTCAATTGCACTGTTGATCACCATGTGATGTGTTTCCTACCTCCACCCCCACTACTTGTGGCCTTTAGAATAGTTTTGGTGTCCCTTCTGTATTGCTAGCTGAGAGCCACTTGTTCAGATCAAACTCTGGGACTTGTTGTGTTTTGTACTTTGTAGTTGTGCTGATACCGATGCTTTTTGTTGATGCTGTCCTTGTATATTCAGTCTTTAAATACCTAATATTTGGCGTATTTACGTTAGAAAAACTATTTCCAATATTAAAACTTTTTGACTTTGGAAAGCATTATACCTGAACCTGTCCTAAAGATAGAAGTTGGTGTTTTGGCTTTGTAACTAGCAAGAAAATAGAGATAACTTGAAGGTTTTATGTTGCCTATCTTTCTTCATTTATCCATGTCATCAAGGTTTTCACTCCACGTGACAAAATAGCAAGAAGTGGGAGTGGCTACACATGCCCCCTAACAATAACCACATAGAAGTGAGGTAGAAAGGAAGAAATATTTGGAGCTTGTCAGAAAGGCATATCGATAATCTTGGGAGATTTTAATCAATATATAGATTGGGAAAGCTGGATGACCAGATGATTGAATGTTTTTGGGATAGTTTCATAGCATAGCATGTTCTGGTGATGTAGCATGTAAAGGGCTATTTCAGATTATACAGAATTACTGCATTCTAACAAGTCAGAAATGTTCTGAGGAACAGAACAACATCCAGCGAAAAACGTTGTCAAACATGAAGAAAAGGCACATAATTGTACATAGGCAGGTGCAAGTCAGAGGATTGGATAGCACAAAAAAGGCAGCAAAGAATGATGGCTTTAAAACATATTGAATAAACGGTTGGAATATAAGGGAAATATTTAAAATAGCGGTCTTATAAGTATTTTAAAAGGAAAAAAAAATATTGAAAATGCCGTTCATGATAGAAAATAAAATGGTGCCAGATGGGATGGAAGGTATATTGCATGGGCGGCACGGTGGCTCAGTGGTTAGCACTGCAGCCTCACAGAGCCAGGGACACAGGTTCATTTCCAGCCTTGCAACTGTCTGTGTGGAGTTTGCACGTTCTCCCCGTGTCTGTGTGGGTTTCCTCCGGGTGCTCCGGTTTCCTCCCACAGCCCAAAGATGTGCAGGCTAGGTGGATTGGCCATGCTAAATTGCCTGTAGTGTTCAGGTGGTGTGTGGGTTATATCGGGGGATGGGTCTGGGTGGGATGCTCCAAATGTCTGTGTGGACTTGTTGGGCTGAAGGGCCTGTTCCCACCCTGTAGGGAATCTAATCTAATCAGTTTTTGCTTTAGAGAGTACAAGTAACATCCCAGAAATGACTAAAAATCAGGAAATGGAATGGAGGGAAGGACTGTGGAAAATTTATAACTGCATGTGCAGTGGTACTGAATAAATTTTCAGAGCTGTGACCTGATAAATACCTTAACCGAATAGACTGCGTCCTTAAAAGAAGTATCTAGTGAGAGGGCTGATGTATTGATTTTCATTTTTAAAAGCTCTTGAGATTAAGGAAAGGGTCCACTAGATTGAAAAGACAGCAAATGTAATTTCTTTATTCAAAAAGGGAGGAAGGCAGAATGAAGAACCTATGGGTGAATTAGTTCAACCTTGTCGTAAGGAAAACATTAAAGCTAATATGAAAAGTCTTGCAGTAGGGCAGTTGGCTAAGCTCAATGTGATTAGGTAGAGTCAAATGCTTTGTGAAGGTGAAATCCTGTTTGACTGATCTATTGGAGTTCCTCGAGGAAGCAGCATGTGTTGTGGATAAAGGGGAATTGGTGGATGTACTGTACTTGGATTTCCAGAAAAGGATTAATTAAGGAAAGAAAAGGCTTATTGCTTAGGAGCTTGCATTTTGGCGTCGACTAACAGAAACATAGTGTGGGCAAAAATGGGTGGCCTTTTTCGGGTTGGCCAGACATAACAAGTGGTGTGTGATGTGGAACAGCAGTGAGAACTACAGATTTTGACAATACAGATGAAACTGGATGCACCACCTGACGTTAACCGAAGAATCAGAAAAGACAATGGCAGGAACAGCTCTGTCGACCCTGCAAAGACCTCCTCACTGACACCTGGATCTAGTGTCAAAATTGCGAGAGCTGTCTCAGACTGGTCAAGCAACAATTCGACAAATTCATACTCATTGTCTAAGGTATGACTCAGTGTCCCAGATACCACCATCACCATCCCTGGATCTGTCCTGACCAACAGGCAGAACAGACTGGCAGAGATGACAGCACAGTAACATACAGTCAGGCAAGAGTTACCACAGGAGTTCCCAACGTTGACTCTGGACCCCATGAAGTCTCATGGCTTCAGATTAAACATGGGATGGAAACCACCCGCCGATTACTATGTACTGACCTCTGTCAGCTGATGAATCAGCACTTTTCCATGTTGAACAACACTTGGAGGTAGCACTGAGGATGACAAGGGCATAAAATGTACTCTAATGGGGAATGTCCGGGTCTACCACCAAGCTTGGCTTAGTAGCAGCACTTCTGATTGGGTCCTTAAGGACATAGCTTCTAGACTGGGTCTGAGACATGTGATGAAGAAACTGGCAAGAGTGAAAAACATACTTTTCCTCATCCTTACCAAGCTGTCAGCTGCAGATGCATCTGTCCATGACAGTATCAGTAAGCGTGACCACTGCATAGTCCTTGTGGAGACGAAGTCTCACCATCACATTGAGAATTCATCCTGTTGTGTGGTGTGGCGCTATTACCATGCTAAACGGGACAGACTTTGAACAGATCTAGCAACTGAAGGTTGTGGCATCAACATCAACAGACTTGTACTCCATCTCTTGATCAATACCATTAAGCCAGGAATCACCGTGGTTCAAGGGAGAGTACAGGAAGTCATGCCAAGAGCAATATGAGGTGTACCTTCTGCCACATCCAGATGTGAGTGGTGGTGGACAATTAAACAACTGACTGGAGGAGGAGGAGGCTCCACAGAATACTCATGTTCAATGCTGGACGAACCTTACAGATAGATAAGGCTGAAGCATTCACAGCAAACTCGAGTGCTGAGTGGATGATCCTTAGTCAGCACCTCCAAACCCCCGACCACTTCCATCTAGAAGGACAAGGGCAATGGAGACATGGGAAAGCCACTAACTGCAAACTCCTTTCCAAGCCACTGACCATCCTTTAGTGTTGCTGGGTTAAAATCCTGGAATTCCCTCCCTAAGAGCATTGTGGATCAACCTACGGCAAATGAACTGTGGCAGCTCAAGAAGACAACTTGCCACCCCTTTCTCAAGGGCACCTAGGGACAAACAATAAATATTAGTGACTCTGTCTCACTTGTGAGACATAAAATCAAATTGACTAATTGTCTTTGATGGATGGATGGACAGAAGGCCTTGTTGTCAGTTTGCTGATCACTCCAAATTGGATAAGAAAGTTGTGATTGAAAGATATATTGTTTTTGGAATTTGGATTTCGAAATAGTGACAGTGCGCTAGTTACCTTTTTTGGAGGGATTTTTAAAAGAAAGGTTAATAATTAGGAGAAGGCCTAATTTGAAGTCAGAATGAGTTTTTTTTTCTTTATGGGAGCATTGGACAAATCAGGAAAAGTACTGTTGCCTCAGTAAGTTTTTGGTTAGAAATCTACAGGTGATTAGTTGTAAAATTCAAAGCTGCATTTTGTGTATTAATTGTTATCTGCTTTAATCTTTCTGTTTTAATTAGGTTACTTCAAAGATCACTGTTTACTTGTTTAGATGTTGACACTTTATTCACATGATTTGTATTAATCTATTGGGACTCCCTTATCTGCAAAGACTTGTTATTCAGCCTCTCATTTTGTATTTTATCTATTGACATTCTTATTTACCTGGAATGATCTTGCCCTTATCTTTCAGCCACTATATTCTCTGCCTTTATGCCTTTCTCTATTTGACTTGAGTCAGCAACAGCACTTCGAAAACTTGTGATTTTTAAATAAACCTTTTGGACCTTAACATGGTGTTGTGTGACTTCTGATTTTGTCCACCCCAGTCCAACACTGGCACCTCCACATTATGTGATATGCAGATAGTGTATGTTACGATTTTGTGTGTTTGGACATTTACTTAGGGAGTGAGTTAAGGTTGATCCTAAAAGAATATCTAGTCCAGAATATTAAAATTTGTTAAGAGTCTGTTTTGGAAAGTGAGTTAACATTTCAGATGCAGATCTGTCATTGCTGAGACAAATGAAATTAATAGCAAACCATTGCCAGCAGAGGGAAGTGCTGTTCTGTTCTGTTAACATTCCTTTAAAGTATGCTTACGTGTACTGTTTTTGTTGGATAGCATTTTGAGTGACCAGTTACTAAATTTTTTTTTGTTCGATATGTGGGTATCCCGGCATTTATTGCCTGTCCCGAATTGCTCTTGAAAATGCTGGAGCTGTTGACTTAAACCGCTGCACTCGGGGTGGGAATCATACCTGACGTATAAGGAGATGGTTGTGGTTGTTGGAGGTCAATCATCTCAGCTCCAGGACATCTCTGTAGAAGTTCCTCAGGGTAGTGTCCTCAATCCAACCATCTTCAGTTGCTTCATTAATAACCTTCTTTCCATCAGGTAAGAAATGGGGATGCTTATTGATGATTGCAGCGTTCATTCGTGAATCCTCAGATACTGAAACAAGATCTGGACAATATTCAGGCTTGGGCTGACAAGTGACATTCACGCCAGGCAATAACCATCACCAGAAAGAGACAATCTAACCACCACCCCCTGACATTCAATGGTGTTATTGTCACTGAATCTCCCACTATCAAAATCCTGGAGGTTATTGTTGATCCGAAATTCACTGGACTCCCCACGTTAACAGAGTGGCTATAAGGGCAGGCCAGAAGCTAGGAATACTGTGGTGAGTAACTCACCACCTGACTCCAGTCATCATCTCAGAGGCACAAGTCAGGAGTGTGATGGAATACCCCCCCAGTTGCCTGGACGAGTGCACTCCAGAAGCTTGATGTTTTCCAGGACAAAGCAGCCTGCTTGATTGGCACTACATCCATACGCATCCACGCCCTTTTCCACTGATGCTCAGTCGCAGCAGTGCGTACTATCTACAAGATACAGAAATTCACCAAAGATTCTCAGACTGCACTTTCCAAATTTTGTGACCACTTCCATCTAGAAGGATAGGGCTGCAGACGTATGGGAGCACCACCACCTCCGAGTTCCCATTCAAGCCACTCCCCATACTGACCTGGATATATATCGCTAATCCATCGCTCTGGCTGGGTCAGAATCTTGGAATTCCCTCCCTAATGGCTTTGTGGGTCAATCTGCAGCGGTTCAAGAAGGCAGCACACCACCACCTTTTCAGGAGAAACAAGGGATGGGTAAGAAAAGTTGGTCAGTGAGCGATGCTCATACCCCACAGATTAATAGAAAAAGAAGGTCCTTTTTATACATAGGTACACCCTCCAGTGTTATTGGAGGTGCTAGTTCAGGATTTTCACCCATGGATGGTGAACATATAGCAATATAGATACAAATTTGTAAGGTGTGTAGCCTTGAAGGGACTTTTATAGATGGTGTGCCCATCTACAGCCTTTTGTCCTTCTTGGTGATCAAGATTGTGGATTTGGATGTTGTTGTCAAAAGAGCCATGGTGAGGTACTTGTAGGTGACACGCACTGCTATCACTCTGTTGATTTAAAGGGAGTATATGTTGATGGTTTGCCAAGTAATTGTGCTGCTTTGTTGAACTCGTGTTGTTGGAACTCTTCGTCTAGACTCGATCAAACCCCTGAGGTGTGCTTTGTACACATTGGACAGGTCTTAGGAAAATTTAAGAGTTGCCATTCATCACAAAAATCCATAGCCTGTGACCTCCCCTTGTCATCACAATATTTATTTGTGGTGGTTTCAAAGATGGTAATGCCATTGAATTTCAAGCAGTAATGGTTGAATTCCCTCTTGTTGAAGATGATCATGTCTGTTACAGCCACAGTTCAGTAAGATCTGACCGTAATGTTAATTTACGAAAGGACAAAGGAAGTATTTTAAAACACATAGAATTATAGAATAGTTATAGCACAGATGTCATGTGGTGTTGGCCTCTACAAAAGCAATTCAACTAGTGCTACATGCCAGCCTTGTTTTATTTCATTCTGCGCTTTTCCTTTTTCAGATAACGATCAGTGTCTCAATTGACTGTGTCTGCAGCACACTTTCAGACAGTGCACCTTAGACCCTAATCTCCAACTTCATGCAAAGGTTTTTCTTTAGTTGTTGCTTCTTTTGCCATTCAGCTTAAATCTGGTGCCCCCTGGTTCTTCTCTTTTTTACAAATGTTCTAATGTACCCATTCCCCCTATGATTTTGAATCTCTGAAGCTTCTCTTCAAGGAGAACAGTCTCAGCTACTCCAATCTATACATGTAACTGAGGTTAATTACTCCAAGAATTATTCTCAAATCTTTTCTGCATTCTGAGAGCTTTTAAATTCCGCTCAAGGCGTGGTGCTCGCTTGTGTCCCGTTTAGAATTGCACATTTGTTTTATTCTGTGTTCTGACTGTCAAAGTGAATGATTTCATGCTTCTCTGCATTAAATTCCGTCTGCTTGTCTGCTCGTTCCACCATGTTTACGACCTTCTGAATTTTTACATTGCTCTTCTCATGGATTACAAAGCTTATGTTACACGTTGTCCACAAATTTTGAACTTTGTGTCCTCTGCAGCCTATATGACTTATTACCAAGATTTTATGTCTCTCTAGGCATTACTGTGTTAAATAGTCTTTCATATAAATGCAAATTGTTTGTATGATAGTGAACAACCAAAGAATGTTTTAAGGAAAGTTTATTGGGGCTTTCCTCCTAGAAAATGTAGCTTTAAAATTAAATTGCAATTTCCTTAAGATAATTTTTGTGATAGAATTTTTTTTATTGTACCATCTGTACTGGAAGTGCGGGTTCAATTAACTGAGCAGGGATTTTGTTTCTTCCTAAGGTTGTGAGTTTGTTTTGGAGTGGTTACGACAGCAGTACTGGAATCGACAATTAGGAAACAATCTTGTGGATAATTGGGTCTTGGACTCTCAGGAAGAGGAGGAAGCTGATGATGAAGCCAAAATACAGGAAGAACTGAAACAGAAGGAGTTAAGTGGTTGGTACATGAAAGATAAATAAATAATTGTTACAGTCATTAATCAATCGCATGTTATGTAACAAATAACTTATTCCTGCTTAGATTTGCTTTAAAATTGCATTTTTATTTTGTTAAATTTTTCATGCAGAAGAAAGGATGATTCATGAGTACCAATGTGTTTTAATTGTAAAAGGCAGGCATTATACTTTATGGGGCTTTGGGTGTGGAGGTTGCTGAAGGTAAATGCTGGAGAATGAAGAGATTTCTGGTGGAGGAGGGAAGGAAATGGCATGAAGCGAAGTGGAGGGGAGCCACAGCAGAGGTGGGGAAGAAGGGGAGAAGTACTGCAGACTGAGAGGTGGGGGCCCAAGGAGATTTGGGCGTGTTGCCAGCAGGGTAAGGAAGAGAATAAGGCTTTATACCTGTCAACAAAAGAATTTTTGGCTGACTAAGATTGAGGAAAGCTTGAAATCGCTGAGGTAATTAAACCCTTGCAAATACTGTTCTAGAAAAGTTTTCTTGCACACATGGCAGGAGTTATTCCCCTTCTGTGCCCCACAGTATGTTTTTTCCCCAATATACCCTGTGGTAAATGACTTCACCAGCTATTACACTGCTTCCTTCCTGTTGTATCTATAGACTATATCTTTTCTGTCTAACACGTCATTATTGGCTACTTGGTTAAGGCACTTTGGGTAAGTTGAACCATTCTATAATTTGAGATGGTCACTTTGTTGGAAAATTGTCGAAAAGAAGCAATGACCAGTATTTCAAGTTGTCTTAACAAAAGTGTGTAGTTTGAAGTAAACTGATAAATATACTGACTCATAGAAGCCATGATGTGGAGGTGCCAGCATTGGACTGGAGTAGACAAGGTCAGAAGTTACACGACATCAGGTTATAGTGCAGCAGTCACTCCACCAAACGAAGGAGCAGCACTCTGAAAGTGTTTGATTTCAAAAAGATCTGTTGGACTATAACCTGATATCGTGTGACTTCTGACTATGACGCATAGAAGATTTTGGTGTTTTCATATCTCACTTTCATTTATGTTTAGAATCTTTTATAGGATGTGGTCACTAAAAGCATCAGAATGCTTGTTTATCAGGCTACTACATCTTGTGTTCCCAACTTTCCTCTGTCCTGCCATGAACAGGAATCTTAGACAAGGTTCAATAGGCATCTGAAACTTTTCAGTACTTTGCTGAGAGACTGTTCTTACCAAGCTTGACCAAGAAAAGGCAAACTACACTCGGAAAGTCTTCTAATTCAGCTTATGGGCTATTCATGTGGATATTACTACTGATATTGGTAGTTACTGTTACAGAAAGAGCATAAAATATCTTAAGGAGGAGAACTGAAGATATTTAGTTAAGATCTTCTCTTTACCACAATGGATATTATATAGCAGGTTTTGAATTTGACTGAGATAATAGGAACTGTAGATGCTGGAGAATCCGAGATACCAAGGTGTAGAGCTGGATAAACAGCGGGCCAAGCAGCATCTTAGGAGCAGGAAAGCTGACATTTCGGGCCTAGACCCCCCCCCGCCTGAAACATCAGTTTTCCTGCTCCGAAGATACTGCTCGGCCTGAGGTGTTTATCTAGCTCTGAACCTTGTTGTTTTGCGTTTGACTGTTGAATTTAAGCAACGATATTGTAATACAGTTTTAATCTTTCGAACATTTTGATGCACGTTGAAACATTTGCTTTAAAAATCTGCAGTGTTAATAAGCCAAGATAAATCTTCCATATGTAATACTTCCACTTTTTCTTCTTCCCCCAGACAAAGCCCGAGAATTGCTGACTTCCTTTGAGAAAGAACAATTCCAGGTATATAATTGAGGAAGATTTAAGTTTCTAGTTCAGTTCCAGTAATTCACCTTTGCAAAAAAAAATCCATTTAATGTGTGAGTTTGATTCAGTAGAAAAGAAGTAGGTGGTTTGAGGAATAAGTATTTGTACAGTACTTTTTAAGCATTGATGACAGACATCATTTTACAAGAGACAGTAAAGCCTGATCTTCTGGGAAGTGGTAATCCATTTGGTCCTGCTGCTGCTTCTTAGCTCATTGAGACAAGAAGAGTCAAATGGTCAACTACTGGCTGTTCAGCGGGAAGGTGACCAATTAGAAGTGTAAGGCATCTCTGCACTCAATCTGGATTTGAAGCTGAGACATGATAAAGTCTGCATGTTCTGCAGCTGTAAAATCTGGTCCAGTGTTAGTAACTGGGAGCAGAACAGACCTGAAAACAGTTATGCACTTCATGATTAACTTCTCTGTTTCTGATGAAATTATTTGAGGTGAGATGTAGGCAAGGCAATAAAATAACTCACTTAGGTTTTGCAGAACTCACTCTACAGATAGTGTCATGAGATCCTCCGCATCCAGCTAAATAACTGGAATAGGCAGATTGGACTTCTCTTCTGAAGGACTCTGTTTCAAATGAAGTACTACTCCCTCAGTCCTGCATTTAAGTATGAGCCTGAATCTTGAGCTGTAGTTCTGTTGTGAGGCTGAGGCCTGTATTCCACTGATTTGAGAAAATACGACCAATTGAACCAGGCTACCAAATTCGTAAATTGTGTGCTTCAGTATCCATTTGAATTTTGAGCCTTCCTAGGGCCTGTTGATAACAACTAAATGGTAGGTTGTCCTAACATGTGCTTAATTCAGGACCATATTAACATAGTTTGTTTAATTTTAGTAGATTCTGGAAATGTTCCATCAGACCAGACAATAGCAAATATTTAAACCCCCCCCCCCCCTCTCTCTCCTCTCTCTCTCCCCTCCCCCCCCCCCCCATACAGGAAAGGAGAGAGGCAGGAAACAGTAAACTATAAGCCGTTTTGCTTGATGTCAGTTTTGGGGAAGCTGTTAGAATCAAACACTTTGAAAAGATTATGGCTGCACCTTTCAAATAGCTCATGATAATTCTGGGATCTTAACTTTTTATGATCTATAACAATGACTTGGATGTAGGGAATGAATGTCTACCTAATTTCGCAGATGACACCAAGATAGGTAAGAAGGTATGTTGTAAAAAAGACAGGGAAGCTGCACAGGTGTATAGATAGGTTGAGTGAAAAATTTGGCAGCTGAAGTGTAATATGGGATAATGTAAAGTTATTCACTTGAGCAGAAAGAATGAACAGGAACAGTATTACTTAAATGTAGGACAACTGTGAAATTCTGAGCTGTTTCAGGTATTGTAGTGCATAAATCAGAACAAGTTGCTGTGCATGTACTGCACACAATTAAGAATTCCGTCAGGTATGCTGTCCTTCATTTAGTTTCAAATCTTATAATAAAGTTGTTATTGCTTCAGTCATGCAGGGCGTTGAGACCACATCTCAAAACTATGATCACTTTTAGTTTCCTGATTTAAGGAAGAATATAGTGCATTAGAGGCATTTTAAAGGAAGTTTACTGGAGTAAAATCTGGAATGAGTGTGTATTTATAAAGATAGGTTGGACAAACTCAGCCTGTTTCCACAGGAGTTTAGAAAAGTGAAGAGTAGCTTGATTGAATTGTATAGACCCTGAATTTGACAAAATGGGCATGGAAGGGAGGCTTCCTTCTGTAGGTCATTCCAGCATAAACTGGCAGTGTTTTTAAAAATAGGTAGTTCCCTCTCAGGACAGAGATGAGTGTCTTTGTCTTTTTCCCAGAGTTGTGCAAATTTGGAATACTGTGCCTCAGAAGGGTGTAGAGGCAGGGTTGTTGATTATTTTTAAGGCAGAGTTGGATAGATTCTTATGAGCAGGGAAATCCAGTTTATTGGGGGTAGATGAGAATAGTGAATTGTAAGTAGACCAATCAGTGTGAATGGCAGAAGAGGCTTGAGAGGCAAAATGATCTGTTACTCTTGTTTGTTTATTTATGAAGTTAGTGGTGATGCAAAGGATGCAGTTCTTCAGGTTGAACAATCTTGTCCAAAGTGTTTAAAATATAGTTTATGACTCAGCACAGAAAGATCCCAGTGAGGAAGAAGATCTCTAGAAAGGGAATAAACCGATCATGATTGACCAAGTAAGTTAAAAATCGTGTCAAATTAAATGTGAAGACATGCAATGTGGCAACGATTAATGGTAAACCAGAGGATTGGGTAAGTTTTAAAAACGAACAAGAATGCCAAAGTAAAAGGAATGAATTAAACTGAGGGCACATTACCAAGTAATGTAAAAATAGATAGTAAGAGCTCCTTTAAATATATAAAAAGGAGAACTGAGGCCAGAGTGAACCTAGGCCCCTGAGAGAATGAGATTGGGAAATAATGGGAACAAAGAAATACCAGAGGAGTTGAATAAATACTTTCCATCAGTTTTCAGTGTAGAGGACATTAATAGCATTCCAAAAGTACAAAACAAGCAAGGGACAAAATGGGGGTGGAAATAAACACCGCAACTATCACTAAGTAAAATTAGGGGGAAACTAATGGGACTCTAGACTGATAATTCCCCTGGTCCCAGGATTTTAAATAAAGTTGCTACGGAGATAGTGGATGTGCGATTAGAAATCTTTTTAGAATCACTAGATTGTGGGCAAATCCCAGAGGATTCAAAATTTGCCATTAACACCATATTTAAAATGGGGTAGAGCAAAAATGCAGGTAACTGAGCCATTGGGAAAATACTGGAGTGTTATAAAGGATCTAATAGCAGACCATTTAGAAATGCCTAACATGATAAAGCAGAGCCAGTCGGTGTTTGTGAAAGGAAAGCTATGTTGGACAAATTTGAAGAAGTGAGGAGCAAGATAGATAAAGGGAACCAGTAGATATTAAACACCATTTGGAAATCCAAACATATTATAAGGAAGCCATGTGAGGCTGCTTAACAAAATAGGAGTCCATAGTGTTGTAATATTTTAGCATGGATAGAGGATTGGCTAGCAGATGGAGGATTTTTACAATGGCAAACTTCTAGTGAAGTGCTTCAGGAATCTGATGGGCCACAATAATTTACAATATATATCCACGTCATGGTAGAATTGAATATTATTTTAATTGAGAAAGCTGCAGCACAGAGGTCCTTGTACAGAAACTGCAAAAAACTAGCACCCGAATTCAGTGGGCAATAGAAAAGGCAAATGGTCTGTTGACTTTTATCTCAAAGGGAATGGGAGATAACAATAGCAAGGTCTTGCTAAACGTTTTCAAGGCACTAGATTATCTTCAGCCAGAGGGTGATGAATCTGTGGAACTCATTGGTGCAGAATGGTATGGAGGCTGAGTCATTTGACTGTATCCAAGATTGAGATTGGTACGTTCTTGATTAGTAAGAGGATTGAAGATTAAGGGGAGAAGGGAGTTGAGAAATGTATCGGCTAGGATTGAATGGCGGAACAGACTTGCTGGGCCAAATTGCCTAATTCCACTCCTATATGAAATGTAATACACTCGTTGAATTATTGTGTTTGCTGGTTTGAGTATTTGGATGTTTATCTTGAAAAAAGTGCTGTAAAATAAAGATTTGGTGCACTCTGATGTGTGAGATTTGATGAATTTTTAGTTTTCATTGTTTAGAAGGGTACAGACCTGGGAAGAAACTGTGCTGTCCTTCATGCAGCACTAACTACAGAGAGTCTCTTGGATTCTGTGTTGATGAATTATTCTCCCTCGTTTAACTTTATGCTGTAATGAGGATGATAGAGTCATACAGCTTGGAAACAGACCCTTCAGTCCAACTAGTCCATGTTGACCATAATCCCAACTCTTCCGACCTGCCTGCCCTTGGCCCATTTCCCTTCAAACATTTGTTAGTCATGCACTTATCTGAATGTCTTTTAAATGTTGTAACTGCACTCGCATCCACCACTTCCCCTAGCTGTTCATCCAACAGGAAACAGTATTTTTTTAAAAATTGGCCCCATGTCTTTTAAAAATCTTTCTCTCACCTTAAAAATATGCCCCCTAGTCTTGAGATCCCTCACTCTAGGTGGGGGGAAAAAACTGGCCATTCACCTTATCTATGGCGCTCATTATTTTATAAACCCCTGTAAGGCTACCTCAACCTCCTGCGCTGTAGTGAAAAGAGTACCAGCCTTGCCTTATAACTCACTGTCCATTCCTGGCAACATCTTGATAAATCTTTTCTGAATCCTCTCCATCTTAATAATATCCTTCCTGTAATGGAGACCAGAACTGGACACAGTACTCAGAAGAGGACTCACCAATGTCCTATACAACCTCAGCATGACATCCTAACTCCTATGCTCAAAAGGTTTGAGCAATGCGGCAAGAATGCTAAGTGCCTTCTTACTACTCTACCTACATGTAATGCAAACTTCAAAGAATTATGTACCTGAATCCCCCTGTCTTTGTTTTACAATACTGTGTAAGGCCTGACTTTTAGTTGTGTATGTCTTGCCTTTGTTTGCTTTATCAAAAACGGAAAAGGCTGAATTTATCTCTATAAACTAAAACCACATTATAATTTATTGGTCTTGATGACCAATTGCATAACGTGCAACATCTCTGGTTACAGCTTTTGATGAAATCTTTGTTGTTCGTACACAATGTATTGTGTAAGCCAGGAATGCCTGAATGTTGGAACTCTGTGGTACAGACAGTCCTAAGGATTTGCTATGTTTGACTTCCAATGGAAGTTCTGTATGCCTAGCAATAACGGTGGGTTTGTTAGAGTTTTAAAGGTCACTTGGATCATGTCAAGTGTTACTGAACAGTCAGTTTGAGGCAGGTAGGAAAGATGTGCTATCTTTGTACTGTGTGAGTCAGATATTTGGGTGTAGGGTGTAGGGAGTGCTCCTTGATTTATTGTTCACCAACTCCCTGGTTCTGACCCTGGGCTTATGTTGTGGAATGTGGTGTGGTGGAAAACATAGGAGGTGCTTGTTTCAGAGGCAAAGAAAACTCTGAATTTATTGAACAAACAAACAGATTGAGTACATTTATAGAAAACAAAGTGAATATTGAAAATCTCCTATTTTTGATTGAAATCTCTCTCCCAGTTAATTTAATCCCCGGTTAAGCCTTGCAGCCATGACTTGATACAGTGGGTTAATAGACACAGTGGATGTCTGTTATTTATTCTAACGGGGGTTAGGCGGGGTGGGGGGGGGGAAGCGAGAGAGAGAGAATGCCTGCTGACCCAGAGTCCTATTCCACTTTCCTTCCAGATGGGTACCCTACAGCGTTAGCCCTCCCAAGCTCCACCTTCCCTTGTCTAAGACCAGCCAAGCTGGATTGGAGGGCCTCGATGATCTTAGGCTCATCCCTGGTGTGAAAACACGATTTTGACTGGCTCTTGTCATCTGTAGTCTCTTGCTGTAGCTGAGACTCTGCGAAGGGTGGCAAGTACTGGTTACAGTCAGTCTGGTGGTGTCCGCTGACGTGGTAAGATGCATGGGACCAAACCTCAGGTTTCCTTTCTTCTCTTGGTGGTCCTTGTGAGTGGGTTGTTGTCTTGGATGGTTGTGGATATTGCTGGTTTTGCTCCGGTTGGTATCTTGTGCATTTGGATACCTTTGCCTCTGGACGTTGAGTAGAGGCTCGTGGTTAGTTGCTGGTATTAAGTGGTTGTGAGAACTGCTTCCCTTTGTGAGTGGGGCCTGTTTCTCACTCGGACTCTCCTTGCCGAGCCCCCCTCCAAGCACGTCCCGTGTTGGCTTCGGGGCATGTTGCCGGTACCCCTCGCACTTTCTGTCTTTCTCCTGTTTCTCCTCTTCCCTCACTGCCGTGCTGGGGTCAGGGTCTCCATATATATCCGACTTCAGGCCCCCTTAGCGCCGCCAAATCTTTCGAGCTATTGTTCCTCCTCTTGGAGCTGAATGAGCTTCCTGATAACTGAATTAGTTGTGAATGGTTTTTCGATTGAGGCAAATGGTTTTGGAATGTCCAGTATTTCCCTTGGATGGGTATTCGTTCAGGTTTGAATAATGTTGTGAATGTCTGTACATCCATATGTGGAACAGGTTTGCATGAAGCACAATGGTGTGTAATGAGCAGTGTTTCTATGCCTGAGCACTGTCTGGAAAATTGTATGGTTTTGTACCTCTGTAGGCACCAGAAGATCTGAAGTTGTTTGTTTCCTGCAGTCTGGCTTCCATGGTTTAAGCTTGGGCATGAGTGGGGGATATTCCGTTGGCCTCTGCAAGCTATTCCCTGTTCCAGACATCTGTCCTTGGGCTTTTATGTTTCTCTTAAAAACCGAAAGAACTGCAGATGCTGTAAATCGGGAACGAAAACAGAAGTTGCCAGAAAGCCCAGCTCTGGGGAAGGGCCACTGAACCTGAAACATTAACTCTGATTTTTTTTTTCTTCATAGAAGCTGCCAGACCTGAGTTTTTCCTGCGACTTCTGTTTTTGTATATTTCCCAGTGTGTCTTAGCCAGCCTTTTTCTGGCTCAGTTGCAGCCCATGATTTCTAGAGTCCCAAAAGTTCACTGAATTTAATCCAATATAATTTCCTCAACTTGTGCCTTCACAGGATATGTCCATAAACTGATGAATTTTTGCCTCCCCTTACAGGGGAGAAATGGCTTCATCCCAAAAATACTGCTGTACTAATTTCCAAGCTGTCAGTACTCTGGGATAATTCTGGAGAGCCAGGAATTGCTGAAGTATTAGGGTTTAGGAAGAGCCCTAGAAACTGTTGGCTTGGTGGGAGTCATGGACCTTCTTTGATTCTGTAGCTGAGAGTGACAGTGAAGAAACCCACTAGCAGTAATGGCTTTCTGCTATTAAGCAAGATGGGAGCTCAGAGAAACATAAGCAGTACTAATTTGGTGAAGTTACCTGTCAGCAGACAAGCAGAAATTGTCTGAGAGATCTTGCTGGAGTGCGACTTCCAGGAAGAAATGGTCCCAATTGTGCTAGAGACCCACTAGAGTGTGAACTGCTGTTGCATCAATTTGTGATGGAGTGGTCTTTTCAAGGAGTTCTGAAGCTGCGCCTTTGAAAAAGGAAAAAAATTGGATTCTCTTATAAAAATTTGAAAGCGATTTGGTGACCTGAAATGTGACTAATACGTGAAGGACTGTGGAGAAATCGATATGATCTGGCTTGGCTGCATTCGCTACTTGATATAAACCATGGAATCTTCAAATACAGGTCATCTCTTTGCCATTATCTACTTCCAGTTAGTTCTGGATGTTGGAAATAAATTGTGTAAATTGTTTTGCTGTTTTAACTTTGTATAATAAAGTTATTGCTTGTTCAAGACATTCAAATCTTTGTGGCTTTTTTTTTACTAAGCACGTGGAATGTCTCACTTAATTGATTTAAAGAAAATATTGATGGTTCTTGGCCAAATTATCGTGCAAACTTAGCAGCTGGCCTTGTATCTTAAACTCTAAGTCACATTTTATGACTGTCTTGGTGCTTTTTTTTTCTTTTTCTCCTCACTTGTTGATGGTACTAACACTGGAGCACCAGCAACTGATATCTTACCTTCGTCTGGTGACACCCTAGTCCAGGCAGTAGACACTGAGCTATTTAAACAAGAGGGTGATGAAAGTTGATAACTTAGTAGATCTTATAAAAAAAAACTGACTGACTGAAATCCAACAGTAGTCATGTATATTCCTGTTAATGCTTGGTTACATTGTTTTTGTTTTGACTTTGATTCTTAATGCCATCATCCATTCTCTTGAATTATTTTTTGCTCCCTTCTCTTCTGTCTCCAAGTTGTTCTTGAGGTCTGCTACTTAGAATTAGATGGTTTTCTCTCGGTGAAGAGTGGTGTTGAGCAGTTGAAGGCTTGCAGTAGTCTGCCAGTGTAGTGTGTGATATTAGCATGTGTTATGATTGGCTCACTACCAGAAAACAGCTTTGTTTTTTGGTTGATTGGACAAATGATGATGTGTGCCAAAGAGATTAATGCTAGGGTTCATGATTTGGATGAAGACACTGAGAGTATGGGTGCTTAAAATTGCTGATGATCCATGTAAAGGTTGCAAAATAAGTCGTAACAAGGGCTTCGGGAGAATCGAAGAGCTAAAGATAGGTTAATTGATTTGCCAAAGATCTGTTAAGTAGAGTATAATGAGAGAAATATGAAATTGGTAATGAGAATAAAATGGAGAACATGAATCAAATGGTGACCGTTTAAAGAGCTCTGGGATGCAGAGGGATCTGGGTGTTTAAATGACAAATTGCAAAATGTTAGTATGCAGATACAGCATGTCATTAAGACTAATATTATGTTATTGTGTATTGAAAAGGAACTGAATATAAAAGGAGCAAAGTTGTATCGGCCATTGGGAGTGACATCACGTCTGGAATACTGTGTCTTATGCTGTCATTATTTAATGAATGTTGTAAGGAAGGCAATTCAGAAAAGAATCAACCAGATTTTTAGTTTACTAGACCAATACTTCGAATGAATGGCTCACCTTATGAGGAAAGATTGGGCAGACTAGGCTTTCTGTCTGCAGAAATTTTCAAGAATAATAGGTGACTTGAATGAAATGTGACTTGAGGGATCTTCACAGGATGGGTGTGGGGAAAAAAAAATATTCTTGTGGGAGCACCTAGAACTGGGGGGTCATTGTTGACAAAAATGAGACATCCCCATCTATTTGAGAAATAAGGATTTTTTTTTCTACAGAAAGCTGAATTTTTGGAGGTCTCTTCTGCACAACACGGTGGAATCAGGGTCTTTCTATATTTTTTAAAGTAGTAAATAGATCGTTTGGTAAAAGAAGGGGCACTTGAGAATAGGTGGAAATGTGAATCATTCATGATCAGCCATAATTGTATTGAATGGTGGAGCAGGCCAGAAGGGCTGAATGGCATATTGCTGCTGTTAATTCATACGGTTGCATGTTGAGCGTATTGATTTTGAATCTTGCTGTAAATTAACAGTGTGCATGAAATTGTTCTTTTTTAATTTCCTAGGTTTTGATGGAGCAGAAGTTAGTTTCCAAAGCAAAGAGATTGTGGAGTACTCCAACTCCTGAAGTTGAATGGATTTTATCACAAGTTAAAAAACATGCTTTGGAGAACAGGTACATTAAAAATAGACATTTTATGATCAGGTTAGCAAAGACCAAGTTCTGCAGCTACAGTTGACTGTCTTGAACCGCGAGGGATTGGAAACTTTTACTAGACTGTACAATGCCTCCTATCGCACCCTGTTCCTGTAACGCCCCACCAGTTTCAAATTTTATATATATAAGCTTTATTTGAGCTAAGATGATTTTAAAATAAAAGCAAACACTAGATACTGAAAATCTGAAATATTGACAGAAAATGCTGGAAATATGTCAGGCAATACCTGTAAAGAGACACAGTTAACATTTCTGCTTTTTATTTGATTCCCTTCAATCGTGTATTTAATTTTTGGTTCTTAAGCATTCCTGGGGACCTGTGGTGACCTGCTTTATCTTTTATTTTAATTTGTAGGGTTTGGTTTTATTTCCTATTTTAATTGAGCTCACGACTTCTGCATGGGCTAAATGTCAACATTGTAGGTATCACTAATTCTAAGGGATTTTGAAGAGAAATTATCTCTTGTTATGATTGATTCCTTTAAACTAGTTATCTCCTGTGAAGTTTTTTTCTGTACTACCTCTTATTTTCCCTTATTTCAATTGTTTTTGGTCCCTTTCTTCTGTTCCTTTTTCTCTTGCTGCTCATTGTTTTTGTTATCTGTTTTGCTTCAACCACAAGTTTGCAACTCATCATTCTGTGAAAAAGGTGCACACATAGTCTTACCAAGCAACTGTCTTAAGACAATTTGGAAATGTAGTGAAGTTTTAATGGTGTACTTTAGTTAATTTAATATTGACTGGAACACAAATAGTGTATAGGACAGAAAGGGTGAGAATTTCTGAAGTGTATTCAGAAAATCTTTCTACATCACCATGTTTACTGTCCAATAAGGAAGGAAGCCTTGGGCCAGCATTGAAAAAAATCAAGTAACATTGGGCACTATTTTTAGACAGAAGATCATGCTATCATAACGCAAAGGACAGGGAGCAGTACAGAGTTTAATTAGTTCACAAAGAGTGATTTCAGTGTGTGAAAGCAGACCTGTCACGGGTAAATTGAAATCAAAAGTTGATGGGCAAAATTATAATTGAAAAATAGCCTGTCTTTAACGAGAATTTAGTTGAGATACTTTCCCATGACCAAGAAAGGTAGGGCAAACAAAGTCAGGGCTTCAAGGATGACGGAAGATGAATAAGGAAAATATTTTTATCAAATTCACCACTAATCCACCAGAAATTTTCAAATGCCACATGATCAGATAAGACAACTGTAAGTCCAAAAACTGCTTTACTGTATCCATCAGTAAGATATACTTGCCTAGATGTTTGTAATTCATTAACCCAAATGTGCTAATCAGCTTTTCTTTTCTTTTGCCCTGATCAAAAGTGAAAAACATTCTGTTTGAATTCTGTTTATTTTTCAGAGTTCAACTTTGGTCTGAAAGTTCATTTATAATACCATTTCTCCTGTGACAATATAAGCTACTCCAATACTGATTTAAATTAATCTCCATTTTCTAACATGAGCACTGATATGCTTATGACCACAATACTTGACACAAGTGTCACACAGCTCATATTCTCCAGATACGCCCCTAGTTGCAAGGAGAGTAAATAATCCATTATACGTCTGGGCTTTTTGTTTTACAGTTGTGGTATGTATCTTAGGGAACTTCCTAACGCTGGTTATAAAGTACTAAATTTGTCACTGAATTAAGATGCACTTACAAATGTTTACTGTTGGCATTCCCCTTCATGTAACTTCAGTTTGGACTTCAGAATAATATGGTAGAATGGAAAAGTCTTACTGCTTAGCAAACCCCTGGCTTTGACATGTATTTTGCGGTGGTAAAGAACTTCCTTTTGTTTTGTTGCTCACTTGAAACCACTGAACCTTTTGTTAACCTACAATTTGAATTTCAATAGTAATATTGGCTAGGGAGTCTGTGTCATCCTGCCCCATCGCTCTTCACTATATGTACAATCTAAAGGTAGCTTTGCATACTACCTCTACAGATAATAAATGTCTTTTAACTGTGATGGCCTTTATACACATTTTTAGTAAAATAACTCTTGAAGTTATCTCTGGGGAATCCCAGTTTAACAGCAAATCACATGCACTACATCCTACAGAAAAATAACAGAAAAATATGTAGATTTGCCACAATATACGGGGGCTTGTCCGGTACCTTTCAATGCAGTAAGGGAAATAATTATGTCATCCTGACTGTCAAATTGGAAAATTGCATTCATTTTCACTAAACAAATCACTAACAAAGAGCGAAAAACTTATTTGTTTAGAGCTTTTCAGAACCAACATGTGTTTCAGTGCACTTAACAGCCAATGAAATACTTTGAAATGTGGTTACTGGTTATAATATAAAAATGTTTAAGCCAAATTGTACAATGCAAACTCTCTGAAACTGAATTTATAAACCAAAAGTGCGATGGATTCTGGAAATCAGAAACAAAAACTGAACTTGCTGGAAAATCTCAGCCGGTCTGGCTGCATCTGTAGAGAGAAATCCTAACTAACATTTCTGCTGCAGTGACCCTTCAGAACTGATGGCAAGTGGGAAAAACTTAGTTTTTATGCAGAGGATAGGTGAGGAGTAGACGATAGAGCCCAAAGAGGGAGAAGAATAGTGGATAATGGTTAGCCTAGGAGAATGTATGGCTGCTAATGGAGGCTATTAGTGGCTAACAATGAGTTGTGTACAATAGCAGACCATATGATAACAAAGCTGATGTGAGAGGTTTTGAGGGTAAGGACTTGGGAGAACGTACTCCAAGGCTTAAAATTGTTGAATTCGATATTGAGTCCAGAAGGCTGTGGAGTTCCTAAGCAGAAAGTGAGGTGCTGTCCTTCCAGCTTGTGCTGAGCTTTGCTGGAACACTGCAGCAAGCCTGAGACAGATATTGGCAAGGGAACAGGGTGGCATGTTGAAGTGGCAGGCACCTGGAAGCTCAGGATCTTTTTATGTGGGCAGAATGTAGGCGTTCTACTAAGTGTTCACCCAATCTATGCTTTGTTTCCCTAATATTGAGGAGACCATATTGTACACAGTGAATGCGGTAAACGAGATTGAGTGAAGAGCACGTAAAGTGCTGCTTCACCTGGAAGGTGTGCTTGGGCCCTTGGATGGACCAAGTAAACAGGCAGATGTTACATTTTCTGCAGTTGCAGAAGATGTGTGCAGGGTGGCTGTGAATGTTGTTGGGAGTGAAGGAGTGTACCAGGGTGTCCCTCTGGGAATGAATCTTCTGGAAGGCTGTGTATGGAGAAGTGAGGAATGTGCCTGGTGGTGGTATCCCACTGGAGGTTGCAGAAATGGCAGCTAAGGATCCTCTGGATGTGGATCCTGGTGGAAAGGCTAATGCATCTAACCTACACATCCCTAAACACTATTGGCCACGCTAAATTACCCATCCACCTAACCTGCTCATCTTTGGTCTACGCTAAATTACCCATAGTGTTCTGGGATGCTTAGATTAGCTGCATCAGCCATGGGAAATGCAGGGTTGCAACGATAGACCAGGGGGCTGTGTCTGGGTGGGACGCTCATCTGAGGGTTAGTGTGGGCTTGTTGGGCCGAATGGTCTGATTCCACAGTAGGATACGTGTATTCTGTCCTGACTCTTACTCTTTTTACTCTTTTACTCTTAAAGGAAGCATTGAATAACGTGAAAGTGGGATAATTGATTTCCTAGATGTAACATTAGCTCACTTGCAGGAGATGTCCATGTGAACTGAGGTTGCAAGGGGGATGAAAAGCAGAGAAGAAAAACAGTATACAGAAAGCTCATCGTAGCGCTGGAGCATTGTCCTCATTGGTCATGGGCTGTTTAGAGCACACAATTGGCGTGAATTGTGGTGTTTTGCAGTCTAGAATAGATCCTGATATTGAAGCAGGTTGCTAAAATAATCTACCAGAAGTTGTTCCTGTGTGTGTTTTGCAGTTGACCGGACAGATCAGTGTACGTAAGAAGAGCAGGAGATTTTAGATGAGACAAAATTTCATCATTAGTACGTGGCCTTGCTTGCCAAGGAATGAGCTGATGTAGAATGAATCCCAAAGTGACTCATCAAAGACTTTCTAAGATGTTTAGAATAAACTAGAATGGCTTTTAGATACTCCTTGTTTCAGAAAAATATAAAGCACTCTGTGAAGGTTAGAAATTGAGTTGCATTTGTGTGTCTGTGTCTATTAAAATGAATTATGTTCTTAATTCTAGCCTGAATGAGACGGTCTGATAGTGTTGCTCTGCCTTTTAGAATTGCAAGGAAAATATGGTGGGTAGCCCACGTAGTTTTCTATGTGTGGATCAGGGTAATTGTCATCTTCTGGCATGCCACCCATTTCACTTTGTATAAGAGACATGGGCAGTTTATGGAAGTTTTCCTTTTTCCTCTGAGCAATTCGACTTAATGGAAACTATGTTTGTAACATAGTGTTCTGAAACTTTACAGAGAGCTGGTGGTGGATGTACTTCTGGATGATGGGTTCCTTATTCCAACGGAGGAGCAGCTGAAATTTTTAAACATTGACTGCCCAGGTAACACAATAGATTTAATTGCATATTATGCTAAAATAGGAGCATAGTATTACATTAAGGTGGATTATGCACTAAATTCTATCAGAAATTAATTGAATGGTGAGCTACATGTATAAATAGCTATCTACGGATATGATGTTTTGCCAACAATGGAAATGCGAATTAAATGCTGAAGACCGGGTGCTTTATAATTAAGTGATACCAAATGAAGGGTAGAGACAAGACCAGACCAATTTGGTTAGCATTATGAAAGAGTAAAGTATGTTTTAACTATTTTGGGGTTTATTTAGCCTCAAATATAGTGAGAGAGAGCAGAATAGGGGAGCAATCAACTGGGAAGGCACAAATTGAGTTGTGCTATTGGTTAACTTAAATAAAAAGGAAACAGAAGAATTTTGGAACTTTTGTTTAGCAGAACTTCTGAAACCAGTGTGTTCTTGCAGAAGCTATTGAGTATTTATTGCTGCATCTATTGCTGGGGACTGTGTTGGGCCAAATGCCCATAGAGGTTAAGCATGATCATTGTCTAATAAGATTTGGGTTCGCAGTACAGTGGATCAAGAAAGTACCTAAATGAATCTTTTGTAAGAGAGCAGGCTTCAATGTAATGAGAAAGGCTGACTCCAAGGTAGACATGGGACCAAAGACTGATAGGACATGATGTAACTGAATGATGGGTGATCTTTTAAAGGGAAGGTGTTTCTAGTTGGAATGTATCTAAAAGGGTGAGCCAAAACCAAGACTCCTCAGATAGCAATTGGATGTGATGAAACAAAAAAAAGTGATGCACGCCAGCTATGTTCTTCAGCCCAAAAACAAATAAAACGCAGTGAGTTGACTGTGGAAATGAAGAGGAAGTTAAACAAAAGTGAAATACTGCAGATACTGAAAATCTACCACAAATGCCGAATGCTAAACGAACTCCTGTTTTTGATTTGGTTTGACTTATTTGGATCACGTGTACACATGCAGTGTAAAGTATTTTTGCTTGCTATGCAGACAAATCAAATCTTACACAAGTACATCAGGTAACAGAACAGAATGCAGGCCACATCTGGTTGAATTAGAGGCAATTAATGATTCTAGAAGGAAATTAGATAACGTAAGTAAACATTTGGGTTCTGGGGTATAACAGGGAATGGAATTGATTGAATTATTCCACAGAATGCTGACACCAACTCAGTGGTCTGAATTACTTCAGTGGCTGCCCCCAATTGGGTCCAGTGGGTAGGGGTATGATACCATGTCATTAACATTTAGGCTGTTTAGAAGAAGACAGTCTGTGCTGTTCTTTGCTAATTACTATTACTGATGAGTTTAAAATTCTGAACTATGGCGAAGAAAACCAATCAGGCCTTCTGCTCCTGATCTTTGCCTAATAATATTTCTTGAAAATCTGAGCCTGGATGTCCATTACGTTTAGGTTGGAGCTCTGTTTTTTTTCCATAAAATACCAGCTACAAAGGTTTTAAAGACTGATTATTTGGTTCAGTACTATAGGATGCCGTGCACAGGGAACAAAATTTCATGAACAGATTTCAGTTTTGTTTGTTGGTAATCTAATAGGGTTGTGTTGGCAAAACTTTCTTCTTGCTGTTCTTATGTTAAATTGTTTGGCTTGTAAAATGTCTATTATGGAAATTGTTTAGAATTGAGTAAGTCATCTTGATGCTTAAATTTTTTCCATACCTTGAAATGAGTAATACATAAATGCACTGATTATTTCTGTAGGTCATTTATTTCATGTCCTTCACATTATGATAGAATATTCTACGGTACTTAAAGAATTCCCCTAAATTTATACAAACCCAATATTAGAATGAAGAGCAGGAAAACAGTGCAAAATTAATATGTGCCTCAATTTTAAGTATCTTTAATCTATATATCAAGTTTATGGACTTTTCAGTTTTATGTCACTAACAATGTTTTTTGTTGAAGGAGAGTTTGTAGATTTGTCAAATCCTGGAATTCCTCGAACATTCTGTCGCTTCTGGCAGCCTCTTCTTAAGTGCCTCCACTCTCGATATTTCACACCAGTGCTGCTAGAAAAGCTGTTTACTGAACTGAAGCTTTGCTGTGACACTTCGGGCCTGAGGATACAGTATGTTACAGGCTGGATCACAGAGATACTTGCAGCCAATGCAAAAGCAGGTGATTTACTTACTGTTTCTAAATTGCAATAGAACGTGGTTTCTTTCTTCCTTGTTCTGTTCATCACCAGTCACCCTTCTCCACATTCCTGCATTCCCCTCCAAGCATCCAGTTGCTCATTCAAGTGTCTTTACCTTTTAATTGGTTCATACAATCAGAAAATTTAGGATTAAATTCCAGTCTCTACTGAGCTACTGGATCTTCCATGTAGTGATCTGTTACATTTGGGATCTATGTTCCTTGGCTAGAGAAGGGGAATTGGGTCATGTTTGCTATTCAATAACTTTAGCTGGAAAATGTCTGTATAGGCATAATCTCAGAAAGAATTTTCTTAGCCTGGGATGCCACCAAGAACGATCAATTAATGAGCTTACTCATGAATGATGGCTACTTGGCTGAAGTGCTGAACTTTTTGCCGTGACCTGAGAAAATTTCTTTATCTTATTGTCATTGTCGATGAGGAGGAAGCAGAAGTTGTGCAACTATCAGTTTTTGTATTGCTTGAGTTAATTGACTCAATTTTTGGAATGATTTGAGTTGATTAACATTAGGAATTAATTCCTGACTACATTTTCTTTTGATACAAGACTATCAATAGGGAGTGGAAAGAAAATAGGCAAATAATATATCAAGTTTTTTGTGGGAGAATGTCATTTTAGAGACATGAAGCTAAATAGCAGGGTTTTTCATTTTTTTTTGGGCTGTCCAAGTTTGTGTTGTTATGGTTAAAGTTTAATTGTGACATCGAAGTTGCTTTATTATTGTTAGAATACATTAAGTGTATATAAACTTGACATTTAAAATGACTTGCTCACAGTGTTAAAATCCTAGGGTTTTTGAATACTCTGAACAATAATTCTGCAGGATTGAAACTTAAACTAGGCCATTTGTTAGCACAGGGAATCTTATGATTTGAAAAGTGGAAGGACTAACAAGGGTTTGAACTGCTGAGCATAAAGTAGAGAACACACAGTACTTTGGTGTCAAATTACCCTGGAAAATAGCTGCTCTAGAAACTTGAACATCTCTCCAAGGCAGCTTGCATGGCGTGTTAATGTTTTGAAATACAAGTAATGCTCGCTTTCTTTTCTAACAACTTGCAAACATAGAGTAATACATTCACTCACAAAAGTGAGGATTTCCACTTGATATCTCTGCTTTAAAGGGGGAATGTTCTAGAGGTTTATGGTTTTCTTTTTAAGGAATTCATTCTGTTCAATTTATATTTTTAA
This sequence comes from Stegostoma tigrinum, assembly GCF_030684315.1. Classification (NCBI taxonomy): domain Eukaryota; kingdom Metazoa; phylum Chordata; class Chondrichthyes; order Orectolobiformes; family Stegostomatidae; genus Stegostoma; species Stegostoma tigrinum. The sequence continues at coordinate 34,201,006 of NC_081368.1, read as the reverse complement.
TGTCTTTGTAGGAAAAAGATTGAGAGGTTTACCACGCAGCCAGAAAGTAAAAAGGAGCATGTGGCAGTTGTTTTTATTTCAATGTCCACTGGACTGGCACGATCTTCTAGAAAGCTGTCTTGCTGCACCATGCCAGGCTACACCTCATCTTCTTCAGCAGTCAGTATAACTTGCTTGTTATTCCTATGTGTAATAAATAACGGTGATGCACCAGTGAGTTCCTGTTGCAGGCAAATTTAAGTCCAAACTAGTAATACAGAAGGAGATTATCCTGAATGTAGAAGGGATACAAAAATATTAAGGGGAAGAGGGAACAGAAGAATAAGGTGACAGCCTGGAATGCCTGAAAGTTGAAGGGAGTTTGCAAAGCACTTTTTAAAAATTCAAAGAAGTAACGGAAAGACATAATGATGAGGGAAAGAAAAAAATGAATACTTGGCTGAGATACATAATGAATGCTTTGCATAAAACACTGTGGTAATGAGAATAAAAGAGTACAACGGAAGGAATTGGAATTGAATAGGTAGAACAGTTGTTAAGGAAATAGTACTGAAAAAGATGATGGCACTCAAGTGAAAGATATACTTGGACTGATTGAAGCTTTGTAAAATGCTGAGGGGCAACAGGATGAAATAACACAAATTGTTTTATCTTCAGGATGTGGGAATTGCAGGTTGTTGTCTTTCAGAGGTGACTTAAAATCTTTTGCATGTGGAAGTTATGCTGGAGAGCTGGTGAGTTACCAATTGAATAGCTTTGTTCAAAAATGTAGAAGGTGATAAACAGTGGGCTGGGTATTGTTAAATACCTCGACCAGATATGTGTAAAATAAGTTGGGTGTCTAGCCATTTTTACACAGTTGTGAACTCGACCGCTTGATATTGAGGATGGGTCGGCACTGCCCACCGTATGTAAATAATAATTAAGGATCCATTGAGCTTCTTAAAAGTCCAGTTGACGCACAGGAAGCCAGTTGGCTGAGGTACCCTGTTTCATTTTCTAAGTTTTAAAAATAGAGTCATAGAGATATACAGCACAGAAACAGATCCTTTGCTCCAACTCATCCATGCCTACCAGATATCCTAAATAAACCTAGTCTCATTTGCCAGCATTTGGTCTGTATCCCTCTAAACCATTCCTATTCATATACCCATCTAGAAGTCTTTTAAATATTGTAGTTGCACCAGCCTCCTCCTCCACTTCGTCTGGCAGCTCATTCCATACTAGCACCACCGTCTGCGTGAAGAAGTTGTCCCTTAAGCCTCCCTCATGTTAAACCTATGCCTTTTAGTCTTGGACTCTCACAACCCAGGAAAATACCTTGTCTAGTTACCCCAGCCATGCCCCTCATGATTTTATAAACCTCTATATGGTCACGTCTTGGTGTTTGACGCTCCAGAGAAAATAAGTAAGGCCTATTCACCCTCTCCCTATAGTTCAAATTCTCCAAACCTGGCAACGTTCTTCTAAGTCATTTCTGAACCCTTTCAAGTTTTATAGCTCACTCCCTAAAGCAGGGAGACCAGAATTGCATGCAGTAGTCCAGTAGTGGGCCAGCCAATGTCCTTTACAGCTGCAACATTACTTCCCAATTCCTGCATTTAATGCACGCTTACTAAATGCCATCTTCACTATCCTGTCTACCTGTGACTCCATTTACAAGGAATTGGGAACCTGCACTCCAAGGTCTCTGTTCAGTAACACTCCCCAGGACCTTCCCATGAATTGTATAAGCCCTGCCCTGATTTGCCTTTCCAAAATGCACCACCTCACATTTATCTAAATTAAACTCCATCTGCTACTCCTTAGCCCCATTGGCCTATATGATCAAGATCCCATTGTACTCTGAGATAGCCACTTTCGCTGTCCACTGCACCTCCAATTTTGGTGTCATCTGCAAACAAATTGACCATACCTCCTGTGTTAGCACCCAATCATTTATGTAAATGACAGAAAGCAGTAGACCCAGCACTGAGCCTTGTGGCACACCACTGGTCACAGGCCTCCAATGTAAAAAGCAAACCTCTACCACCACCTTTGAACCAGTTGTTGTATATCCAAATAACTAGTTCTCCTTCTATTTCATGTGATCTAACCTTGCTTACCAGTCTACCATGAGGAACCTTGTCAAATGCCTTACTGAAGCCCATATTGATCACATTAACCGTTTTGCCCTCGTCAATCCTCTTTGTTATTTCTTTCAAAAACTCTATTAAATTAGTAAGACATGATTTCTCATACCGAAAACTATTATGACTATCCCTAACCAGCCCTTGCCTTTCTAACCTGTCCCTCAGGATTCTGCCCAACAACTTACCCACCACTGACGCCAGGCTCGCCAGTCTATAGTTTCTTGGCTTTTCCGGACCACCTTTCTTAAATAATGGCACTATGTTAGAGATACGATGTTTGAAAGGTTGGAGGGTTGTTTACTCATTAGAGGCATCCCAGAGAAGATCAACTCATTTCCTTACTATCCACCAGTGCTTCAAAATACTTGACGGTGGCTCAGTGATTAGCACTGCTGCCTCAGTGCCAGGGACACAGGTTTGATTCCTGCCTTGGGCAACTGTCTGTGTGGAGTTTACACATTCTCCGCGTGTCAGTGTCGGTTTCCTCCAGGTGCTCCGGTTTCCTCCCACAGTCCAAAGATGTGCAAGTTAGGGTGGTTTTGCCAGACTAAATTGTCTGTAGTGTTCAGGGAGGTGTAGATTAGGTGAGTTATAGGGGGCTGGGTTGGGTGGGATGCTCTGAGGTTCAGTGTGGACTTGTTGGGCCGAAGGGCCTATTTCCACATTGTGAGGATTCTATGATGATGAAAATAACCCAATACCACCTCTTTTAGGAGGCTAATCTCTCCTGATCCAGCACTGCCTTTTCTCTCTCTAGATTCCATAGTTGTTGCCTTCATGAGTTTGCCTGCTGTCCTGGCAGCGCCTACGACTAAATTCTGTAGCTGCCAGAACTTTTGGAGCTGCTGGCCAATCATTGACAGCTGTCTCCAAACTATCAACCCCTCTGCCAGGTGAGGGATGGAAACCCACTTTCAACCTGTAGATATTGCCCACAGCATGTTGTAGGTGGTAGCGAAATTTAATGCACCAGTCAGGGAGGTGAGCAGTACAAAAATCCTCAATGTTTTAATTAAATGTTAAACGCAAATTTAGGAGTACTTTAAAAAAAGACATTGATAAAAGAAACGCAGAAGATAAGCTTCCAAAAGTTGTTTGCTAAAATGCCTCAGATGCCATTTTGTTGTCAGCAAGAGCATGTTCAACTATTCCACCTTCCTTGAATTTAAATAAAATATAGGAGGCAAGCTCACTGTTGCTTTCTTCACAGCAACATCTTGACCAATAGTTAACACTCCTTTCTCATGAAGTATGAATTGTGGCTTTTTTGAAATTGTTATTCTTGCATGTGTCCTGATGAGTGCAAGGTAAACAGCTTTGACAACGCATTGCTCTTTTCAGTAGTACTTGAGTTCTGTATTACCAATCAACTAAATTAAGAGAGGATCTGAGAGAAATGGTCGAAATTAGGATTTTGATTTCGTAAATAGGGAAAGAGATATTTTTCTTGTTCATTGAGAATTGGAGGATGTCAATTTTCAATTTTAAAACAAAAGAAGCCACCTGAGATTTTTGGTGGCAATAATGGTATAGTCAGTGTGGTCAGAAGGGAACAAGTGTAGTTTATTTTAGAGGAGTTAGTTAGCACGATGCGTTGAATTGCCTTCTGTGGTTAATATTAGGTATAAAAATGATTAATATAGTGTTACACATCAAAGCAATTCTTTATTATTACAAGTTTTACTTGAAAATAAGTCTTGGTTTATGACACTTTATATTGTGATATCCCTTTCCTTGGAGATATAAATATTTTAACTCTTACCTTTTTTATGGTTCCCATCTTACTCATGAGTTTCTATTCCTTAGCAATTTGTCTGACTTCTATTATTAACTGGAACTCTTGTAGAACAGATCAACAAAGGTCTGCTGGATTTTGAATTACGTATCTTTTATTCAAAATACAGATGCAACCTAAATAAAACCTGACTTTTATTGTGCAATTTCAGGATTTTAACTGATATGGACTCTCCATTACCCATTTCCACACAACAGAAACTGCTCCAGCTGTGTTCTATATATATTCAGGAGCCAGGCTCTTTCAGCGTTTCTGACTTTCCTGTTGGCCACGGCCAGTTACCAGTGTACACTGTGGAAAATCTCCAACTGAAGAGTGGGATTGAGTCTCCAAGTGAGTTGACTGATATGGCACATACGGACTTTAGAAAGAACATTGAGCCATTGATGATCCCCACATCTGGTGAAGAAATGGCACAAACAATCAATCTTGAGATATTCTCTGAAAAGATTGAAGCACTGGAGGGGTCAGTGTGGCAGATATGCACAGGTATGCTAGTATTTTGAAAAAATCTTCTATTCAAGTTAATGCTGATATTTAAAATGGTTACACTTCTTTTTGTAGCTTTTACGCTTACACATTCTGGTGAAACAAGTTTAGATACCTAGCTACTGCATTAAAAATCCTTTGGTTGAGTATTGTCTGGAAAGTATGATACAAACTGTCAGCATCCATCTCCCAAGAGCAATTCTACTGCTTATAGTTTCCATGTCAGTAGCCTCTGAGATTGAGATGTCCCAGAGGCACATTTTTCAGAAAATGATTACTGAATTTAGTCAGTCTAAATAATTATTAACTGCAAATAAAGTAAGTCACAGTGGAATTTTATGTAAACATTTAAGCGGTGCTTCCAAAAGAAAATTAAATTTGTGATGTTGACATGTTCTTACTTGATACCAGCTTAATAATTTCACCAACTAATGAGCCATTGACTTAATTGCTGGATTTAAAACTTAAATCTGTATAGTGAAAAGAGACCAATTTCGTCCTAATCGTAGGTTACGTTCTTTTAGCAAATACAGTTTGTTGCTGTAACAGGTCTGTTGTTGCAAATGACTCCATTTTGATGCTGATTTAAGTGAAAATCAGAAGTGCAAATCCTTCCTTGCAAGGCTAATCAAAATATATGGCAAACTAAATTAGGCACTTTATTTCACAAATAATTACTTCAGTAAATATGTTGAAGCTTTTTTTAACACTGGGAGCAAATGGACAACACAAGATTTCATTAAAAGGAAATAAGCATCCATATTTATATCATTTGAAATATTAATTTGACTTCTCCCATGCTGAATGAGTAAAAGATACTACACAGTATAGTATTAAGATCATAAACTGAGCTAGACCTTTAAGTATTTTTGATTTGGGCTGAATTCAGTGTTTTTGGACAGGGCAGCTATTCTGGTACTGTACTTGTCCAGTGGATTAGGGCACTTTTTAGATTAGAAGGAAAGACATCACCTAGGCCTTCTGATTTGATTGTCTGCGACTGACACCAGAAGCTGTGTATGTCAGATGAAGGAGGACCGGATTGAATTGGCTGTGATACTATTTATGGTCAGGTGGTCTGCCAATATCAACTGCTTTTGCACATGAAGGATGTGACAGTTTTGGGAGTATCTTTAGAACTCTTCTCAACTTAAGAGTAATTTCTTTCAGCGTGATGGGAGGGGATGAGCTGCATTGTTTTGTTTTTAATTGGAAATCACTAATCCTTATTGATCTTTTTTGTTTTTTTTTGTGAATCTCGGGAGAAGTCTGTTAATATCCTGGGGCATGTCAATATAAAAAAAGGTGTTGGGTGTTTTTAAAAAGCATTAAGGTATACAAGTCCCCAGGTCTGATTTGGATCCCAATTGCTGAGGGCAGCAGGTGGCGAAATTGGTGGGGCCTTGTTTGAATTCTTTGTATCTTGTTTAGTCACAGGAGAGGTCCTAGAGGACTAGAGAAAAGCCAGCGTTGTTTCCATCTTTAAGAAAGACAACATGAATAATCTGGGAAATTACAGGCCAGTGAGCCGTATGTTAGTGGTAGGGAAATTATCGAAGAAGATTCTTGGTGATCGGGTTTGCTCACATTTGGAAAAATATAGGCTTAATAGTGAAAAGCAGCATAGCTTTGTGTGGGGAACGTTGTGTTGCAGAAACTTGACTGGGTTTTTGAGGAAGCAGTAAACATAGAACATAGAACATAGAACATAGAACAGTACAGCACAGAACAGGCCCTTCAGCCCACAATGTTGTGCCGACCATTGATCCTCATGGATGCACCCTCAAATTTCTGTGACCATATGCATGTCCAGCAGTCTCTTAAATGACCCCAATGACCTTGCTTCCACAACTGCTGCTGGCAACGCATTCCATGCTCTCACAACTCTCTGCGTAAAGAACCTGCCTCTGACATCCCCTCTATACTTTCCACCAACCAGCTTAAAACTATGACCCCTCGTGCTAGCCATTTCTGCCCTGGGAAATAGTCTCTGGCTATCGACTCTATCTATGCCTCTCATTATCTTGTATACCTCAATTAGGTCCCCTCTCCTCCTCCTTTTCTCCAATGAAAAGAGACCGAGCTCAGTCAACCTCTCTTCATAAGATAAGCCCTCCAGTCCAGGCAGCATCCTGGTAAACCTCCTCTGAACCCTCTCCAAAGCATCCACATCTTTCCTATAATAGGGCGCCCAGAACTGGACGCAGTATTCCAAGTGCGGTCTAACCAAAGTTTTATAGAGCTGCAACAAGATCTCACGACTCTTAAACTCAATCCCCCTGTTAATGAAAGCCAAAACACCATATGCTTTCTTAACAACCCTGTCCACTTGGGTTCTTAAACTCAATCCCCCTGTTAATGAAAGCCAAAACACCATATGCTTTCTTAACAACCCTGTCCACTTGGGTGGCCATTTTAAGGGATCTATGTATCTGCACACCAAGATCCCTCTGTTCCTCCACGCTGCCAAGAATCCTATCCTTAATCCTGTACTCAGCTTTCAAATTCGACCTTCCAAAATGCATCACCTCGCATTTATCCAGGTTGAACTCCATCTGCCACCTCTCAGCCCATCTCTGCATCCTGTCAATGTCCCGCTGCAGCCTACAACAGCCCTCTACACTGTCAACGACACCTCCGACCTTTGTGTCGTCTGCAAACTTGCTGACCCATCCTTCAATTCCCTCGTCCAAGTCATTAATAAAAATTACAAACAGTAGAGGCCCAAGGACAGAGCCCTGTGGAACCCCACTCACCACTGACTTCCAGGCAGAATATTTTCCTTCTACTACCACTCGCTGTCTTCTGTTGGCCAGCCAATTCTGTATCCAAGCAGCTAAGTTCCCCTGTATCCCATTCCTCCTGACCTTCTGAATGAGCCTTCCATGGGGAACCTTATCAAATGCCTTACTGAAGTCCATATACACCACATCCACAGCTTGACCCTCATCAACCTTACTAGTCACATCCTCAAAAAACTCGATAAGGTTCGTAAGGCATGACCTACCCCTCACAAAGCCGTGTTGACTGTATTTGATCAAGCCATGCTCTTCCAGATGGTCATAAATCTTATCCCTCAGAATCCTTTCTAACACCTTGCAGACGACAGACGTGAGACTTACCGGTCTATAATTGCCGGGGATTTCCCTATTTCCTTTCTTGAAGAGAGGAATTACATTTGCCTCTCTCCAGTCCTCAGGTACGACTCCAGTGGAGAGCGAGGATGCAAAGATCTTCGCAAGTGGCGAAGCAATTGCATTTCTCGCTTCCCAAAGCAGCCGAGGACAAATCTGATCCGGGCCTGGATAAATCTTATCCGGGTAAAGATACTTAATGAGGGCAGGGCAGTAAATGTTGTCTATATAGTGCTTGACAAGATCTTTCATGGCAGGCTGATGGAAAAGGTAAAAGTCAGATGAAATTTGTGGTGAGCTAGTAAGATGAATACACAATTGGTTTAGTCATAGAAGAGAGAGTGTCAGTGGAAGGGAGATCTGTGACAAGCGGTGTTCCACAGGAACAAAAACAGGACAGTTCTGAAGAAGGGTCTTTGGACCAGAAAAATTAATCCTGCTATCTCTCCATGGATGCTACCAGACTGCTGAGTTTTCCCAGCAATTTCTGTTTTGGTTCTTATTTCCAGCATGTGTAGTTCTTTGGCTTTTATGTTTGATATTCCATAGGGATCAGTGCTGGGACCCCTGCTGTACCTAATAAACATATAAATGATTTGGAGGAGAGTGTAGGTGGCCTGATTAGTAAGTTTGTGGGTGACCCAAAAGTTGTAGGAGTTACAAATAATGAGCCGATTTGCCAGAGGATACATCAGGATGTAGAATGGGTGGAAACTTGGGCGCAAAATAGCAAAAGAAGCTTAATCCAGACAAATGCGAGATGATGCATTTTGGAAGATCTAATGCAGCAGGTGGAAGCCTGCTGTAAATGGCAGAATCCTTAGAAGCTTCAATACACAGATCTAGGCACACAGGTCAAAAGTTCCTTGAAAGTGGCAATGCAAGTGGATAAGGTTGTCAGGGAGGCATGTATTATGCTTGCCTGCATCGGTCAGGACATAGAATATAAAAGTTGGCAGGTCATTTTGCAATTGTCTAGAATTCCAGGTTAGGAATATTGTATACCATTCTGATGTGGCTTCTTTGAGGGTAACAGTTTACCAGGATGTTGCCTGGCTTGGAGGAGATTGGGCAAATTTGGGTTGTTTTCTCATGAATGTTGACGTAAGAAGAGCGACTAGAAAATTTAGAAGTGTGGATAGTTGATATGTTTTTCTGAGGGTAGAAATGCCAATTACTGGGGGAGATAAGTTTAAGGTAAAATGGGCAATGTTTAGATGAAATGTGAGAGGCAAGATATTTACAGAGGGTGCTAAGTGCCAGGAATGTGCTGCCAGAGGTGGTGTTGGAGGCAGATTCAGTAGCAATGTTTAAGAGGCATCTTGACAGATATGAATAGGCAACAATAGGGACATATGGACTGCATGGAGGCAAAATATTTTTAATTTAGAAAGACCTGTGTCAGCACAGTCTTGGTGGGCCAACCTCCTAAATTCACAAAATAAACTGGACCCAGCACAGATTCCTGCAGATCATCACTGGTCACAGGCCCCCAGTCCAAAAACAACGCTCCTCCAACAACCTCTGTCTCCTACCATCAAGCCGACATTGTATCCAATTGACAAGCTTTCCCTGTTTCTCATGTGATCTAGCTGTACTAATTAATCAACTCTGTGGAACCATGTCAAAGGCTTTGCTAAACTCCGTTGAGACAAGATCCACTGCTCTGCCCTCGTCAATCTTTTTGTTACATTGTCAAAAAACTCGACTGAGTTTGTGAAACATGGGTTTCCATGCACAAAGCCATGCTGACGATCCCTAATCAGTCCTTGCCTGAAATGAATGTGAATCCTATCTCTCAGAATCCCCACCAATGGTGTCAGACTGTCACCAGTCTGTAGTTCCCAGACTTCTCCTTACAGCCTTTCTTAAATAAAGGCATTACATGAACTAACCTCCGGTCCTCCAACACCTTAGCCGTAGGTGTAGATGATACACCGATTTCGGTTAGGGGCCCAGCAGTTTCTTCCCGAACTTCCCGCCACATGGGATATACTGAATCACGTTCTGGAGATTAATCCACTCGTGTCTTTTAAGACCTAGAGTACTACTACTTTGTAATGTAGACTGTTTTCAAGACGTTAACGTTTATTTCCATGTTCTCCTAGCCTCCATTTCTTCCTCCACCATGAAAACTGCAAAATGTTCATTTAATAGGTCTCCCATCTCCTGTCATTCCCCACATAGACAACCTAAGTTGATCTTTAAAGAGCTGTAGTCTCTTCATAGTTGAATCAGAGATAATAGGAATGGCAGATGCTGGAGAATCGGAGATAACAAAGTGTGAAGCTGGATAAACACAGCAGGCCGAGCAGGAAGGCTGAAGTTTCGGGCCGAGACCCTTCAGCAGAAATGGGGGAGGGGAAAGGGGTTCTGAAATAAATAGGGAGAGAGGGGGAAGCAGATAGAAGATGAATAGGGGAGAAGACAGGTGGAGAGGAGACAGGCAGGTGGAAAGGGGTGGGGATGGAGCCAGTAAAGGTGAATGGAGGTAGGGAGGGGATAGGTCAGTCTGGGGAGGACGGACTGATCAAGGGGACAGGATGAGGTTAGTAGGTAGGAAATGGGTGTGGGGCTTGAGGTGGGAGGAGGGGATAGGTGAGAGGAAGAACAGGTTAGGGAGGTGGGGATGAGCTGGACTGGTTTTGGGGTGTGGTAGGGGGAGGGGAGATTTTGAAGCTTGTGAAATCCAGGTTGATACCATTGGGCTGCAGGGTTCCCAAGCGGAACATGAGTTGCTGTTCCTGCAACCTTCGGGTGTCTGTGTCTGTGTCTGGTGCGCGCGCGCCCTCTGTCTATGTCTGTCTGGCACGCGTGCGCGCGCTCTCTGTGTACCTCGCTCTCTCTCTGTGTCTGTCTCTCGCGCGCGCTCTCTCGCTCTCGGTGTCTCGCGCGCGCTCTCTCGCTCTCGGTGTCTCGCGCGCGCTCTCGCTCTCGGTGTCTGGCGCGCGCGCGCTCTCGCTCTCGGTGTCTCGCGCGCGCTCTCTCGCTCTCGGTGTCTCGCGCGCGCTCTCTCGCTCTCGGTGTCTCGCGCGCGCTCTCTCGCTCTCGGTGTCTCGCGCGCGCTCTCTCGCTCTCGGTGTCTCGCGCGCGCGCGCGCTCTCGCTCTCGGTGTCTCGCGCGCGCGCGCGCGCTCTCGCTCTCGGTGTCTGGCGCGCGCGCGCTCTCGCTCTCGGTGTCTGGCGCGCGCGCGCGCGCGCTCTCGCTCTCGGTGTCTGGCGCGCGCGCGCGCGCGCTCTCGCTCTCGGTGTCTGGCGCGCGCGCTCTCGCTCTCGCTCTCGGTGTCTGGCGCGCGCGCGCGCGCGCGCTCTCGCTCTCGGTGTCTGGCGCGCGCGCGCGCGCGCTCTCGCTCTCGGTGTCTGGCGCGCGCGCGCGCTCTCGCTCTCGGTGTCTGGCGCGCGCGCGCGCTCTCGCTCTCGGTGTCTGGCGCGCGCGCGCGCTCTCGCTCTCGGTGTCTGGCGCGCGCGCGCGCTCTCGCTCTCGGTGTCTGGCGCGCGCGCGCGCTCTCGCTCTCGGTGTCTGGCGCGCGCGCGCGCTCTCGCTCTCTGTGTCTGGCGCGCGCGCGCTCTCGCTCTCGGTGTCTGGCGCTCCCTCCCTCCCCCTCCCTCCCGCGCGTGCGCCCGCTCCCTCCCCCTCCCTCCCGCGCGCGCGCGCGCCCGCTCCCTCCCCCTCCCTCCCGCGCGCGCGCGCCCGCTCCCTCCCCCTCCCTCACGCGCGCGCGCGCGCCCGCTCCCTCCCCCTCCCTCCCGCGCGCGCGCGCCCGCTCCCTCCCCCTCCCTCCCGCGCGCGCGCGCCCGCTCCCTCCCCCTCCCTCCCTCCCGCGCGCGCCCGCTCCCTCCCTCCCGCGCGCGCGCGCCCGCTCCCTCCCCCTCCCTCCCGCGCGCGCGCGCCCGCTCCCTCCCCCTCCCTCCCCCTCCCTCCCCCTCCCTCCCCCTCCCTCCCGCGCGCCCGCTCCCTCCCCCTCCCTCCCTCCCTCCCTCCCGCACGCGCGCGCCCGCTCCCTCCCCCTCCCTCCCGCGCGCGCGCGCCCGCTCCCTCCCCCTCCCTCCCTCCCGCGCGCGCGCGCCCGCTCCCTCCCGCGCGCGCCCGCTCCCTCCCCCTCCCTCCCTCCCGCGCGCGCGCGCCCGCTCCCTCCCCCTCCCTCCCGCGCGCGCGCGCGCCCGCTCCCTCCCCCTCCCTCCCTCCCGCGCGCGCCCGCTCCCTCCCCCTCCCTCCCTCCCGCGCGCGCGCGCCCGCTCCCTCCCCCTCCCTCCCGCGCGCGCGCGCCCGCTCCCTCCCGCGCGCGCGCGCCCGCCCGCTCCCTCCCCCTCCCTCCCGCGCGCGCGCGCCCGCTCCCTCCCCCTCCCTCCCGCGCGCGCGCGCCCGCTCCCTCCCCCTCCCTCCCGCGCGCGCGCGCCCGCTCCCTCCCCCTCCCTCCCGCGCGCGCGCGCCCGCTCCCTCCCCCTCGCTCTCTGTGTCTGTGTCGCGCGCGCCCGCTCCCTCCCCCTCGCTCTCTGTGTCTGTGTCGCGCGCGCCCGCTCATGTCTTGCTGTCTGTCTCCCTAGTTGCTCTTTTTAAAAAATGTGTAGAATCTCTTTGGACTGTCCTTCACCTTATCTGCTCAGACTTCCTCAAATCCTTCTTTCTCTCCTGATTTTGTCAATTTCCTGTGCTGTATTGTTCTTTGTTTAGACTGAGGGGCTAGTAATTGGCTAAGTTGATTTTGTCCTTGTGGATGTGATACCTGGACAATTTTGCACCTTGCTGGGCAGATCGTGTTGCAGCTGTATCGGAACAGCTTGGCACAGGGCGTGTCTGTTTCTGGGACCCAAGTCTTCAGTGTTATTGCTGGAATGTTAGGGCTCAGAACTTTCAGCTGTTTCTTGATATCATGTGGAGTGAATTGAAATGTCTGAAGATTGGCATCTATGATGCTGGGGACTTCAGGCGGAGGCCACAATGGCTCATCCACTCAGTACTTTTGGCTGAAGATAGTTGCAAATGTTTCGGCCTTATCTTTTTTGCAGTGTTGTGCTGAGTTTCTCCATTTTTGACTAACGGGATATTTATGGATTCATCACTTCCTGTCATTTGTTTAATAGCCTATGAGTCTCATGGTTGTTTAAGGTACGATTGCAGAGCTTAAATCTGATCCATTAGATTGCTTAGGTCTGTTTATCATAAGCCGTTGCAGCTGTTTAGCATGCAAGCAGTCTTATATTGTAGCCTCATCATTTCAACACCTAATATTTGGGTATGCTTGGTACTGCTCCTGGCAAGCCCTCCTGCACTCTTCACTGAACCAGTGTTTAAGCCCAGGTTGATGCTAATGAAAAATTAGGGGATGTCTAGATCCTTAATGTAAAAGATTGAGTTGAATATAATGCTGCAGCTGTTGGGCATCCTTGACATTGTGTACCTGTTTTGATTTGGTAGATGTATTTGAAATCTATCCCATTTAGCAGAGTGGTAGTGCTACAGAACCTCTTGGAGGGTTTTCAATGTGAAGATGAATTTTGATTTCACACTTTCTAATTGCATGAGTCCAGAAAGCAGTTTGTGATAACAGATATAGAGAACTAATTCTTGTTTTGAGTTGAATGTGTTTAGCTCTGTCGTTTAGAGGTTGAGATACCATAATGGCCTCACCCAATAGATGGTAGGGAATTTAGTAAAGAAATGTTATGCTAGATCCACACATGGATGAGATCTTTAACTCTTTCGTTGGTCATTATTTGCTTATCGTACTTTAAGCCCTGAAGAGAGGGAGGGAGACCTGCAGGATGAATATGGATCAGTCAAAATCCCCTCTGGTGTGTAGTGACTTTCTAGAAATTGTCTTTTGATATATGGTGATAAGGAGGAGGGCAGGAATTGGTTAGCTCAGTAGACTGGATGGCTGGTCTATAATACACTGTTTGATCAATTGTGTGTGTTCCATTCCCATGATGATGTTACCATGAAGGCTCTGCTTCTTCGGTCTCCCTCCTTGTCTGAGGAGTGCTGATCTTCAAGTCAAAACTTACATCAGTCATGTCTGTCTCATGAGTAACTCTGGTCCTTTTACATCATGAAGATCATACCCAGTCACTGTCCACTCCCTGAATGAAAATTAACTCCGTTGCAGAATTCCACAAGCTTATCTAACAGTGTGATAGAATGGTCAAGTAAGAAGTAGTGTATTCAAAGACAAAATGAAACTTCCTTTGGGGAGACTATCTTTAATTTGAAACTTTTAATGTGAAATTTTCTGTCATTAGTTTTTTTTCCCAGTTCTGTGAAATTTTGTTTTGTGCAATTGAAGAGTGAAATCCTATAGTAAAGTCATGTTTTTCTTTGTAGATCAAATTGCATGGAAGGATTACCCACTAGGTAAAATACCAGGTCAGAAAGAAGACCCAGATTGCCTCTTGGTGGACAATTACACCTTGATGCCTGTATTGCATCAGCCAATAACAGAGGACAGCCTGGATGATTTTAATCCTGCATTAAGGTAAATGGTCAAATTTCATTATAATTGTCACTAAGCAACTTGGAAATCTGTGGCCAAAAACATGGTATAATAACAGTGGGCAGCTTAAAGACATACCTGCTGGTAAATGTGCAGTATTTTGTTTGAACATGATGGTCCCTTGTAGTATCGGTAGGTAAAATAACTGAAACCACCAGTTTGGGCCTTCATGTGGCACAGTGGAAGTGTCCCTATGCCTGGATGGGGAGGCTCGGGTTCAAGCCCCACCTGCTCCAGAGGTGTGTAATAGTATCTCTGAACAGGTTGGTTAGAAAAATAATTTTGCGTAATAAATCCCTCTGTCAGATTATGAAATAGTCTCATTATAACATTTCTAAACCTTATAGCAAATTCTCTGTATCTGTGCAATCAGGAATTGTGAATTCGCCTGCCCGTTGCAAAGGTAAAAGTAACAATAAAAATCAATGCCTATGGGCAAAAATCATGTATTCGCAATATTTGTAACCATTTTAACCTATTTTTAACAAGCTCTGTACTTACAAATTTCAGCGTTCACGGGGATTCTCAGGAACAGAACCCTCAGGGATATGGAGGAATGACTGTGTCTTGCAGTTTGAGACATTGTTTCAATATCAGCACAAAATTGTCTCCTCCTACTTTGTCTTCAATTTGTGCATCAGTAATATATTTAAAGTAAATAATTGTCAAATTAATGTGAGCAAATTGTTCAACTTCCATGTTTCTTGGCATGTTGGTGGGTGTTATAGGGCAATAAATGCTGTTGAATTGATACTCTGAGTGATGTATTTGGGAGAACTAAAGAGAAAATTGATGCATTTCCTGCACTTCAGTACTTGCAGCATTTTTGTTGTGGTCTTCTGTTTTTAACTCCAGTGTTTTCAGTATACTCAATGAGAAACATTACCCCAGTCAATTATGACTTGCTTCCTGTGAGTGTACCTGTGTAGCCCATAAAGTTAGCCTATCATGCTGGATCATTCCATGTCCTGGTCCCATGTCTTCGACTTTTCAAGGTTAAATGCTGTTAGACTGTAGGCTTGTGTTTTAAATAATGCAACAAATTTATTAATTTTAATATCAGTAGAAAAGTGTTACAGACAGTAAAATTATGTTTTTGGACCTGAGATGTGGCTGTCACTGGCTAAGCCAGCATTTTTATTGCCTGCCCCTAGTTGGCCTTGAGAAAGTGGCAGTGAGCTGCCTTCTAGAACTGCTGAAGTCTATTTGCTGTAGGTAAAACCACAACCCCTAAGAGAGGGAATTCCAGGATTGTAACCCAGCGACAGCGAAGAAATGTCAATATATTTCCAAGTCAGGCTGGTAAGTGGCTCAGAGTGGAAATTATAGGTGGTGGTGTTCCCATATATCCCCTTTTGTCCATTGTTACCATATGGGTTTGGAAGGTGCTGTCTGAGGATCTTTGGTGAATTTCTGCAATTTGAATTACAGAATTTATTTAACCTACTTTTCTAATCGACCTGCTCAGATGTTAATACACACCTGCAGAACAGATGGGACTTGAACCCTAGCCTTTCAGTCCAGTGATAGGGACACTTCCACTGTGCTACAAGGGGGCCCAGCATAGCTACTTAATGTTAAGTAGCCAATACAAGGACTGTGTGATTCATGTTACAGAGGTGAGCTTTTAGAGGGCAAGTGTCTTTAAAAATCACTTGTTCAACTTACTGCAATGAGTACTTTCCTAAGAATATAACTGACCCTGACAGACCAGTTATTCTGCAAGAATCTTACAGAGACAGCCGATCTATTTTGCTAACCCCATAGAATGTGGTTGGGAGCTTAAATTTGAATGGAAGTGACCAAGTTTATGAGGGTTTAAATGGAGCTGGAACTTTTTACAGGCAAAGTATAACCACAGAGAAATTTCTAGTTGCTTTAGAAGCTAAATGGGATAATGTTGTTTGAAGTTCAGAGTAGTAGTTGTCAATGGAAATAGTTTTTATAATTACGTTGTTAGTATGTTGAATACAGGAGGCATTAAAGCTTGAAGTCTTATTGTGTGATCCTTCAAGTCAGTCACTGAAATGCAGTTCTTTTAAATGCTCTCAATATGGACTAAAGTAGAATATGTAAAGCAAACATTTAATTCATGCTACCTCTTCAGATAATGTACAAAGCATTGTTAACTGTATTAAACCTGAACTAGCAGTTGTACTGCATCTCCTTGCATTGTGATATGTATGAACAGTGTAGCCTTGACATGCCATATTCATTTTCACTGCTATAATATTTTGTGCACTGCCTTTGACTTCATTCAATAAATAACATGGAACCCAGCTTGATGGAGTTCAGTTAGACAGAATGCTGAACTGGGAGATTTGATGAGTGA
Organism: Stegostoma tigrinum; assembly: GCF_030684315.1. Lineage (NCBI taxonomy): Eukaryota > Metazoa > Chordata > Chondrichthyes > Orectolobiformes > Stegostomatidae > Stegostoma > Stegostoma tigrinum. The sequence continues at coordinate 34,184,634 of NC_081368.1, read as the reverse complement.
TGGAATTTTAAGATCTAAGCTCCCGGGCAAGAGATGTAGGAAAACAGTGAGCTAGAACTTTTTAACACAGTGAGCATTAATGACTGAAGCTTAATGCCCCTTGATCTGGTGGAAGTGAATGCAATCAATAACTCAAATTGAATGGCTGTTATCAAGCTGACTACAGCAGTGTAAATGACTGGATTGTAGATACTGGTGTGTTCGCTATCCTGGAGGGTTTGGCAGAAGCTCCGTCCTCTTGCTAAGTGGCATCCTCAGTGCTGTGGAGCTTCCTGTGAAGTGCTGTTGTATTTTTCTGGTTTGAATTTGTATGGTTTGGTTTTTGCTGCTTCCAGTAGCAACCCACATCCACAAACACCACCTAGCAACTAAACAACACGACCAGATGTCCTTGGTTTCAATATGCACAGATGAGAAAAACCATGCTTTCAAGTGGGACAACACTACTATCATTGGACAATCCAAACAGAGGGCAGCCAGGGAATCCTTGGAAGCTTGGCATTCGTCCGCAGACTCCATTCGTCAAACACGTTGAATTAGATCTGATATACCGACCATTATGATGCACAGCCGGAACCGATACCTAACGGAAGCCGCAAAAATCAGACCGTATAAATTCAAACCAGCACGGTACAAGAGCACTCACAGGAGGCTCAATAGCACTGAGGGTGTCACCTCGTAAGGGAACAAAACGAGTGGGGGGATGCAGTGGGGGGAGGGGACGAACTGGGCTGGTTTAGGGATGCAGTTGGGGAAGGGGAGATTTTGAAACTGGTGAAGTCCACATTGATACCATTAGGCTGCAGTGTTCCCAGGCGGAATATGAGTTGCTGTTCCTGCAACCTACGGGTGGCATCATTGTGGCACTGTGGACTTCACCAGTTTCAAAATCTCCCCTTCCCCTACTGCATCCCTAAACCAGCCCAGTTCGTCCCCTCCCCCCACTGCACCACACAACCAGCCCAGCTCTTCCCCTCCACCCACTGCATCCCAAAACCAGTCCAACCTGTCTCTGCCTCCCTAACCTGTTCTTCCTCTCACCCATCCCTTCCTCCCACCCCAAGCCGCACCCCCATCTACCTACTAACCTCATCCCACCTCCTTGACCTGTCCGTCTTCCCTGGACTGACCTATCCCCTCCCTACCTCCCCACCTATACTCTCTCCACCTATCTTCTTTTCTCTCCATCTTCGGTCCGCCTCCCCCTCTCTCCCTATTTATTCCAGAACCCTCACCCCATCTCCCTCTCTGATGAAGGGTCTAGGCCCGAAACGTCAGTTTTTGTGCTCCTGAGATGCTGCTGGGCCTGCTGTGTTCATCCAGCCTCACATTTTATTATCTTGGATTCTCCAGCATCTGCAGTTCCCATTATCTCTTTCAGCCGTTGAGTCTGTTTATCATCTAGAAACAATGTAATGATTCTATTAGCTAGGAGGGCTTTAAACTGACGGGTTTGGGAGTGAGAGTACATTATTACATTTAGGAAGTTAAAGAAAGGAAAAACGCATTAATACAGGGAATAATAACAGGAGTGTGACAGTAACTGGCAGGGCATGCAAACAGTGAGTGCATCAGCGAAAAAGGTAGAGGTCGAAGGCAATGTTAGAGGTTCTTTATTTGATTTCACTTAACATTAATAATTCATATTTAACTAGATGAAATTTAAAAATACAATAAAAATTTAAAATAGATGTATCTGTAATGGCCATCGTGTTATATGTTTGCAAAGGCTGGGAACTGAATATTCAGCTGTGTTGGCGTTGTACTGTTAAGGAAGGATGATCTCCATACCATAATATGAAATAGTCTTGGCTCAAGATGAAAAATTAGTTTGACAGAATCAATTAGGGAAGGAAAGCACTGCTAAGAATTGTATATAGGCTCACTGAGAGTGAGTACAATAAAGAACAGAATACATATAAAGAAATAATTAGAATTAGGTTTATTCCCCCAAGTACACAATTTTGTGAATACATGAATACAGTGAAAAGTGTACGAAGTTGCACTTTCTGGCACTTCCTTTGGTTCAGAAATACCTAGGTTCAAAACCTTAGGTATAGATTACTAAAATGAAGTAATAAAGGTAAACATTCATCACTACAGCCCTGACAGAGGGAGTCTGCTCTGGGCTTTACCTCGTGGCTGGGAGTCTGTGCTGGGCTTAGCCTCTAGGCTGGGAGTCCATCAAATCTGTGCTGGCTTGACTGTCCACCACCGAAGCTGTCTGAGGAGTTGAGGTAAGTAGAGAGGGGAAAAAAAATGAAGAGGAAAATGAAGAAAAGAAATAGAGTGGACGAGTCCTCCTACTCAGTCACCATCTTGCTTCTGAATGGGGTCTTGCAAGATGAATGCTGCGCTAAACATGGACAGTCTTAGTCTTATAAATTGGACAAATCAAATTGGCAGAGGTAAACTTGAAGATAAATTCTTAATGTGTTCAGAATAATTTATTAAAACCTGTTTTTCTTTAGTCCTGCCTCATTAAAAATGGGAACAATTAATTATTTCATAAGAGAACATCCTCTAAGCAAGTGTAACAATAATATGATAAAGTTAAGAAACTTGGATCTGAAACTGGTCTCTTAAAGTGAAATAAAGGTAGTTGGGAATGATTAAAGAGAGTTGGCTACAGTGGCCTGGGGAAGTGGTAGCAATTTAGGGAGATACTACTCCATAGTTTTCAACTAATTTCAACCAACATATTTCATTGACCAGCCCTTTTGTTGGGTCTGAAACATCTGTGGATAAGTTTTTTTTTAAAGTATCAATTTGAAAGGAAAGGCATGAAATAATGCATAGATTTGTGGTAAGGCAGATGAATGGAAAAATTTTAGAAATCAACAAAATGACAAATGAACTCGAATATGAGAGTAAACTAGCAAGAAGTATAGTAGTTTCTACAAATATACAACAAGATAGAATACTTAAAGTGAGCATTGATCTCTTATGATGTGTTTGGGAATTAAATGCAATTTAATTAAAATGAAAAATTCAGAATGAAGAATGGTCATTAGATTCTTAACTCCACAGTTGCTGCCACGTTTGCCGAGATTCTCTAGCCCTTTGTTTTTGCTTGTTTCAGATCTCTGCAGTTCTTTAGTTCACTATCATCTTTACATATAAAACAGTTGGGTTCTTGGAGGAAATAAGTTGACTAACAAAAAAAAATTAGTTGCACTCAATATTAATTCCAGGAATGCATGGTTAAATGGCTATCTATAAAATTGAATTTAAGGGATTTTTCTCAGCTGTGTTGGCTATAACATGTGCTGCGTCTTTAATGGAGCAAATGTAACAAGAATTTTATTGCCAAGTACCCCTGGAGGTGTGTAATTTTACATGGAGTAGTGAGGTATAATTTGCATTGAAACTCCCTTTTTATCGACTGAGCATAGCTGTTTGGCAAAGCAGTCGCCCACTCTGTATTTCATCACCCCCAATATGCAGGAGACCTCATTGAGTGTAGCAAATACACAAGACTAGATTGAATGTATCATAGCAAAATTGCAGCTAATATAATGAGTCACATTGATATCATTTGAGTGTGCATGCACCTATGTACATAGTGATGGTGAAATGCACTCATACTGAATTAAAGGGGAGGGGGAGCTGTAAAATTGAGGATGATAAAGAAGGATAACTAGATTTTTATGTTGTGCTTCTCTTAGATTTGGATGCCACAACCTGTAAATTACATCTGAAGTGTATTCGCCAATATTACTTAGACACGTGTAGGAATTGTTTTCATAGCAAGATTCCAGAATGAGTAATGTGGTAAATGACTGGTTATTATAATAGTGGTGATACTGATGAGTTATCAGTTGGCCAGAAACTAGAATAACTCCCTTTTCTTTTTGAAGCAGTATCGTGATAAGGTGAGAAAGAGATACATGCTAGGTAGGGTGCTAATGAGAAGTGTGATTAATTGAAAATGGATTGGCTGTACAGGGAGCAAACCCAAACAGTGCATGACACAGGGGTGTTTGGGGAGGGTAACAGACATGGAGGAGGGTGATCGTTTTCTGAAATTATTAAACTCAACATTGAGTTGTAAAGGTTGCAAGTTGCCTATGTGGAAAGTGAGATTTTATTCCTCCATCTTGTGTTGATCCTTGCTGGACCAGCACAGCAGGCCTGAGGCAGAAATGCTGTCATGGGAACGCAGTAGTGTGTTGAAGTGGCAAGCAGCTCAAAGCTCAGGGTCACTTTTATGGACTGAGCATGGGTGTTTGGCAAAGCGGTCACCCGCTCTGCATTTCATCACCCCAATGTACAGGAGACCACATTGTGAGTAGCGAGTATACTAGACTAGATTAAATGTATCGTAGCAAAGTTGTTGCTTCACAAGTTCTTGTGATAGCAAGGAGAGAGGAAGTTAATGGTCAAGTGCTCCACCTTGTGCAATTGCATAGAAAGGGATGTGGGAAAGTATCAGGAGTGGACGAGGAGTGTACTGTGGTGAACCAGAGGGTGCAAAGGATCATTAAACACACTTTCTGCCACTTTTAGCAGGATACCACAACTTGGCACACATTCCCCTCCCCTCCCCTCCCTTGTCAGCATTCTGCAGGGACCGTTCCCTCTGATAACAGCAGTTTGTCAATACTCTGTCTCCGCTATCACATTAAAACAGTGGCTGAGTTAAATGTTTTAGCCTTTGCTCTTAAAGATGAAATTGAACCACACCCCACACCCACACTCAAAGTCAGGGGTGAATCATCACATGTGAGTCTTTTGATAACTAAGTATGTGCCTGCAGTTTAGAAACAAAAACGGCATTTTAATCTTGTATGGAGCTGATGTTTTACTGACAAAAATCATAAAATACTTTGAGAAATCCTGAGGATGTGTAAAGTGCAAAATTAATACCTTTCCTTTCCCTTGAACAATTTGGATGTTGCTGTCACTGCATAATCTAACAGTGTGCTCTGCTTAAGCTCACATTGAGAGGCAATGCTTCCGGCAATCTAAGAAACGGAATTGAAATACCATAAATACCATTTGATGGCATAAGAAAAACACAGGTAATAACCATTTTGTTTGTCGGAGGTGTGTGCACCATAAGGACAAGATTATTTGGAATACTGCTGTAACATCTTGCTCAGTATTATGCTTCATTTTCCCAATGATGTAAAACCAGAATTTCTTTGAATTCTGTGTTTTTTCTGATTAGAAATTGGTGTAACTTTCGGAAGAAATTAAGTAACAGCCCCAGAAAGAGGTCAGGCTCTTCTTACATGCTCATGGGATGTGGGTGCTGCTGGCTGTTGTTGCCTGTCGTTAGTTGTCCCTTGAACTGAGTGGTTTCTCTGGCCATTTCAGAGTTAACCACATTGGTGTGGATTTGGAAATGCAGGTAAGGACAGCAGATTTCCTTCGCCAGAGGAGATTAGTGAACTAGATGGGATTTGACAAAAATCAACAGTGGTGACATGGTGACCTCTAGCATTTAGTTCTAGATTTTTTTTTTATTGCATACAGTTCAATTCAAGTGAAATCAAAACCCACTGTGCCACTGTGGGATTCAAATGCTTGCCTCAGAATATTAGCCTGGGGTTCTAGACTCCTAATTCAATGACATTGTTAATAGCCTGCAGCCTCCACCTAAAGATCTTAGATGGCCAGCAGAGTGGCTAAGTGGTTAGCAGTGCTGCCTCACATCCTCGGAATCTGGATTCAATTTGAGCCTTGGTGGACTGTTGTATGGAATTTGCACACTGACCCTGCGTCTGTGTAGATTTCCTCCTGCAGTCCAAAGATGTTGAGGTTGTACAAGATGTTGGTGAGGCCTTTTCTGGAATATTGTCCTCAGCTCTGGTCAACCAGTTAGAGGAGGGATATTATTAAGCTGGAGAAGGTTCTGAAGAGATTTACCAGGATATTGGGGATATGGAAGGTTTGAGTTGTAAAGAAAGGTTGAATAGGCTGGGACTTTTTTCACTGGGGGAGGTTGAGAGGCAATCTTACAGAAGTTCATAAAATAATGACGGACATCGAGTTAATAGTAGTTGTCTTTTCCCTATGATAGGGGATTTCAAGACGAGGGAGTACGTTTCGAGGTGAAGAAGATTGTAAGAAAAAAAGACGAGGGGCATTTTTTTTACACGGGTGGTTCGTTTGTGGAATGAACTTCCATTTTTGTAATTGTTGATATTTGGTTCTCAAACAAAGGAAAACATAAATTGCTGGGAAAACTCTACAGGTCTGGCAAAATGTGTGGTCACTGGACTCTGCTTTCTCCCTGCAGATGTTGCCAGACTTGTAGAGGTTTTCCAGCAATTTCTCTTTTCTTTTGTTTGGGATCCAAGTACCAACAAATACAAAATTGGATAGTTAGAGTCTCCTTAAATGTATAAAAAGAAAAGAGAGCCCAAAGAGATCATAAGCCCTTACAGGCTGGGGAAATAATAATGGGCAACCAGGAAAGACAGATGCAGTCAATAAATATTTTGCATCAGCCTTGATAGTAAAGGTCAAATATGGCATTCCAAAAATTGTAAATAGTCATGGGGCTAAAGGGAGGTTCAAGTAAACATAATATCACTAGAAAAACAAGCACTGGGAAAATTAATTGGGCTAAAAGTCTTCTGGATTTGATGGGTTTCATCTGAGGTTTTTGAAGAAAATAGCTACAGTGATAATGAATGTATTGGTAGTGATCTGACAAAGAACCTTTAGATCTAGGAAAGTCCCAGAGGATTGGAAAATTACCAGTGTAACCCCTTTAGTCAAAACAGGAAGGAGGGAGTAACAGGTAATTGTAGACCTGATAGCTTAATGTTTGTCATTGGGGATATGTTAGACTGTTATAAAAGATCTAATAGCAAAGCATTTAGAAAAGTACAATTTAATCAAATATTCTGCATGGCTTTATAAAGGGGAAAACGTGCCTGGTAAACTTATTCTTTTGAGTAGGATAAATGAAGGGAATCAGTAGATGTACTGTATTTGTATTTTCAAAATGTGTTTGATAAGGTACTGTCCATAAGGTTATTAAATAAGAACCCACGGTGTTGAATGCACAATGTTAGCCTGGATAGAGGTTAAGCGAGCTAATAAAAGACACAGCTGAGATAAACAGCATTTTCAGGATGGCAACCTGTAACTTGAGAAGCGCCTTATGGTTCAGTGCTGGGATTACAATTATTTATGATATGTATTAATATTTTGTATGAGCATTTCGATTGAAATTTTCAAAGAGGAGACTGTTTAGATGAGGGTAGTGCAGTTGACATGGTCTACGTAGACTTCAGTAAGGCCTTTGATAAGGTCTCATGGCAGACTGAATAAGAAATTAAGGGTCAGGGCAATTCTTCAAATTGGACCCAAAATTTAGCTTAGTGGCAGGAAGCAGAGAGTGATGGTCTAAGGGATTTTTTGAATGGAAGCCTATAACCTTTGGGGTGGCATGGTGGCTCAGTGATTAGCACTGCTGCCTCACAGCACCAGGGACCCCGGTTCAATATCATTCTCAGGTGACTGTCTGTGTGGAGTTTGCACGTTCTCCCCGTGTCTGCGTGGGTTTTCTCCCACAGTCCAAAGGTGTGCAGGCTAGGTTGATTGGCCATACTGAATTGCCCATAGTGTTCAGGGATGTGTAGATTAGGTAGGTTATAGGGGGATAGGTCTGAGTTAGATGCGCTGAGGATCGGTGTGGACTTGTGCTGAAAGGCCTGTTTCCACGCTTTAGGAATTCTATGATGAATCTGTGGCAGTGCTGTATCCTTTGCTGTTTATTATATGCGTTTATTGATTTAGGTATAAATATGGGAGATACGATCAGTAAGTTTGCAAATTTATGAAAATTGGTGTAGTAAATAGTGTGGAAGAATGCTTGCTGACTGGTTAAATGGACTGTTAAGTGCCAAATAACATTTACTGATCAATCATATGAGGTGAAGCATTACGGTTGCGGTGGCGGAGTGGGAAGCATCTATCCATTTTTCTATTTTTTAAAAAATATAGTTTTTAGCTTTTTGTTTTGTTTATTTATCTCCTGGAGAAGGATCGCTTTGAGAGTGTTGCAGCACTGTGAGCCAGGCAGAACTCCATTGCCCAGCAACATTATGGTGTTGATGAGGTCAGGAGTGGTCAGTGACAAGGCAACTGGTCATCCTGGAAAGCAGTTAGCAGCAAGGCGGCTGGCGAGGCCAGGTAGGACTCTGGCAATCTGCCAATCGCCAGTGGGAGAATTGACCCCAACGTGGGAGTGCAAAACTTCATAGGGAAAGCCCAACATGGAGTGTCAGCAAAGCCCATTGCTAAAGAAGGATTGTAAAGCTGAACTTTTAACTTTATTTCTTTTATTTTCAACTTTATACTAAGAAGAACTGTAGAATTTAACTTTTACCATATCTCTTTATTTTTCTGCTTTGTGTCAATGATTTTATACCGAGGTACTTTTGTAGCTGAGATGGCACCAGATTTGATGACTTTGTACACTTGAGTACAGGTGACAATAAAACCTAATTCTAAAAACATTTTGGAAGGGCTAATCAGGCAAGAGGATATATACACTGAATGGTAGAACCCTATAAGGATCAGAGGGGCCTTGGTGTGTATGTCCATTGATCCTTGAAGGCAGCAGGACCAGTAAATAAGGTGGTTAAACTGGCATGGTATACTATATGTCTTTATTACTGAAGGCATGAAATGTAAGAGTAAGGAGATTACGTTGGAGTTACTTTTTTATTCAGTAATGGGGTTAGGGTGTGGCTGGCTAGGCCAGCATTTATTGTCCATCCCTAATTACCCAAAGGGCAATTATGAGTCAACCACATTTTCCAAAGGTGTTACTCGTTGCATGTTCCCTTTAGGGTAAAATGCAGGAGCAACAAGTTCAAAGAACCAGGGATGTTTGAATATTCAGGCCTGGATAAAAAGGGAAAAAAAGAAGAGTTGTATAACAAGTACAAAGGGATCAAAATCGCCAGGACCTTAGCGTATAGGAAGTGTAATTGACAGTTAGGAGAGCAAGGAGGGGACAAGAGAAGACATTGGTGGGCAAGACTAGGGAGAATTCAGATATATCCTACAAATGTATCAAGGGGAAGAGAAGGGCCTGTTAGGATCCAAGGGGGCATCCTGTGTGTGAAAGCAGAGGATGTTGCTAGAGGGCTGAATGATTTCTGCGCATCTGACCTTGCATCCTCCATCTCCCAAGTAAGTACAGAATTGGAGAAGATGGGACTTTGAAGTTGTAGAGCAGAATGATCTAAGAAAGGAGGGGGTATTGGAGGCTTTTGCAGATTTAAAAGTAGACAAATTCCCGGGTCCAAATCCCATTTATCCCAATTTATCAAATCAACTGTAGCCACAGGAAGGACAGCTAATATGGTTCCACTTGACAAGAGTGGAAGACATAGACCATGAAACTATTGACCACTAAATCTAACATCAGTGGTAAGGAAATGGCTGGAGAAAATAGTGAAGATGTAAAATTAATTTCCATTTAGAGAGGCCAGGTGTGATCGGGGCTGGTTGGCATAACTTTTCAGAGAGGTTACAGCCAACAAATCTGGTTGATTTTTATTTTTGAGGAGGTGACCAAATGTTTGGGTGAGGGTAAGGCAGCTGATGTAGTTTACATGGATTTCAGCAAGAGCCTTGACAAAGTCCCACATGGCATATAGATAAAGAAGGTGAAAATTTCAAGGGATACTGCGTAACTTGGCAAGATGGATCCAAAACTGGCTTCCTGGTAGGAATCAGAGGTTCTAGAAGGTTGTTTGTGTGACTGGAACCCGATCTGCAGTAGCATGTCATAGGGATGTGTGCCGTGTCCCTTTATTGATTTGTTTGCAGATGACACAAAGTTTGGCTGGTTGGTCGACATTGAGAATAAAAGCAAATTGGTCAGATCGGCTGATCAGTGGTAAATGGAACTTAAACCTGGTAAATGTGAGATGATGGTACAAGACAGTGGAGTACTCAATGAATGGTAAGACACCAGGCAGGTTAGAGGAACAGAAGGATTTTGGACTGCTTGTCCCTGAAGGTGGCAGGACAGGTAATCGGGTAGTGAAGGCTTCTGACTGCTTGCCTTCATTGTGGCATAGTTTATAGGGTCAGGGAGGTCATGTTGGAACTGTACAGAACTTTAGTTAGGCCACAGTTGCAGTACAGTGTGCAGTTCTGGTGTCTGCACTGTAGGAAGCATTTGATTGCACTGAAGGGGTTGTAGAGGAGGTTCACCAGGTCATTGCCTGGGATGGAGCATTTTAGCTAAGAAGAGAGGCTGGATGAGGTCAGATCATTTTTTTTTGGAGTAGAACAGGTTGAGAGGGGACCAAGTAGAGGTGTTTAAGATTGAGGAACATGGAAAGAGTGAATAGAAAGCAGCTGTTCCCTTAGTTGAAGGGTCAATAACAAAGGGACATAATTTTAAAGTGAAAGACAGGAGATTTAGAGGGGATTTGAGGAAACGATTTTTCACCTGGAGTGTGGTATGGTCTGGAGTGCGCTGCTTGGGAAAGTAGTTGAGGTGGGAAACCTCAGAATCTTTAACAAGTACTTAGATGAGCATTTGAAATGTCATAACATTCAAGGCAATAGCCTCAGCAAGGGATAGTGGGACTATTAAAAGTAGTAGTGCAATGTTGGTGATACAGACTCGATTGGCCAAAAGATCTCTCTTATATTGTGTGCAGCTCTGGTTGCCACACTGCAGGAGAGGTATGTTTGCACTTGAGAAGTTACAGAGGAGATTCACCTGCATGTTGCCTGGGCTGGAAATGATTCAACTGTGAAGGGGGACTAGATAAGCTGGAGTTGTTTTCCCTAGAGCAGATAAAGGGATTCCTGACTTAGGTGTTAAAGTCGTGAGGGGTGTATATAGGGGAGGCAATAGCCTAGTGATATTGTTGTCAGACTATTAACCCAGAGACCCAGGTAATAGTCTGGGAACTCTGGTTTGGATCCTACAATGGCAGATGGTGGAATTTGAATTCGAATTCAATGAAAACAATTGGGAATTAAGAGTCTAATGATGACCATGAAACTGTTGTTACGGAAGGAAACTGCCACCCCTACCTAGTATGGCCTACATTGTCTCAAATGTGGTTTACTCTTAAACTCTCTGGGCAGTTAGGGATGGGCAGTAGATACTGGCTGAGCTCTCTTGAATAAAAAGGTATGGAGAAACGTTTTCTTTTGGAGGGGTCAGTGACTTAGGGCACAGTTTTAAGGTAAGTGGCAGGTAGTTAGGGGATTTGAGGAAAAGCATTTTGACTGAGGATGGTGGCATCTGGAGCTCACTGCTTAAACACATGGTAAAGGTGGGACCTCTGAAGACATGCAGAATATTTAGGTGAGCAGTTGAAGTGCCTTAGAATAGATGGATACTGTTAAAGACACAATGGGCCAAAGTGTCTTTTTCCATACTATAAAAACTCTAATTCTATGACCTTGTACTTTCTCTGTGATCCGAAGTAAACCAGTAATATTTTAATGGGTCGATTTCTGAACAGGAACAGATAGAATGCTGGCTTTACGTCATTGAGACAGTGAAGTTTGACATTGGAATGCTGCTCTTACATAACTGCACAAACAATCCTAGGAGTGATATTTTTCCTCAGAACAGGAATAATGATTGTCAGGCATGTGTAAATTCTGCTATTGTAATGGCAGGTATTGCTGTCACTTAATTAAATTGCATTTTCTCCCTGACAGCCAGTCATACTGATTGCTGCAGGAGAAAGCCAGTAGTGCTTTCAGTGGGTGTAGTCCTTTGAGGTCCTGGCGTTGGGCATTGGAACATGCCTCTAAAGATGGAGGGCGTGGAGGCCATGACCATGCCGGCCAAGGTCAGAGCATTATGTGGGTGGGGTTAAACAAAGGCAGATCATGGTGGGGGTCAGCCAACAGTGCAAGGACAAGGGCGTTTTGGATAGTTGGGTTTGTATGAGGTGTTTTGTTTCATTCTTTTTGGTGCTGTGGGCTTTCGTGGATAGGACAATATTTAATTTCCATTTGAATATGTCTTTGAGAAAGTATTAATGAGCTGCTTCTTGAACTGTTGCAGTCTATTTGGTGTTGATTCCACCCAGATGTTGAGAGTGAGGCAGTTCAAAGATTTTGACCCCATGACAGTAGAGGAACTTGAAAATGTGGCTTATGCCTTCGCAAATGCAAAAGGAAGCACCGCGTCTAGACTATTTTCCAATTAATTTGGTAGAATGTGGCAAGGATAGTCTCAGGAACGGGGCCACTGCAGAGAAAGAAGAGAGCAGTTTGCAATTTGTGTTGTGGAGAAGTCAAGGAAGAAGAGAGTGCTGTCTTGGCAAGGCAGAAATGGAAGGTGCACCATTTGTTTCCCTTCACTGTTGCTCAAGTTCCACCGACAAAAGGTTGCATTCAGGGATTATCAGGAGCAGCAAACAGGGCCTGAGATGAGAGACACATTGCTTTGAACATGGAAATTAGTGAATGTTTTGGTGGCTTGTATGATGATTCTGTGGGGACCAGGACCTCAGTTTCTCCAAGCTTAGATGGTGGATTGAGACATGAAGGAAGGAAAATTGCTGAGCTGTTAAAAATCTAACAGAAAAATCAGCAAGAAATAGGTAGATGTTCAGAAGTCCACAGTAAATTTGGAATGTTCAACAGAAGTGGAGGATGAGGTGGTTTGTGATTTTCAAAGATTTCAATAGAATCAAAGTCACACAGCATGGAAACATTCCCTTGGTCCAACTCATCCACGCCAACCAAGTTTCCCCAAACTAAATTAGTCCCACTTTGCCTGTGTTTGGCCGCTATCCTTCTAAAGCTTTCCTAATTCAAGTGTCTTTTAAATGTAACTGTACCTGCATCAGCCACTTCCTTAGGCAGTTCATTCCCCGTACGAACCACCCTGAGAGAGAGAGGAACAAGTTGCCTCTCAGGTTCCTTTTTAAATCTTTCTCCTCACCATAAAAATATGCCTCCTAGTTTTGAGCCCCCACCCCACCCAAGGGAAAAGACCTTTGCTATTCACCGTATCTGTGCCCCTCATGATTTTAAACGCTGTAAGGCCACTCCAGGGAAAGAAGTCCCAGCCTATCTAGCCACTCCTTTATAACTCAAACCCTCTGGGTGCCTTTGTATTCTTGGAATGCCTCTGAAAGCACGTATGCAAATACCGATTTATATCTGATTTGAGCAGAGTCAGTAAACAGTGTGCATTGATGAATGACCAGTTAATTATTTTGAAGGTATTGATTGAATATAAATGTTGGCTTGAACGTTAAAACAAAATCCCTCACTCAGTTAAATAATAAAGTTGAATAATACTGTGAACTCTTAAACATCTGCTTAAGGAGGCAGATGTGATCTCAATTCAAGGTTTTTCCACTAAAAGCTGGCATCTCTGACAATGCAGAATTTCCTTAATACTATCCTGAACTATCAACTTGAATTCCACATTCAACCCTGGGACAGGGTTTTGAAGTGTTATAGTTTTGCTCAGATGGATACTTCTGCTATTGCTTGCCTGACAAGTAATCTGGATGTATCTTGACAACTTGAGTATATTTTCAAAAAAACAGAGGACATTTTCACCAGCAATCATCAAGGAAACAAGAACAGTTTTTTTTTCCCCCACAGAGTTTTGAACTTAAAAAACCCTCATATTAGGTGTTGAAGTTAAGGATGTACACTTTAATTGTTTTATTAGAAATGCATTGTCCACTATGCACTCTTGGGACTTATGCAGGCTTTCTTTATTTGACAATGTGAAGTGTGATATTGCAAAGAAGCAGAAACTTTTCCCAGAGTGTGTTGGGGGAATGACCATGTTCCAGGGCATCATGGTAGAAGACACCAGCAGCAAACCCAAAGTTGGAGAGTCAGGGGATAGGGGATGGAGGTGACTGTGATAGCCAGCATTAAGGAGAAGATGCTGGGGAAGTTGGATAAACCGCCTGAACCAAATGGACTACACCCCAGAGTTCTGAAGGAGATACTTGAGGATCTTTCAAGATTCACTGTAGTCAGGGACAATCCCAGGGAACTGGAAAATGTCTAATAATACCTCTGTTTAAGAAGGAAGGGAAGCAAAAAGCAGGAAATTATAGACTGGTTAGCCTGACCTTGATCATTGGTGAGATTTTAGAGTCCATTATTAAAAATGAGATTGCGGAGTACTTGGAAGTGCATTGTAAGATTGGCAGTGTCAGCACAGCTTCATCAAGAGGAGGTCATGCCTGACAAATCTGATTGCCTCCTCAAAGAATTCTGTGAGCAAGTTAGATAAAGAAAAGCTAGTGGACATGATGTTTGGATTTTCGGAAAGCCTTTGAGAAGGTGCCACCCAGGAAGCTTGTAAATAAAAAACAGCCCATGGTGTTAGGGGCATGACACTGGTATGGATAGAGGATTGGCTGACTGGTAGAAGGCAGAGTGGGAATAGAAGGAGTCTTTCAAGATAGCAGTCAGTGACTAGATGAGTTCTGCAAAGTTTGATATTGGGACAACAGCTATTCACGTAGTACATAAACTGTCTGGACAAAGGAACTGAGGACATTGCTCAGTTTGCAGGTGACTAAAAGATAGGTGGAGGGGCAGGTAATGTTGAGAAGGTGGAGATGCTGCAGAAGGACTTGGCAGGCTAAGAGAGTGTGCCAAGAAGTGGCAGGTGGAGTACAATGTGGGAAAATGTGAGGTTGTACACTTTGGTAGGAAGAATAAAGGCATAGCCTATTTTCTAAATGGGGAAAGGCTTTGAAATCTGAGGGACTTAAGAGCAAAAACAGGAATAAGCCCAAAAACTCAGCAGTTCTGGCAGCATCTGTGGAGGAAAATGGAGAGTTAACGTTTCAGGTCCAGATTCTGAAGGGTCACTGGACCGGAAGCATTAATTATGCTTGCTCCCCCACAGATGCTGCCAGACCTGCTGAGTTTTCTTCAGCAATTTTTGTTTTTGTCTCTGATTTCCAGCATCCAGTTCTTTTGATTTTTTTTTGTTAGAAGACTTGGGAACCCTAGTTCAGGATTCTTTTAAAGTTACCATGCAGGTTCAGTTGGCAGTTAGAGAGGCAAATGTAATGTTAGCATTCATTTCAAGTAGGCTAGAATACAAGAGAAGTTTGTGGTGCTGAGTTTGTATTTGAAATATTGAGAGCAGTTTTGGGCCCCATATCTAAGGAACAATGTGTTGCTGTTAGTGAGGGTTCAGATAAGAATGATTCTGGGGATGAAGGGTTTGCCATATAAGGAACGAATGGTGAGGACTCTGGATCTGTACTCAATGGAATTTAGAAGGATGAGGGGCAATCTGGTTGAAATTGACAGAATTGAGAGGCCTTGATCGAGTGAATGTGGAGAATATTTTCCACCAGCAGGAGAGACTAGGACCGAGGGCACAGCTTCAGAATGAATGAATGACCCTTTAGAACTGCAATGAGCAGGAATTTCTTTAGCCAGAGAGTGGTGAATCTGTGGAACGCATTGCAGCTGAAGGCTATGGGGGCCATGTCAGAGTGTCTTTGAGATAGAGGTAGATAGGTAGATTCTTGATTAGTAAGAGGATCAAGGATTACAGGAGAAGGCAGAAGAATAGGATTGAGAAAAGTATCAAACCCTGTGAGTGAATGATGGAGCAGCCTCAATAGGCTGAATGGCTTAATTCTGCTTTTACTGAGATAAATCAGAAGATATGTCTTTTAGCTTGAGTTGTTCTTCCAATACAAAATACAAGATTTAAAGCTGCAGGATCTTGATTTCAATTGAGGATATCCTTTTACATATTTGGAGCTTGCAACTAAGTTGCTGAACATGAGGCCACCTTGGGAAATCTTCCATTTCAACAACGCCCTTCTCATGCTGTATTTTTGGCATCGCTTCTGGCAAACTCTCTGGAAGGGTGCAGCAGTTTGCTTGAGTTGAAGCTGATTTGGCCCTGGGGAAAATAGAGTGCAGTTACAGGTTTGCATGCTGTTTGTCAGTGAATGATGGTACCAAAAACAGAAGCTCAAGTTGGACCTTTTTCTGAGAGCGAGAAAGATGCATTTATATTGGTGTAGATCGCCACTTCTGTATTTTAGCCTGAAATAGATAAAAAGTAATTCCAATCTTCCACTCATCACTCTTCTTTGCATTTTGGTGGTAACTATCACCAATAATAAACTGAAAGTTAAGGATGAATTCTACCCAGCTATTATGTTACCACATTTAATACTTTGAACAGATGTACCTATGATCAAAGTCTCCTTTAGTTCCATCTATTGGGTCAACTGAACTATCCAATTAATCCCACATCACCCCTTTTCCCTATAGCCTTATAATTATTTTCCTTCAATGATATAACCACCTTTTGGAAATGCCTTTTGAATCTACTTCCACTACCCCTTCAGACAAGGTGGATAGGAAAGGAGGGGCCAGTAACCAGCTGGCATTGATCTGAGGTAAGAGATAAAGGCTGAGAAGGGGCTCTCATGGTATAATAGTAGTGTCCCTATCTCTGGGCCAGGAGGCCTTGGCTGCAACTCCCACCAGCTCCAGGAGTTTGTAATAATATCTCTGAACAGGTTGAGTAAAAGAAAATAAATAGAAGGTGAAGACTGAAATTATGGAGAAATTACTTCACCCACAAGGTGGTGGGTGTCTGGTAGTTCATGCTTGGAAGTATGGGTGAGTCAGAAACTGTCATACTGTGTTTAAATACTTTTTTGGAAAATTGGATTAGCGTTGTCAGATCTTTGTTGCTCAGCATTGATACAGTGGGTCCAGTGACCACCTTAGTTGGAAATGTCAAGAGTCTGTGCTCACTGAGCATTCCAAACAATATTATACTGTATCTGTTCAAAAAAAAGTAACTTCTGGTTTGTTTCTTCAGTATTCCTTGCCCTGTATTTAAACTGGAAACAATTTCTTCATTTTTAATTGTTTTAAAACCATTCTTAATGTAGTTTGCTTCTATCAAATCTGTTAACCTTCTCTTAAAAATAACTCCTGTTCTCCCGACATAATGAAATTTCTTGGTCACGGTACCATTCTAGCCAATCCGTGCTGCACGCTATCTTAAGACTGACATCTTTGAAAATATTTAATATTTCAGATAAGACTAGTCTAGTGCTTTGTAAAGTTTTGATTTTTTTCCTGCTCTTTTGTTCAGTTCTTTCCTTAATAAAGCCAAGGATCTATGTTTTAAAACTGCCTTCTAAATTAATCTGCCTCCTTCAAAATTTGCATACATGTACTCTTCCCCATCTCTGCTTTCTTGTGGAAAAAGTACTATTTTGTTTAAATGCCTCATTTTTACCAAAATGAATCACTTCAGACTTGGATTTAAATTTCACCTGTCATCTGCCAACCTGTTGATGTTTGTTACTATCGACTTTATTGTATTTAACATTTCAGTTTCATCTGACTCCAATTGTGGCTCATACCTAAGTCCAGGTCACCAGTAGGTATTTTTCTCTTCCGCTAATGAGTTATTAGTTTGGTGTTGTACCCGTTCTCTTATGAAAGCACCAATTTTTGTCTTGCTACCATGCCGTAGGTGTAGACACCTGTCTGAATAAGAACCTTTTAATAGCAAGCATGGATATGCTATATGACCATTTGGGGAATCCGTTGTATCCCTTCCTTGCCTGAACTGTACACAGATGCACTTTTACAGGAGAACTCATTAGACAATAAGTGCAAACCCTGGCTTGGATTTTCTGATGGACTCTCAGTTGTTATTCTACTGTAGATGGGAGCCGTATTTCGGAATCCTCCAGAATCCCATCTTCTCAGACTCCAAAGATTTGGATCGCCCAACAAATTGAAGATTCCACCGGACAAATCCTCTACATCTGAAATCCTCAATCTCCTACTTTCATTCAGACAATTCAATGAGTTTGGATGAAATTGATCAAATAGTTACTTAGGAAAAACAGCTGAATCACTGAGTGACTATTCAACTGACCTCATACTTGTCTCACTTTTCCACCTTTTTTCTCTCTTCTCCCCTGCGTGCCCCCTGCCCCCCACCACACTCTGACCCATCTCAGTCTCCTTTTTAACCCTCCCCAGATAGCTGATCCTGTTCAGCCCCCTCATCCCCCAACACCTGAACCTCTTCCACAGGACACATTCCTTCCTCTTCCTTATGGCACTGTCTCAGCTCAATTCCCTTTCCACTTAATATCTCCCTCTTCTTCTGTCACCTCACAATCAGTATTGCAGCCAGATATGCTGTCTGGGCCTGTAAATGTCACAATACAGCAGCCGACTGCTTTGAGAAGGGGTATGGTTTGTCTTCCCTCAACAATGCAGCATCATGAAAGAATTGTCAGAATGGAAGTATGGCTGTACCTTTCTGAAAGAACTCTGGAATCTTTTCCATTTTTTTTAAAAATGGAAGTGGTAATCTGTGGGAAAGTGACACTTCTGAAAGTAGTTTAAAACTTTTAACCTTCTTCATCCAAGGGTGTTACTCAGCTAATTCCACTCAGCCTGTGATTTGATGGCCCTGTATGCATGACCTCCTTTAATCTGTACTTCTGTTTTGAGATTTTTTGCTTGTAATTTACCTGTTAATTAAAAATGGTTTTCTCTTCCAGTGCCACAGGATTACCTTGCGCAGACTCAGAAGGTTTATGGTGGACTCAGAGTGACCTGCACAGACTGAAAGCTGGATTGAAATTGTTCTAGTTGGTGGGAGGGGGAGAGAGAGAGAGAGAATCTAGAGAGAGAAAAGAAAACCTTCTGATGTTCCATTATTTTGCCTTTTGAGAACCTGTACTCCCCTTCCTCTTTTTTTAAAAAAAGTGTGTGCGTATTTATGATTACATTTATGTATCAAAGACTGATTTCTGAAGCAGGTCTAAGGGTAAAATGAAATGAATCTTTACCTCTAGGGCAGGCCATGAGTGGTAGTTAATTCAGTAATTTGTGTTTATACAATTTTGACAATGTTGTGTGTGTAAACTAGTAAATGACTGCCTTTTGTTTATGTTGCAAAATAAACAACAACCACCTGGTTCTCATTTGTTTTGGGTTATTCATTGTTCTTCTTCCTCATTTCTCACTTTAGAGCAACTAATTTTCTCAAACCTTTCTCAAATTGAAAGGAGTATTTTTCTTCTTTTTTCCTTGTACTGGTATGGATTCATCCTGGCCTTTAATTTTTTAAAAAAAGTTTAATGTGTGTGAAAGAAATACAACCAGAATAATCGGTCCACAATACATTGATTTTGACTGCTAATTTTAGAATTGTGAACCAGACTAAGTACATGACTGCAATGAGAGTAAGAGTGCATAGTTCTGCTCATGAAACAACAGGCTGAAAAAAAGCAATAAAACATGTTGCGGAGTGGGGAACAGACAGCAGGCAGATTCTGGAGTTACAGTTTGCAACCAAAGTGGTAGAAGTAAACATGCTCATCACAACATGTAATAGCCTACCCCGTGAATGAAAACTTGCAGACGGGCGTAATAGGTTCTACCACTGTACTTATTTTTGTGAGGATCGATGAGAATCCATTTTATTGAATGCTATGCAAATTTACATGCCCTAAATGCTTTAGAAGTTGTAATAAAGCTTCTGCTTGCTTCATTACAGGTGTCAAGTGAACCTTTCCCATAAAATGACATTACAAAAAATCAACATTGATCTCTAGAAAGTAACTTTTATTGACTATTTGTAACATAAATTGTGTAGTAATTTTTAAATCCTTTACTACAAATTAGTTACGTTTGGCACTAAAACATGAATGTTTGTTTAGGGCAGTTTTTCTTTTGGTAGTTATAACTTTTACTTCATGCAAATAAACACTAAATTAAATACATTCTTAAATTGCACACCTTGTATGGAACACATTCGAAAGCACAAAAATACAACCCATTTGAAGTTGTGTCCATAATGTTTTAAAAAGGCACAGAAATCAATTTCATTACCCTGCTACTCCTAGAGTGCAATCATCATCAAAACTGAATAAATTACCTGAATATGCACTTCATGTTCATACCATTGTCAAAGTTAAATCCCTCTATTTACTTCTATTGTACAGATGCGAAGGTAACACTGCAAAATTAGTTTATGAAAAGTAGATTTTCAAGGCCACTTTAATGTCAAGATGATATTTACAATGCCATGTATATATCTCATGTTAATAATATTGAAAAGATAGCCAATTTTGCAGTGTTTTCTCAAGGACTTCTGTAAATTGTAGTGGTGGCTGTGAAGATGTTTGTTTTATGTACAGTTGTGGAAAATATACAGTACTGTTGGAGCCTGTCCTTTTAAAATAGGGGTTTTGTCTTTAGATGGTACTTTAAGCTCTAAGTTGAGATACACAGGAAGATTGTTGTACAGTATTACAGCATAGTGGATTAACAACAACTTTAGCTATAGCAGACTGATATTAAATATGTTAATAACCTATTGGCAGTGTGGTTTTATTTAGAACTAACCCCTTATTGCAGATTGAAAGAACAGATGCTTCCGTGCAGTATTTGTGAACGTAAGCAACTGTAGTGATCTTTTATGAATGCACCCACTTTAATCAATTTACATTGTACAAAAGCCGCTTGGACATGAACTAAAGCCAAAGCGCACAACATTTAAAGTCATAGCAGCCTTGTCACATTTACTAATACAATTAATATCAGCTAGAGTTAGCTGTGCTCAAAATTAAAAGCATAATTATACCATCCAACACTTGGCACAATTTATCACGTTATCCATACACATTTAAAAAGTTACTGATCGCATAGCGTGCTTAAAAACACATTTGCTTGTTTTTTTAAATTCTCAAAGTGACAGAGACACATTTTGTCATTAAGACTTACATTTTGTTTGGGACTACAAACCCAAAGAGTTTTTTTTTGTTTTACTACAGATAAAAGCCAACATTTTCATTATAAGGAACAGAACAAAAATCAGATCATAAAACAAATGCACTAATCTAATAAAATATATATTCTATTTATATTTTCACACATTAAGCTATCTGTACATAAGCTATCTAAATTACAATAAATCTACACAAACTGTATGATCTCTTCAAACAAGTTTCACTAAATATAGTACACTTTGATCCTATCTGGGGATGAGAATCAACTCTATGTAGCAAAAAGAAAGCAGATAATCAAGGCAAATCATTTTTACAAGACTTTTTTAAAACAGGGCTGAGAAACAGTCATCGAATTTATTCTCCCATTAATAGACGAGATTATACGTGCAACCAACAAAAGCAGTACCGAAAGAGGGTCTCACTGAACATTAAACATTTTATTGGTGTTTCTTAAATAATGCAGATTTTTGTTCTTGCTCACTGCACAGATTACTGTCATTCTTGCAACTGGTTGAAGAGACCCTACATTCCATATGCAAAAGATAACCATTCTCAAATTGTACAGAAAAATCTAAATGTATTGTCCTTATGCTGGGTTCCTGAACCATTGCAAAGAACAGGCAGGCAGGTGAGGATGCAAAATGCTCCACGTAAATCTAAAACTCTTGAATATTAACCATGTTGCTTAAAGCTACAGCATCCCATTTGTTAGCCTGCAACAGACTATTCAGACCTTTACAGTACTTCCTATGGAATCTAAAGATTTGAAAAAACATAAGGCTGTCGTGCTCAAGAAGAGCCTAGATTAATTCTTTCAAAATAAATTTTTAAAAATTGAATCTGAAAGGGTCAGACCAAGACTTGTTTAAAGATGCAATGTATAGGTCTGTTGGCTGACCAACCAAAATGGGAAGGTGTAGCTTAAACTTTGCCATATTTCTTTTAAAGAACCACAATTCAAAGATTTCTTTAGAGAATGGCTCTACATGATAAGAGCCAAGGTCAGGCGGACAATAAGGTTAAAAAATATTGCTTCCATTAAAATTAAGACTGGGGTTCAATTGACATTTACTTCTACTACAAAGCACGTGGAGTGACAGTTCTGCTGTGCAGAATTTTACCATACAGAAAACTGGGCTGACAACAGAAAACTGATGTAATGCACGCAAGAATCAGTCAAAGATTCTATATTTTCCTGAACATTACAAAGTATTTTTGCAAGTAAAATTCTTAGTTAAACTCATGTTCTCAAAGAGGATAAATACTTGGCTCCCAATGAGGCCCAGTTCTATACGGGCAGCAGCCTGTGCAATACGGATTTCAATTTTGGAATTTCGCATTTGAGATTGCAGATGGATCACAATATTCCATCTTAGGGTGTCGAAAAGTTGATTAGTTAAGTGTAATCGTATAAAATTTCAGTGCTGTATATTCACCGAAAACAAGTTAAGGTACTGGTTTCAATTCTGTACTTCCAAAAGAAGCATGTATTAAGATCATTTGAGCTACACTGAAGAGCTAATAGTTACAGACCTATAAAAAGGTATGCAGAAGAGAACCAAGGTGATAAACTTCACACAAATCAAAAATCAATAAAAGCAATTTTTTCCCCCCCAAATAGTAGACTTATACTCAATTGATTACACCCTAGGAATTGCATGGAATTATTTGCTCTGCTCATTTTGATCCTTTTACACTGGGGGACAGAGTACTACTGACAATAAAATGATAGTCCTGATTGGAGTGTGCAAGGTCTTTTGGACTTTCAGTCTAGAAAAGGAGGCAGAAAAGGGGGAAAAGGTGGTTATAAATAAATACCAGATAATGTGAATGTAAAAATCAGTTACTGCTCAGCTTTTGGAAACAATACTTTTTAATCCTAATAAATGTTATGAATAATGACACTGGTACTGTACACTATGTGTGTGCACATCTGAAGAACATGAATTTAAAAATTCAGGTCTACAAACTACTGTGCCCAGTAAAAATTCATACATACCCATGGGCTACTCCCAGTGACACACAGTGTCACAAACATTGTGGCAAGATTTGATAAAGCTATTCTACCAATGATAACTGTACATTTAATAAATAATTTTCTACAATCAAGAAAAGAGATACAATTTGTATCAACAAACAAATGTCATTTCTGATCATTCCAGGCATTGCTTTTTGCTGTATTTAAATGTCAGCTACAAAAATAGTTTCAGATACAACAAAATGGTGTGGTTTTTTAAAATCAACTGTCTTGCTAGGATATGGTTCCCTGGCAGTAGCAGCAGCTCTGTGTAACATCACTGGAGTGGCTATGAAAGTTGGGAAACTCTGCAACAGTGGCAGCGGTCAGTTCTTGAGACAAATCTTGTCCTCATCCAGATAGATAAAGTCTGTAACTAGCCACAGTCCGTAATGGACTATAGGCATCTTTCTCCAAGACAGAGTAGCAATTAGTTATATAGTCTTGAGGGGCACCACACAGCATCAAAATGTGAGGTAAAGTAAGGAGGCAGGCAACCATGAACTCCCACAGCTCATATGGGGATTGAACCTTGACTGTTGACAGAATACTACTTCATAATCTAGCCATCTAACCAACAGTGCCCGTGCACAACACAAATGCACTTTCCATAAAACGGGTGACTGAGAAGGTTGGTGTGGCTAGTCAACAGTAAGGACAAGGGATCCTATCTGATTTTTGCCACCCTACCTCTGAGACTGACTGTAGTGTGCCTACTACCAGCCTGGGTGAAATCAGCCAATGCACAGAGAGACTGAACCAGGGAACTATGGGCTATAGAATTCAGTTACTAACTAGATAAATCTACTCGTCCACTGATTATTCCAGTCTACTAATTAGCAACAGACAGGCCCTTCTTTTAAGGGATAGTATAGGTACAAGGAAGTTAGCATACTCTATGTATTAGTGTGTACACGTTAATTTTAAAATGTTTACATTTTAGAAACATTAAAAATGTGCACCAACAGAACTATGATGTGAAATCGAACAACAAACTGGCAGTTTTAAACTAAAGTGATGATGTTGCTTTTGTAGGAAATAGAAAACAACTACACAGCATTTGCAAGCCATTAGCAAAATGACAGAAACAACCCTGACTGCAGCCTCACATTCCATGTGTTTCACAGTAAGAAACATTTAGGCAATGTCAGACCTTCTCATGAAGAAACAAAGACCCCCTAAAGGCCTTCTCAACTTTCATGAAAAACATTTTTTTTGAAATCAACAAGACCTAGCTTGAAACATCAAGCTGGTCAAATGTTAGCAATAATATACATTGCTTTTAAATACAGTGGCACATCAGTGCAGTCTGAAGATAACATACAATAATGCTTCCAAAAGGTTTGTTTTTGGCTGCAAATTTTCCACCCTTAAAATACGACTCAAAGGAAATGGCCTGAAGTGCTATACTTTTGGTTGAGAATCTGAAACAGGAAATAGATACCTTACATGAGATTTTATCATTTGAATCTGTGGATGCCATTTGAAATACTTAAATTAACAATTTAATTTGTTGTATGTAATCTTTAACATGATTTTATTCTTGTCTGCATCATTTGCAAACAGTCTTTTTAAAATTACAATTACACTTATTTCCTCTTGGAATTTTATTAAAATTCCAAATTCTACAATCCATAAGTCAAGCATATGGAAATTTATGTTGAAAAGATAACTCTTAAAAGTATAATTCAAATATACTTTGTAACTTGGAAAATCCTGAAAGTCAAAAGTAGAAGGTTTGCCATTTTAACAAAGTAAGGTATTCATTTTCTTTTCAAAGTTGCCTAAACCTCTTCAAATAATCAAATGCATTAAAATACTTATAGCATTCTTAAATCTATTGTGTTAGACAACCTGAATTTCACAAATGTAGTGCACTAAACAGACTTTCTTATGTTTGTCCTAACAATACATAATTGGTCATCAATCTTTCATTTGTGTTTTACCGCCCAGAACGTAGTTGTTTGGCAACAATCTCTGCAGCAAGATGTTGGGGGTCAGTTACATGGGGATTCTTTTCCATTACTGCATGAACTATATCTGCTGGGAAGATGTTACAGAGGTTTCGATACGTTTGGTACTGGTGTTCCCGGATTGCCAGATGGTCCTGTTGCTCATTGGGCATTCCCTGCCAGGGGGACCTCCAGATCTGCTCTATCTTCTCCGGCATACTTCTAAACATACCAGGTTCATAACTGGGTTGCATGAGATTATTAGTCAAAGGGTATGAAGGGTATCTATAGGAATCTGTGACACATGGTAGGTGATCCCAGCTAGTATGCTGCTCTCTGCAGAGTGGAGGTCTTCGTTGTCTCGTTGGATTACTTTCATACAGCCGCGAATCAGAAATGCTGTCCAGCCTAGTCATTACCAGAGCCCGTCCTGGCTGGTTATTAGCAGATGGATGAATGTTTTGAGGAACAGGATAGTCCCCAGGACAACTGGAACGTGCTCCAACAGCAGAATGCTGGATATGAGGAGCTAAGTGGGAGATGGACTGTTTACGCTGGGGCTGTTTCGGCTCCTCTGGTCCATAGCTCTGCACTCTTGTTATAGGTTCGTGGTAGCCATGAATGAAAGGTTGCAGCCTATTCTGTGATTGTGGCTGATGGGTTTTTACATTATCTTCTGGGCCTGGTTCTACAGTGCCAAGGTATGCCAGGTCACTGTATGAAGAATAGGAATCATTACTCGTAATGCAGGTTTCTGTGTGAGGACTAGTGTTTCTTGGATACAAACCATGATCCGATTCCAATCCATAATAGCTGTCATGGTTCCGCATACTGCTGATACTCAAATTTGAGAAGTCACTTATCATGGAGTAGTAGCCTGTGTCTAAAGTTGAATCATATTTTGGATATTGTTCTGTATAACTCACAGAGTTTCCATGGCTGTTGGTTACAAGAATAGGTGGATAATTTAAAGTGGATAAGTGTTCTTGTGAGGATTTCTGGTGAGTGAACTGTTTGGAACATGGCACTGGACTGCTTGCTGATCGGGTACTCATGGCACTGGCTGCATTGTTTTTATTGGGTTGAAATGTAGGTACACTCGACGCAGTGACCAAAGAAGGCACAGAGTTAGTCTCAAGTCTGCGAGCTGGTGTCAATCGTTCCTCTGGCTCACAAACTACAGATCGGATGCTGGGGTCAGACTGGCGCTTTGGAGCGACACGCTTAATCTCAGAATTTGTTTCCCCTTTCACCCCTGATATGGCAATGCCACATTTTGCCAAGGCTCCTTCACTCATCGTTTTCACAGCAGACAACTTAGCACTGGCACGAAGCTCATCAGCAACTGATCTCTGTGGCTGGTTAACACGTTCTGGATGATAGTATTTACACTTGTGTCCATAAGTGCACTTCTTCCCTGTCAAATCATAACCAGAAACCAAGTAAGATCGAGTATGATAAATAATTCTGTTGAAGACAAGTTTATTTATCATTGCAAACCTACAAAATAATGCTTTGAAGTAATCTTTAAAATACTTTACATTGTTCCAAAATAGCTAGCTAGGAATGGTTTCTGCACTCTGCTAGGAAGTAATGACATCAGTATTAAATACAGAAGGCCCCAGTTTTCATCATTCAGATCAGTGAGGTAGTGATCTAATCTCGGGTTCTGCCCATGATCATTTCTCGTGATCCCTTCTGTTCATTGCAGTTGTGCGGAAATTGGCTGAAACTTTGTATGAGTACTTGAGAAACCCTCAATTGTCAAACAGCCGGTCCACTCCTAATGGTCTCGACTCTCATGAAGAATCAGTATCTGGATGTGACAACTGGGCTGCCAATGTTCATGTAATCAGCATGAGCCTTGGCAACAGAAACAGTTAATACATCAAGAGAGGAGGGAAAAATGGCAAAATACTAAGGTGTGTTTACTTAGTTTTTCTGAACCAAAACAAAAACGGTCAAAACATTTAGAAACCAACCACATTCACAGTTCTAATTAGCAGATAGTTATGAATACTTACCATAAGGGCAAGGCTGTTTCTTGTGCTCTGGAATAACAGGACGCTTTCGCAGGAAGTTATCCAGGCTGGGACCATGACGTCCTAAAGGATCGTCAGGTGGCATGAACCTTGAAACGATGAAATAAACCACTGATTGTTTAGGTGTAACTTGTCCATATTGTATATGCTGTTGCAATCAGTTATTGATTAGTTATTCAACTTTGAAAGCAGGTTCAATTGTGGCACAGACTAAATTAATGAAAGCCTTCATCACCTGCTGCTGGAGGCGCTTTACATTAAAAAGATTTTAGCACCCTCAGAGTTCAGCACAAAACTAATTTCAATGGAAAATAAAGTGCTCATTTCATGCAGAGGCTACAGTATGGCTGGCCAGTGAAACGATACATTACTTAATATTTACCACATATACCACTGAGCCCAACAACTCTCCAAAAATCACTTCTGAAATGGAAGTGTGTGTGTTTATTGCACACAATGGATTGAAGTTTATTTTGAATCTAATCCACTCCAAAACCTCACCTGGGAAGGCTTGATAATCATACCTAATGCCCGGATTGAAATGTTTCCCATTGGTGAGACTAACGGATCTCATTTTGATATACACAACTTAAGCAAAAATGAAGAGACTTTGTCAGTATGAAGGGAAATTGCAGTCAAACTGGGGGCAGGCATGTTCGGTGTCAACTTACTGTCCCCACCTGTGAAAGCTCACAAATCCAACACTCATTAGCTTGTTAAGAGCTGCTTGAGAGGTCCTAGGCAAATAACATGCCTTGACTGGGTATTTTTGGTGGTACAGACTTAATGGTCTTTACTATACAATTCTATGAATATTCCATAGGTGCCCTAGCTTGAGAGGTTTTGGCATAGGAGTACTAACGATCTTCAGTCAAAGCCTACACATGAGAGAGTTAAATGGCAAAAAAGGTAGGTATTTTCCATTTGCTTCTTGTGGGATGGGGGCTATGAAGAAAGGGTAGTGGAATGGGAGGGGCAGGGAGTGGAAAAGGCAGGGGCAGGGACAGGTTTTCACAAGTTACAGCTATGGCCACCCTTCCATGCCTCTCATTGCTCCTCCCAACTCTGCAAGCTGGTCACTTAGGCTGTTTCCCAATTGGGGCACCACTTCTCTCATCTTCAGACAAAGCAGGCAGTCAGAATGGTGATGGCTGAGGCTTTTTAGTGGCCACTAACTGACCACTTAAATGCCTTAATTGCTGGCAAGTCATACAACTCCCAATGCACTTTCTGGCCCAGCACTTCATTCGATAGCATGCATGTCAGCGTGAACTCATCTAATTATTCCCTCTTCTTACCACCTCCAGAAAGGGAAAATTACATCCTCTGTGCTTCTAACACTTACTTGTCATTCACAAAGGAATACATTAGAAGACGTTCTTCTATAAATTTCTTCCACTCTGGTTTCTCGTTCTGTAGATCCCTATAGTTGTCGTTTGACACAATAATTCCATCGGAGTCAAAGGCCAACTTCACTATGAATCGATCATCATAGCACACCACTCTTCTCCCCTGCACTCGTCGGGATGGTGTGAAAACCAGAATTTTCTCTTTCTCAAGTTTTCGTAGCAGTTCTTGATCTGCAGAATTGAGTAATTACTTCAATATTAAAGTTTTGATCAGAAAAATGTATTTCAGATGGAGCTTTATTGACTGGTTTTTACAAAGTACTTTAAAAGTTTCTTAATCAATCCTATTAAGTAGCACTGAGAATCTAAACTAGAAAGGTGTGCAACAAATCAGTGTGCAATAGTGCTACACTAATTTGGAATGTGAAGTGTCAAAATACAGTAGTGTAAAACAGACAATAGCATAACGAAGGAGTGGTTAGGGATTTAAAAAATCTCATTTGCTCAAATCATAATCAAAATATATTTCAGTATCTTTCCTTGATTTCAAGAACCAATGATTTCTTGGTTGAATTTAGCTCATTTCATGACTG
Source organism: Stegostoma tigrinum (assembly GCF_030684315.1). Taxonomy (NCBI): domain Eukaryota; kingdom Metazoa; phylum Chordata; class Chondrichthyes; order Orectolobiformes; family Stegostomatidae; genus Stegostoma; species Stegostoma tigrinum. Next base: position 34,155,922 of record NC_081368.1, on the reverse strand, counting down.
GACTGCCCTGAGATAGAGTGATGGAGTGTTCTAGTACTGTTGTCACTCCTGATTGCCATTCAGCAACTCCTGCTAAAACTTATAACATTGAAGATATCCACATGAGAATATTACTAGATTTGACTTGGATGCAGGTTTCTATCATGCAGGCCTACTTAGATGCCAACTTGTGTGGCCATGCTGAGCGTGCTAGGTCAAGGCTGTCAGGTTAGTTTAAATCTGGATCCTTATTTTCTGCTGGTATTTCTGCGGCTGCCAGCTCAGCCAACTCACGTAGGAGGGAATTCCGTTCTTGTGGCGAAAATGCAAGACCAGCTATACCATTTAAAATAAGGTTCACACTAAACAAATTTATTTGTGAAGTCCTTGCCTTCATTCCATTTAGTAATGCTGGATGCAAAGAAAGGCAATGGCTCTCTAACCTAATGAATACATTCATCATTATTTTCACTTGCAGTAGAAAACCCAGCAGCTGACATCAATTCCCACTGCTATCCAACCTTTAATAGGCTTCCTGAGAGTGTGTGGTCTCAAAATCAAAAGTATATCTTTCCCAGCACACCACTCCTGCAATCCCTGTGCAGATACTGATGGAATTGATATGTATTTCCATAATTTTCTAATTTTAATCGAATTTTTCAGCATTCACATTTTAAAAGAGGAGTAATCTATTTCTATACGAGCAGATCATTAATTAAATTGTGACAGGTTTATGTACCTTTAATGGGCGCATCTGGCCTGGACTGTTCTTTCCTCCAAGCAGGAACAAATACTGTGATGTCTTTGTGTCCTTTTTCCAGGAAATATTCTGCAGCTAACTGAATCCCACGACAAGAGAACACTTCCTTGTTTCCATGACTACAAAAGGAAATTGGATCAATTTCAGTCTTTGAAGTGTGACCTTGGCTGATATTGTGCTCGATGTAAATTGTTAAGTCGCACAAATGCGACAGTATGGGTTCAGCAATTCATTATATTTATTAAACATTTATTACACAATCAAGGCAAATGATTGCATTTGTGAAGTAGGGAAATTAAACAGTTTTTCAATGCATGCTAAGTATGCCTCAGTGGGAATGCAAATTAGATGCACAAAGTAATTGCATATCACGGACAAAAGGCTCCATATTTTACTTTACATAAGGTTCTTAGTAAGTACTTGGGGTGCCCTGTGATTGTAAAACTAGATTTAAAAAGTGGCAAATGAAACATGTTTCCTCAGTGACTTAAGAAAATTGGATTTGAAACAGATACTACCCACCTCATTATCAACTGTCTTGAAATTTAGGGAAGACGCTGATGACATCATGAAAAGCATCACCATGTGTAGGCCTTTGTGGGAGGAATTAATTATACTTACTAGAATAGGAAAGGATCTACAAAAATAGCTCCAACTGGGGTATTATACATTTGACAGCCTTCACGCTACAAGGTCAATACACCAACACTGATTATTTTGAGCAAACCACATCATAGTTCTCAGGAATTCTTATACTGCAACAGGATTTTTCCCTTCTCTGTTTCATTATACTGCGTGCAGTTCTGCTCGCCCTGCAATAGGAAGAATGTTGTGAAATTTGAAAGGGTTCAGAAAAGATTTACAACAATGTTTCCAGGGTGTGAGGGTTTGAGCTACAGGGAGAGGCTGAATAGACTGGAGCTACTTTCTCCGAGGCATCTGAGGCTGAGGGGTGACCTTATAGAATTTTATAAAATCATGAGGGGCATAGATAAGAAATATAGACAAGGTCTTTTCCCTGGGGTGGGTGGGAGTCCAAAACTAGAGGGCGTGGGTTTAAAGTAAGAGGGGAAAGATTTAAAAGGGACCTAAGGGGTAACTTTATCATCAGAGTGTGGTGTGTATATGGAACGAGGTGCCAGAGGAAGTGGTGGAGCCCGGTACAATTACAACGTTTAATAGGCATCTGGCTGGGTACATGCACAGGAAAGGTTTAGGGTGATATGGGCCAAATGCTGGCAAATGGGATTAGATTTATATAGGACAGGAGGTGAAGTACCTGGGTCATCTAATCAGTCAAGGTATGAGAAGAATAGATCCCGAAAGAATTGCTGGAATTACTAGTATGCCCCTACCAAAGAGTCGGACAGAAATTAGAAGGTTCCTAGGGCTCATTGGGTACTGTAGATTGTGGATCGACGAATACGCCCGACGAGTCCTGATTTTGTATGACAAACTAGGAGGAGAAGATGAGAAGATAACATGGACTCCGCAGGAGCAACAAGAGTTCACTTGTTTAAAAAACATCCTGGTAAATGCTCCGGTTCTGGCTCTACCCTTGGTCAATCAACCCTTCCACTTGTTCGTAAATGCCAAGAACGGGGTAGCCTTGGGAGTGCTAACTCAGAAGCGAGGAGGGCAACGGCACCCCGTGGCTTTCCTCTCGAAGGTTCTGGATCCAGTATCCCGCGGCCGGCCGGTGTGCATTCAAGCAATTGCAGCTACGGCCATCCTGGTTGAGGAAAGTTGGAAACTCACTTTTGGAGGGGACCTGGTCGTGTCCACCCCACATACTGTCAGAACGATGCTGGCCCAGAAATCTCATCGACGGCTGACAGATTCCAGGATATTGAAGTATGAGGCTATTTTGATGGAAAAAGACGATTTAACCATCGTCACAGACAAGAGTTTAAATCCTTCCCAGTTCCTATATCCGCTCGAGGGAGGGGAAGAATCTGGGAACCCGGAGCCTGATTGCAGTGAGGTAATAGAGCTACAGACAAAAAGCAGGGATGACCTGGAGGAGGAACCCCTTGCACAGGGGTGTAGGTGATTTATAGATGGTCATCCTGCTGCATTGATGGAAAAAGATACAGTGGATACGCCATCATTGACGGGACCACGGAAACCGAAGTAGAGTCCAGGAGACTGCCTGGAGGTTGGTCTGCCCAATCCTGTGAACTATATGCTCTGATGAGAGCGCTGGAATTAATGAAGGATCAAGAAGGTACTATATATACTGGCTCGAAATATATGTTCGGGGTAGTACACATTTTTGGGAAGATCTGGAAGGAACGAGGAATGATTACAGCAAGGAGGAAAAGAGCTAGCTCATGAACAACTTATACTTATTGAAAAGACCTTGGAAGCCCTATTAAAACCTGAAAAGATAGCAGTGGTGCATGTCCCGGGACATGAGAGGGGATATTTGCCTGAGGCTCGGGGCAACAGATTGGCAGATGAGGTGGCACAGCAAGCCACCCAATCTGGGACTGTGCGGATGATGTATCTTATTCCCCTGAGAGAAGGGGTAAAGAAGGTGCCGGTGTTCTCGGTGTTTGAAGAAGGACGAATGGAGGAGCTTGGAGCAAGGATGACGAGATGGGAGGTGGTGGCTCCCTGATGGGAGACAGCTGTTGAACAAGGAGATCACCAGAGAACTGTTGGGAGAATTGCACTCCTAGTTGCACTGGGGAGCCCAAGCATTATGTGATGCTCTCTTGTGGGTGTATGCCTGTAGGGGGATCTTCACCCTGGCAAAGCAAGCGGTCTCTCGATGTATAATTTGTCAGAAGATAAATAAGAAGGTGATGAGAGCCACGCCAGGAGGGGGGCAGCCGTTGGCAATTCAACCGTTCCAAAGAATACAAGTGGATTTCACCAAGCTCCCCAGGGTCCAGAGATGGAAGTACCTGTTGGTGATAGTTGATCACTTTACCAGGTGGGTAGAAGCCTTTCCTACCGTCAGTGCCACGTCCCAAGTGGTGGCCAAGATTCTCTTGGAACATGCGATTCCCAGATATGGGATAAGAGAGTCCCTAGACACGGATCGTGGAACACATTTTGCTTCCAAGACACATGAACTGATTTGTGACGCTCTAGGGGTAAAATGGAAGTTACGTGCACCACGGCACCCACAGAGCTCGGGAATGGTTGAATGAATGAACGCCACTCTAAAGACTCAGAAAACAAAATTGATGGAAGAGACGAAGCTTCCCTGGACTAAATGTTTGCTGATAGCTCTGCTCAGGATACGCACCGCTCCACGCAGAGATACAGGGGTGTCCCCTTATGAGATGTTGTTCGGGCTCCCATACATGGGAGAACATAGAAGGGGTGCCCACTGTTGAAGGTAATGATGTATTTCTAAGGAACTATTTACTGGCAGTCTCTTGTTCCCTTACAGAGTTAAAGGCCAAAGGGCTGTTGGCGCAGAGTCCTCCTCTCGATTTTTCTATCCACTCGATCAAGGCGGGAGACTGAGTTCTGGTCAAGTCGTGGCGGGAAGAAAAACTCCAGTCGCAGTGGACTGGTCCATACCTGGTGCTGCTGACAACAGAGACAGCAGTCCGAACGAAAGAAAAAGGGTGGACGCATGTGGCACGGATAAAGGGACCAGTGGATCCGCCGGCTGAGGAAGAGTGGGAGGCAGGGGAGGGGAGACGTGTTCCCCGGAAAGTAACTAATGGGGATCGTCTCCTTTGGTCCCTGTTCCCTATGTATGGGACTGCCCGGTCGGGGAGGGAAATCCTGAAATGTGTATTGGGCCGATTGATGACATCCCTTGGAAGGGGGACCCAGGTTCACCACCAAGGGCTCTGCAATCGGAGGATAGTACACAGCAGAGAGAGATTCAGAGGATGCTCCAGGGGTTCGAGGGTCAGGATCCCAAGGTGCAGTTTAATCATGATGCGTAGCAAAAAGAAAAAGGGTGGATTGTGAGAGATAAGGATGATTAAACTGCAGTGGAAAGAATTACTTAGCTTTATACCAGGCGCAGCTAAAGGGTAGAAATGTGTGGTCGTGTTCCTACCTATAAGCTCTGTTCAAGTCCTACCTCTAGAGCAAGTGGGACTTGAACCTAGGCCTGCTGGTTCAGAGGTGTTTAATACCATCTCTGAACTGGCTGATAAGGAAAATATCAAAACAGGAATGTTTAAGGGAAATGACGAAAAAAAAACCCAGCCACCCCTAAGCCCAGCCTTTTTGTTACATGTGGTTTAAATGTAGCACTGAATAGGGCTATAAACCACCAGGCGTCATCACTTCTCATTTCCTAAGTCTTTTGAAACCGATTTCCTGATATCAAAACCATTGCTGCAGAAGTTTACTTTTACCAATTAGTTAGAAGTAAACAAGCATCTCTAATTTTAAGCAGATCACAAACCATAATTAATAATATTTCAACTATACTCTCTGAAACGTGTCTGATAGAATGGATTATAATGATTCTTACAATGTAGCCCATGACAGTTAAGAATGGGAATAATTAAAAAGACAGCATTAATTGGGTACACTGGATTGATACTGTAGGAAATCCGCAAATAAAATGTAATGCCCGCAATAGTGAGGTTAACAAGCATACAAATATATATTTCAAACTATAAATTCTTTTGTTCTCTTTAGGTAAGATCAGCTACTTGGCTTGTTATCCTGGTAAAGCAATAGGCTGGAATTGTGTTCTGTACAAATGCCTTTTTAGTTGGCAACGTGCAGACCTATTGGTAATTTATCATTTAGGCACTTGCTTCCGGAAACAAAATAAAAATTAAGACACAGGAGCAGAAGTAGGCTATTCAATCATGAGATAATGGGAACTGCAGATGCTGGAGAATCCGAGATAACAAAGTGTAGAGCTGGATAATTGTTATTCAAATCATATCATGGCTGATCTAATATTCTGCAGCCTCTATGTTCCTGCCATTTCCCCTTAAAACGCTTTATTCCCTCACTCATTAAAAACCTGTCTATATCAGCCTTCAGTACGTTTAATGTCCCAGCCACCACAGCCCTCTGCAAATAATTCTATAGATTCACTACCTTCAGAGAACAAATTCCTCCATTGCTATTTTAAATGGGCATCCCCTTCCTCAGATTTATTGCCCTTTGGTACTAGATTCCCTTAATATCTATCCTCTCAAGCCCCAGAAGAATCTTACATATTTCAATAAGGTCCCCTCTCAGTTTTCTAAACTTCAATGAGTACAGAGCCAAAGTATTCAACCACTCCTCATAAGAAAATCCTTCCATTTCTGGAATCAACCTTGGGAACTTTTCCTAGATTGCCTCCAAAAAGAGTTTATCTTTTCTTACCTAGGGGCACCAAAATTTTTCACGTCGCGTGTGTGTGGTCTGATGAGTGCCTTCTAAAGTTTGAGTAAGACTTCTCTATTTTATATTCCATTCCCTTTGAAATAAAAGGCCAACAGACATTTATCTTCCCAATTACCTGTTAAATTTAGATGTGAGCTTTGTGATTCATGCATGAGAACCCCTAGATCCCTCTATGTTGCAGTATTCTGCAGTCTTTCCTCATTTAAATAATATCCTCTATTCTTCCTGTCAAAGTGTATAACTTTGCATTTTTCCACATTATAAACCACACCCAATCGGTCTATGTTCATCTGTAGGCTCTTTGCATTATCATCACTACTTACCTTTTCACCTCATTTTAATTTGTTGCAAGCTTGGCTGTAGTACATTCACTTCATTGTCCAAATCGTTAACAAGTATTAGAAATAATTTTGGTCCCAACACTAATCCCTGTGGTACTTCACTAGTTACAGGTTGCCACCTTGAACTTGCTCCACTTTTTCCCACTCTGTCTTTTACTATATAGCCATTTTCTGTATCAATGCCAACTAACTACCCTAACACTCTTACTACATAGCTTTATGTATGGTACCTTATCAGACAATGTAACATATTTTGGAAGGTATTCTGCCTGATCTGCCCAAGCACCAGTTCAATAATTGAAATTATGCCAAACGATGCACATGGTAATGCCATTACTGTATGCAGTAACTTAGAGCTGTTCAATTAAACTGGGATAACAGTGGAATTTATTAGCCACGTATGCAACAGGGAGCCTTTGTCCCTAAGCAGCAACCTTGTACTGTCTTAATGCATGTTGGTGACACTGGAGTAGAGTTACCTGACCATTCTGTAGTTTTCACACACCCAAATGGACATCAATTATCAAATAGACCTTTCTATTGTGATAAAAACTGATGGTTCATTATGATTATACATGAGCATCTGCAAAGCATTAGCTTCCAGAGATACCATTCTATCTGTTGCAGGTGCAGGAAATGTCTCTGTGCGCGCCTCAAATAATAATTTGACTTGCTTATTTTGAATCTAAACATACCTTTGAAGGATAACTCTTCTGATACAATCTCCATGGTAACACCTTGACCAATTAGAGTTCGCTAAGCAGTTAATCCAAACACACATACCCCTAGAAATTTGGTATTCTTGCATCTATCCTGATGTGTTCAAAATGAAAAGCTTCACCAGCACCATCTTTTCTAACCACATTAATCATTCTTTCCCTGCACCTCGCAGTGGCAGCAACATATACCAACAATGGGATGTATCACAGCATCTCACCAGGGGTCCTTTGACAACACTTCCCAATCGGCAATAGGAACTACTTGGGGCACAGATTGATGAGAACATCACCACCAAGTTTCTCTGCAAGCCACTCAATATCCTGTCTTGGAACTATATCTGTTCCCTTCACTTTCACTGGATCAAAATGCTGGAATGTGGTCCCCTTCGTATTGTGAGTGTATCTACACTACTGGGTTGTAGCAGTCCAAAGTAGCAGCTCACCACCACATTACTAAAAAGAATTTGGGATAGGCAATGAATGCTGGCATTGTTAGTCATGAACCATTATAATTATGAACAAAAATATAGTCTTTGGACATACCTCATGGCCACATTACTTCCATCGATGACTATAGGTCTCAAATTGTCAGAATCATCCACAACTTCATCTTCCAATGACAGCTCTGGGCTCGTGATCTCCTTCACACACTGGCCCCTGGACACTAGGGTACCTGTGTTACCCACACTGGGAGGCTGTGGCTCAGATTCGCTTTTGTTCCCAAGTCTGACCAGCTCAGCTAAAATGTCATTAATAAGAGCATCTGATCCCAGTTTATTGAGCACAGTTTGTATCTGTTCTCCTGAATATCCTAGTTTTAAGGCAAACTCCATTTTGGCCTGGTATTCTTTATCTAAACTAGCAGCCTTATATTCATCATCAAATTTGGATTTATTGTCTTCACTCTGAAAATCCTGTAGGACACTGCATTTCGAAAGAACTGGCCGTTCAAGGCAAGGAGAGCGACAGAGCTGCCGGTGTGGTTTGCTCACAATCTGAGTCCCTTTCTTCTTAGTAGGGAGTTGCTCTGAATCACTTTCTGAGCTTGTCCAGTCTTCAGAATCGGCACTGCAGTCACCAATCTCCAGACGAAGACTCTTGGCTTCTTTGGAGTTGTTCTCCATATTCAACTTCTCAAACATTGACCAGGCAGTCATTACGTTAATCTGTCCTCCTGTTATCTCCACACTCTTCTCTTTTATTTCCAGTACAGCTTGACTTTCATATTCAATTGTATCCTTCAGCTCAACTAATTGTTTCCGTAAGGTTGATGTTATGTTCTCGCACTTCCTATGTTCTGGGGAGCATAGCGATAGTATATAATCCTGGAAAAAGGAAGAAAATAGATAGTTTAAGAGAAGTCTGTAAAACTAATGAATATATCCACAGCAAAATGAAGCTTATAATATAGTGATCAACTTGTTCAAAATCTGATGGACTTATTCCAATTCTGTTCCTTTTCTGGTACTGTAATTCAATCCACAATTTTATTCCCCATAGAGAACATTTTTCTCCCCTTCTTTCCCTACTTTTTTCCTTACTTTTAACTTGTTAAAAATGCTAGCTTAGCACTTCAGCAGCACTCTCACATCTATATTAGAAGTTTGACTTATGGCCAACTCCAAGTCTTCCATATGTAGCAGTGATCAGGGAAGAGTGGTGCTGTATTGCAAGGGGGTTACCTTTCAGTGAGCCAATAAGACCAGGCTCCGTCTTCCAGTTGTGTCAGTTCAAAGAACAGTAGAGAGGTCTCCTGGTCAATAGTTATCCTTTAACTACAATCAAACAACACAAACATACGAATAGTTGCTTGGTACTACAAAACTTGCTGGAAAAGGAAAAGACACTTTGTCAAAACTTTTCAACTTGCACTCATCAAAACAATTAGCAAGAAATACATAAAGAGAAAACAACATTTAGACTGTACGACAGGAGAGCACCAATTGGCAATGGGCTCCAATTGGGAGAGGTGTTGTCATGTGGAATGCCGTCAATAATGAATGACAGTCACCCGTCATTTCTGCGACTTTTTCTGACGAGTGCAAGATGAAAGGCTTCGACTAAATGTCTTTTTCCAACAATACTCAAACATATTTTTGGTCAATCAATTTATTTCCCTGTATAACAAAAAAGTGTTTATAGTATTGAAATAATTGTTCAGTTGACGTCCTTGCAGCATAAAGGTTCTGTCCAAGTAATTTTTTTCCAGTTCGTACGTCACCAGTATTTAACAATCTTGTCAAAACACATTTTGTCAGTTCCCTTTCTAGCCCTTGAAAACTTTAATATGTCCTTAAAAAGACCTTGACACAGCATGAGCTGTGCCGATTACAGTGATAACATCTAATGACTGGGCCATTTCAGATTGGAATCACAGATTGGATCAACCAGACAGCCACATTATAAAATAATTTGCAGTTAAGAATTGACAATTGATAGATCAGAATCCCCTTGTAGTGAAAGGGCCCAATTTTAACTATTGTGTGTGCAAGTGGGTGGTTTTAACTGAGTTAAAATTTCTCCCAAAGAGACTGATAAGAGCAGAAAACAGGCAATCCCACTTTTAACTTTGATGTTTTTATAAAGCTTCTTTCTCTGTTCCTGGTCTTGAGGCCTATTGTGGTCTAGCACTGTTGAATTTGAGAAGTGCCAGATATGTGATAGGCCACCAGCTCTCAAAAGGTTTGGACAGGAGGGGTTAATGAGCTAAACATTCAATGACTGTAAAGTCTAGTCGATTCTTAATTCTCAGCCACTGTTGGGTTACAATTCCATAGCCACCATAAGTTCCAATATCTTTTCCAATTATTCATTCGTTACTTATATGATTAAGTAATGAAATGTGGCTTGATGCTGATCTTGCCAAACATTTACTGCCTGAGCTCTGTACATCAAGAGGCAAGAGCTTTAGCAGTGCTTCTCCCTTTCTTTAGCACAGGCATTGAGTCCAAATGTAGTGGTTCAACTTAGATGCATGCTGTGACCATTAAAACTCCATACAAACCCAGAATCAAAGCTGGGAGGATACAGCATGTTCATCAGGGCCACATTAGGGTTTTCCATTCTGGTTTAATGGATTCCTAGAGATTTGACCATCTGTCATTTGTTCACGCGGCACCACTCCGGTGATACGTAGTCACATATCATTTGGTCACCTAGCACTTATATACAGTTAGAAAACGTTGCTGCATTTCTTTAGTTGAGCCTCTACACAGCAAAAAAACTTAAAACAAAATATTGTAAAACAATGCAGTGCAATGAATTGAATGGTAATTTATGAATAAAAGTACTCAGTAAATAAAACATACAGGAAATGATTGAATAAAATCTGTGATTCTGCAACAGTCCCAAACACAATGAGAAAAGCCAACATCAATGATTCAACTAGAATACAGTGATGCAAACAACTAAGTTTATTGTACAAATTGTGTCTTTGGACTATAGAAAAAAAAAGTGTGTATAAACAATAAATGAAAACAAAACCAAAACCAAAATGAATTAAATTCACAAATTCCAAAAGATCTCCATTGAAGACTAGCTACCAGTTAATAAGGCTCAGTCTGCAGGGTGAAGCATTAAAGCTGTCTAACTTGCAAATAAAAAAACACATCACAGGCCAACACAACATTCCCATCCCCTGCTTGTTTTGGTCAGGTCTTCTCCACCACCTCCATCCTCCAGTTCGTGTTGCTCAGTCTCCTTCCCTCCGTCTCTCCCTGTTTGTATAGCACTCTCAGGTTCAAATCTTCCATCAATTTTCATCGACCCAAATGCTGCAATTCTTGCAACATGCAATGAAACAATGTGCATAATGGAGACAACACCGTTCTGTAACAAGTCATGACAGCCAGAAGAGTATGTGTGCCTGAACCATGTAAATGAGAACAGATTAGCTGAAACATCTAGCAACAGTATTCAGTTGAGCAATCGTTCATTGCAACAACTGCATTCAAAACTGAGACGTTTAGAATCCCGAGCCTTCAAAGACAAACAATGTTTAAACTAGACAAGAGATAATGGGAACTGCAGATGCTGGAGAATCCAAGATAATAAAGTGTGAGGCTGGAAAAACACAGCAGGCCAAGCAGCATCTCAGGAGCACAAAAGCTGACGTTTCCGGCCTAGACCCTTCATCAGATGAAGGGTCTAGGCCGGAAACGTCAGCTTTTGTGCTCCTGAGATGCTGCTCGGCCTGCTGTGTTCATCCAGCCTCACGTTTTATTATTTTAAACTAGACAAACTGATTTTCTCATTTACATGTGCTCCTGGAGTGGATTTTACCTATTGATCTGTCCCTCAAGTGAAAGAGGAAGTTGTGGTAGGAGAGGGAGATCACTGCAATCATAAGACAATTGAAGTCCGGAAGAGATTTTGTTTCAGTACCCTATTGAGAAAGCTTTCACGTACTATTCTTAAACTATAAAAAGGGCATAAGTAGTTTACACAGTGACGCAAAACAGACTTGAAATAAATCCACAGCCTATTATACATACAATGTATATTTTTATTTTCCACTGACCTGGAAAATATTGCCAAGATTTAACATTTCAAACCCAATAAAAAGTAAAAGCAAGAATAGTAAACAAGTCTCAAAAATTAAGTTGAACTGTTACTCTGAATATCAGTCGAAAGAGGATCAGCTGTAGTGAAAAATTAGCATGATTCACAAGACGCCCATTGCACGCTGCAGGCATAGACCAATTTTAATTGGCAATCCTTTTATTTAAAGCCATTCTTGAAAATAACCATCATATTTACTTTTTTTTATATTTAGCTACATACAGTGAACATCAAAGTAATTAATTGTATCTGAAACCCTAACATACATTTTTGACTTAGACTTTTCTAATACCTTATCCTAAGTCAAATTTGTGAAATCTTTGTAGATCAGGACAACTAAATAAATTAAGCAACTGGAAAAGAATTTGCTCAATCATAGGACACGTTAGGTGCATCATGCTTAAACAATCTCTTTCAAAGAGTTAACAAATTACTCCCAAGAACCTTGCCCTCTTACTCTCTCTCTCTGTAGACCTGTAATCATTTTCCCCTTCATGAATATATTCACATCTTTTGACTGTGGTGTAACGCTAGAGAGAAATACTGAGACTGAGCAGCACCTTATCAGAAAGCTATTCCAGCCTTGTAAACAAGAAGATGGCAAAGCAAGAACTGGCTAACTGCAGTAAGCTTTTGTTATTATTTTGAGCCTTTGCACTTTCCACTTATTTTCTAAAACTGCAAAATGAAAAGACAAATATACCTGAAGATTTACTACCAACAAACTCTGATGGTTTGGTGTGTACCTTGCTGCCTACTCAATAAAGAGGTGGGAGATATTAACTACAGTAAATGCTAGATTAACAAGATACATGCAGTTTATTTTAAATTGCAACATTTTTATATTTGAACTTTTCTTGTCATAGGTCCACCAGCTCGGTAGTTCCAATATTTTCTGTCTTTATTGCAATGACTTAGTGACCAAATTAGAAAAAGTTGGTTCTCTTATAATCCTAAACAACTAAAATAGAAAGGAAATATAGGATTTCTCTGTTCTCCCCTTTCTCCTGATGGAAGAGACATGAATCCAAAACATCACAACCTTTCTTTACTCTTTACAGATGCTCACAGATCCAGTGTATTTTAATAATTCATATATTCAAAAGAAAAATTCCAATAAAATTGTAAAACATAACCCAGGTAGGAGTAGATATATAGATAGAGGTGGGGTTGGAATGGGGATGGTAGGTGACTGCAGGTAAGGAGTGGTGGGGATTGGTCAGTGAGGTGGGGGGGGTGTGGAGACAGATAGGTGGGAAAGAAGGTAGACAGATTGTGATGAGGGAGGGTTGGTTATGGGATGAGGCCGGGGTGGAGAGATTTTGAAGCTGTCGAAATCCACGTTTAGGCCAGTGGGCTGTAGGCTCTCGAGGTAGAATATGAGGCTGCTCCTCCAGCTTGCGGGCGGCATCACTGTGACACTAGAGGAGCCCCTGGACGGACATGTCACCCAGGGAGTGGGAGGGGGGAGTTAAAATGGTTTGCAACCTGCTCCCATACCTCTCCCCTCACCTCCATTCAAGGCACAAAACAAACCTTCCATGTTAGACTGGGGTTGACCTGCACATCCGTCAACTTGGTCGACTGTATCTGCTGCTCCTGATGTTGTCTCTTCTACATCAGTGAGACCAAGTGGAGGCGCAGAGACAGATTTGTAGAGCACCTGCTCTCTGTACATGACAAACCACAACACCTTCCAGTCGTAAATCATTATTATAACTCCCACTTCCACTCTCACTCCCACTCCATGGGTGACACGTCCATCCTGGGCCTCCTCCAGTGTCACAATGATGCCACCCACAAACTGGAGGAGCAGTACCTCATATAGATATCTTCAGTACCACATCTTGATATCTCAGAGCAGCCCACGTGTATCTGACAGCTTTGAAATTGGTTTGTCACATGTATAATTTTACTGATGTTCAGTAACCACAGATCAAGTGAAAAGGGAATCAAATACAAAGGTTGCCTAACCAGCACACAATACATGCTATAAAACTGACAGACATTTATAGCTACACCATGTAAATCAGCAGACCATTAATGGAATTTTGTAGAATGCTACAGATTTTTTCAAAATTGAAAAAAAAGAGAGAGAGAGGGAGAGAGAGAGAGAGTTGGAATCAAGTTATTCAGTCAAGGTTCAGTGACCAAGTACTGGTGAAAAATCCCATGATGTATGTCTAAGATAGGGAACTTGTATGCTGTTGAGATATTTCTTCCTGATCTTTGCAGAAATATCTGATTGTTGTTAAGGTATTGTAAGGATACTTTATTTGACTCAGTTCCTCTGCTAACAGAAGGGTATATTGGCCGTGCTCCTCTCGCTCAGTTGCCATCGCAACTACCGGAAAGAAGTACATAGTTGGTGACAACAGGATAGGACTCGACTACAATGCCCACAACTGAATTCTAGCTTGACGCTAACTCTAATTGAAAGAAGTATTGGAAGGGCAATTGGTGCATGCAGAACTGTATCTTCGCCAAAAGATATTTTCCTCATCTTCAGAAGAAACTAAGTAAAGATTTAAAACAAAATGTGATAGTTACCTTTTAACATCACATGGATAGGAACATTAGGCTTACAAATCAAAAGACAACACAGGAAGGTGTTAATGTTTCTTCTGTATTTTTATCAAAGGAGTTTAAACAGCATTGTGGCACAAATGTATCAGTTGATGTCAATTAACTTGCCACTTCATAAATGAACTGTTCAATCCACCTGCTGCTTGCCTTCCACCTTAGTAAGGTCACAATACTCCCAGAGGACCATAGAGCTGCTTTCTCAGGTACAGCACAACTGGTGCTAGGTCAAACAGGATAGTTACTATGCCTCAGGCGAGGGGATTCAGAAAGCCATCATGGCGACGTCAGCCAGTGTGGGAACTGAAACTGGCTGTCACTCTGCATCACAAGCTAGCCATTAAACCAACGAAGCTAACTGAAGCCCCCCCACCGCTTTCATCTTAATGCTCATATAAAGCAACATTCCTGATCTGTCTGCCAGCAGAAGTCCATTGGATCAAAAAAGTTGGAAACACAGGAAGTCAATAGTGATAGGTCCCATTTGGCAAATGGCAGGTTTTGAACTATCACAGCAAGAGGGATCATTAATAAATGCTTCAGAATAAGCAGAAGCCCCCACCCATAAGCAATCTCCAGACACAAAAAATGCCACAAATTGCTCGTGAATCAGGAGCAAGTGATGGACTATTCATCTTAGACTCAGCAAATAAGGTGTTGATAGCTTGGCTCCATGGACTTTTATTTGTCAAATGAATAAATAAAAAAGCTGATCTAGTGACTCATTCCAATCAATTAATATGGAAAACAGCTCAAACATTCCGCACAGTATTATTGCATAGCAACAAATTGTAAGTTAATACTGGTATCTAAACATTTTGGTACAATACTGACATTTAAACTAAGGTGAAATGCTTTTATTTCAAAATCTCAATTAGCTTCTCATCACTGAGATGTCTATAATCACAGGCAGTTTAAATGTACACACTCCAGCCATCTTACACTCAGACCACTGAAAATTTTAACTGATTTATTCTTAATCAACAAATTAATATTGTCAGAAATACGGTAGCATTCCCTCACAAAAACTATTAATTCATAACTACACTATAAAGTAGGTCATTGGCTTGTACAAAGTGTAAGTTTAGGTTAAGGCAGGAAACCTGAAAGAAGCACATTTATCCACAGGTATTCCTTGTCACAAACAAAAACTTCCATTACATTTCACTGGCTACACTGCTCAACCTTGTTTTGGTATCCACTATTCTTCCAGATACTTATCTTCACAAGATTAAACCCTATACTTCTTCCCTGTAAAATGCAAACATGTTGCAAATTCAAACGGTTTTTTAAAATTCTACAGATACTTCCAGCATTTTCTTTCAAATTGCCCTCATTGGGTTGCACACAAGTGAATGGGACTGAATTGTTTGCTCTCCAGGCTTGATATGCCAAATGGTCTCCTTTTGTGCCTTTAAAACTCTTAAATACCAAGTGAGCCCTGGTACAGATCTCCAATCATTTTTCACACGTAAACCAATCACTGATGACCACAGAATTGATCTACTTTTGGATAATCTTTCACTCAGTTCAGCTGATGTCAGCAAACTTAACAGTGACAGAGGAGAAAACTTGGTCCTCCTGTTCGGTACGTGCTACTTTCACCAGCCTATCTGAACACCTTCACATACATACATGCTGGGAAATTAGGTCATTCCTGCTACTGAAGTCAGCACGCATGGCACTAAACTTAACGAACACACTGGTGACCCAAGATCTACCGAGTGCAGAGTAAGGCCATTTCTGGGAGACCCACTGATCTTAAACAAGCACTCGTCTGCCTGCTGCTGGGATTCCTGAAGCCTTCAGAACAAAGCTCCTACCTTCAACAGCTGCCAGTCAGCGCTTGTAATGATTCACATCCAGCAACACCAATGTGAGCGTTGGTCACTACTAGGATCCCAGAAAGCCCAGGACAAGGAGCAACCGAAGGGGCGGTGACATATAGTTTGGTTCCCAGTCTTTGAATCTCCAACATCAGGTAATTTAAGGCAAATAGTACGAGTGGCTACCTTTTGATCTTTAAGTTAGTACTTAAGTAGAGTCACTGAACACGGAAACAGACCCTTCAGTCCGACTAATCCATGCTGACCAGGTCCCCAAACTAAACTAGGGCCACTTGCCTGCATTTGGCCCGTAACCCTGCAAAGATCTTAAAATCTTGTTGAACCTCTGTCCATTCTCTGGTCTGGTTATAATGCAGTAAAGGGATGGGTTTACTGCAGCAAAGGTACTATTATAAATGCAAGTTATGGAAATCACAAGGTTAAACTGAAACTCTCTTGCCCCAACAACCTTGATGGAATGGCTGTGGAAATGGAAAAGCTCTCTTAACATATTCACATCAGAAACTGTGTCAAATCATAAGACAGTCAGTTATGAAAGCAAAAATCGTTGGCACTTGATTCAAATCCAGATCACTGAGGTAAGGAGCAGAACTAGCGGCCCTCCTGTGACAGTGGTACATCTTCTCAGGAATCAAGAAGTTACAAAACAAATAATCTTGTAACAAGTGCAGATGTATCGATTTTTCTTCATACTCCTACTCGTGCATACAAAACTGGACCAGATTTTTCTGGCCAAATGAGTACATTATTAAGAGGCAGGAATGTAAATGGTAGGTTTGCCAGGGAAAAGTCTGGCTGGCAGCATCCTGGAGGCAGCCAGCTAATAGATGATTAAAGCCCTAAGTAGGGGTGATTTTTAGGGCTTCACTGACATTTTGCTACCAGTAGAATCTGCCCTTCTGTGTGAAGAGACTGTCAGCTTAATGACAGCAGCCTCTCCTGGCAAGTCAGGGACTTTGGACCATTGTGGTGCCAAGAATCCGGTGCCAATGACAATGCTGTTGTCAGCAAAATACGCACCCACAACCTAAAAAATTCACCTGGACAATTTTGCTCTGTGCTTCAGGACCCCACTTGCTTTGAGCCTTACCACTTCTAATATTCATGAACACTTCTAAGGGCAACTCCATATTAATGTGGAACAGACACCAGTACAACCAAATGTGCCTCAGCAACCCCCTCTCTGCCTATTGAGTGGCTAAAGTGCAAGAGCTACAGCCTCAGACTTAGCCTGCTGCATAAAGGCCCACTTGTTCTCATTAACAAGATAGTGAACACAAAGATGATGGCCAATTCAGAAGTTCTCTCTGGGAAATTTGTTCCAGTGGGTAATACTGCTGTAAAGTACTGACACAAAATTTCCATTTGGTTCAGTCACAGGGGTCTTGAAACCATGGTTACGTACAGCCCAAAATGTCCCTGAACTGTGAAGTAACTTGATTAACCTTGACAACACATTTATCCATTTCCTGGCAGCAATCAATTCATCATCTGTTTAATCTTGATTCATTTAAATGTTGTTTAATCTTTCAACAATGCAAGTCCTGCAAAGTTCAAGGATTAAAAGGAAAGAAAAAAACACTTATTCTCTTCAAGCACAAAGTCAAAGCCAAAGTCAATCAGTACAGGAGAATTATCAGCATCATGCTACCTTAAACACAACTTCTTCGGTAAACAGTGTTCAAGCGAGTGAAGAAACCTTATGAGTAAAACAGAATATCAGCAAATTTGCAACAGCTCATTTTGGAGTGTAGCAACTGTTCTATTAACTTAATTGGCAAGTTTACAATCATGGATTTAAGCTGGCTGATGAGAATTATTAACTCTATATACTTCCCTTCAACATTCTCCATTTCCAAAAACCATACCATTAAAACATTAAACACTTAAACAGCATGTGCAATCATAGAACTTAAATTTTCTCCCCCTGCATCTGTACGTGAGATAACCCTAAATATAACTCTTGCTTACTATTACTCCATGCAACACTTTTCCTACAGCAGTGTTGAACAGCATTACTTTCTTGGATTTCAAATCTCTACCTTTGTTGTAAAATTAAATGCTAAAAAGAGTTCTGTCAAGTTCACTTTGAAACAGCATAAAATGACCAAGTAGAAAGGGCTCTTGTGATACATCAGTAGCAGATGCAGAAGGGCCTGATTCAAGTCCCACTTGTTCCAAGGTGTCTCTTTATATATCTGAACAGTTTAGTTAAAAATGTCTGAAATGGCCAAGTCTATAACTAAGGACAGGCAAATTTATAAAATTGGAATAACGTGATATGGTTGAAGACAGAAGACAGTGCCAAAAAAAACTTATTCAGACTCATAATACCGAAGAAAAAATGCTCACGAGAAAGCTCCCTTTACAGAAATTAGGCTGGATTTTATGGTCATGCGCCACCCGCCTCCACAACCACCCCCCTCCCCCACCACCATACCCAAGGCTAAACAGGCTGTGAAATGGGACTACATGCTACAAATGTCATTCCCCATGCTTTCTCAGCTCCAATTTAACTCCCAGGAAGAAACATTTGGGAGACTTTTTCTTCTTTATTCATTCACAGGATGAGAGCATCACTGACTAGGTGTTTATTGCGCATCCCTAATTGCCCAGAGGACAGTTAAGAGTCAACCACATTGCTGTGGGTCTGGAGACACATGTAGACCAGCTCCCCTTCCCCAACTGCATCCCCAAACCAGCCCAGTTCGTCCCCCTCCCCCCACTGCACCACACAACCAGCCCAGCTCTTCCCTCCCACCCACTGCATCCCAAAATCAGTCCAACCTGTCTCTGCCTCCCTAACCGGTTCTTCCTCTCACCCATCCCTTCCTCCCACCCCAAGCCGCACCCCCAACTACCTACTAACCTCATCCCACCTCCTTGACCTGTCCGTCTTCCCTGGACTGACCTACCCCCTCCCTACCTCTCCACCTATACTCTCTCCACCTATCTTCTTTACTCTCCATCTTCGGTCCGCCTCCCCCTCTCTCCCTATTTATTCCAGTTCCCTCTCCCCATCCCCCTCTCTGATGAAGGGTCTAGGCCCGAAACGTCAGCTTTTGTGCTCCTGAGATGCTGCTTGGCCTGCTGTGTTCATCCAGCCTCACATTTTATTATCAAGGATTGCAGTTTCCTTCCCTAAAGGACGTTAGTGAACCAGATGGGTTTTCCCGATAATCAGCAAAGGATTCACGGTCATCCTTAGATTCTTAATTCCATACATTTTATTGAACTCATCTTCCACCAGCTGCCATGGTGGGATTTGAACACGGGTCCCCAGAACATTGTCTGGGTCTCTGGACTAACAGTCCAACAATAATACCACTGGGCCACTGCTTCCCCCTGAATGTGCTCACCTCTGCACCTCTGCTCCAGTTGAAGCTCTTAATGGTCATGATTGGAGAAGCCCATGGCAGGCATGCAATCCACTAGATTTCATTGAATGTGCTGATGTCTGAGTAGCTGGGGGAGGCAATGACAATAATTCCTTTCTTGCCCTTTGGAGGAGCCCACAAGACTTTTCTAGTCCCTCCTCCCCAACAACATCTGGACACCCAATCCTTTACTCTGGTGATAACTAATACCTAGCTTAATGGCTGTTAAATCCGTTAAGTGGCTGTGGGGTCAGTCAGCAAAGCACTGTGATGGAGGGAAGGGGCTTATCCTTATTTTTATACTGGGGATAGGAACCAACAGAGGTCAAGTCTCTCCTGGTAAATTGAAACTTTAAATAATTTCTAGTATTTCACTGTCAGCAATGCTCCAAATAAACAGTGCTCATACTGTGGAGATCCCAATACCAATAACTTCAAAAACATTTTGTTTTCATATTGAGAAATAAATTCAATAACATATTATACAAGTATGTGTGTGATATATCTCACGTGCACACGTACAATAACATAAGCAAAGGTGAAATAAAGCAATTTCAGTGGTTTTAAAATTAATTGCATTTTTAGCAATTGATTCACATACATTTACAGATATTAAAATATCATTTAAAATGCTTTCAATAATCATCACACGTAAAATAGTTCCTCAAAACCTTAGCACAAACTTTGATTAACAGTGCTCGATTTGAGAACAGAATTTAACTTGTGATACAATAAATTGAATATTTGGATACTGTTGATGATATTGTCAATGTCGGAGAGCAGGTGGTGAGGGAGTATTGGGGAAGATGGTGTGGTTTTGTCTGTGCCTTTTGTCTGTTTGGCCTGCTGTGCTCATCCAGCTTCACACTTTATTATCCTGAGGTTACTATGAGCCTCAGGATAATAAAGCGTGAAGTTGGATGAACACAGCAGGCCAAGCAGCATCTCAGGAGCAGAAAAGCTGACGTTTCGGGCCTAGACTCTTCATCAGAGAGGGGGATGGGGAGAGGGAACTGGAATAAATAGGGAGAGAGAGGGGGAGGCAGGCCGAAGATGGAGAGAAAAGAAGATAGGTGGAGAGGAGAGTATAGGTTGGGGGGGGGGAGTAGGGGATAGGTCAGTCCAGGGAAGACGGACAGGTCAAGGATGAGATGGTAGGTAGGAAATGGAAGTGTGGCTTGAGGTGGGAGGAAGGGATGGGTGAGAGGAAGAACAGGTTAAGGAGGCAGAGACAGGCTGGGCTGGTTTTGGGATGCAGTGGGGAGAGGGGACGAACTAGGCTGGTTTTGGGATGCGGTGGGGGAAAGGGGAGATTTTGAAGCTGGTGAAGTCCACATTGATACCATTGGGCTGCAGGGTTCCCAAGCGGAATATGAGTTGCTGTTCCTGCAACCTTCGGGAGGCATCATTGCGGCACTGCAGGAGGCCCATGATGGGCATGTCGTCTGAAGATTGGGAAGGGGGAGTTAAAATGGTTCGTGACTGGGAGGTGCAGTTGTCTACTGTGAACTGATCGGAAGTGTTCTGCAAAGCAGTCCCCAAGCAACGAACCTCAGGAATCTGGATCACGGAGGACTTGTGATCCAAATAGTTTGAAAGAAGTTTATGCGGAACTCCGCACTTTCACTAACTGGCCGGCAGATGAAAGCCAGAATTTGGTGGCAAGAGGGTGCAGCTGGCATTCCTGGGAATTAGAGCTGCAGTAAACTGAGACTGGAGGGATCCCCAAGGCTAGGAGGGCCCAAACCTCATAATGAGGCTTCAAAGTAACACTCCTGCTTCTTTCGACCCACAAGGATACCTTAAAACAAAAGCTTGTACATTCCAAAGGAACAAAGTTAATACTGAAATACAGCAGGAAGGAAACAGGATCAGAGGCTAAGTGGCTGCTTTCATTTTTATCCGCTTTAAGTACTGTATTATAATGCAGTACAGTACCGCAGAAAACAGCCTAAAAATGAAAATCATCACCTCTAAACTCAAGCACACTGATATTGTTCAGATAAGACTCACCCTGATATTTAAGAACACCTTAACATTTAAAATTACATAAGATTCGTTATCATTGCTTATAAGCATTTATTCTAAGTTTACTAATAAATTTTAAACATCAGGTTGTAATCAGTATTTACTCATGTATGTCACTGCTTTCTGTAATTTCATCATAGTTCAAGAGGACATATCAGAAGCTTCACCATTACACTTCACTAAAACGTTCTGACACATTCCTGTATAAAAACTTAATATGTTGGTACTATCAGTCATTTATAAAATTGGAATAATGCAAAGCCAATATGTTTACACAGTCAGAAGACTGCACCAAAATATTTTATTAGACTTAGTGCTGGAGAAAGCTATTTGGGCTACTTGTGCTAACGCTAGCTATTTGAATTAAAGCTGCCAGGTCCTATTTCTTTGCCCTTTCCCATAGTCATTTATATGCTTCCTTTTCAAATTCACAGTAGCCATGTATGATAACATATTCCCTATTCCAAGAATTATGTATAAGAAACACTTCTTTGGTTTTCCGCTTTATTCTTCCGGCGATAATACTGAGCCAATGTTGCCTTGTTATCAACATGTCAACCAGTGAAACAATCTAAAACCTCTCAAAACATTCCACAATTTTAAAACTCTCTAATTAAATATTCTGGCCTTTTTCATACCATAACTTCTTATCCTTGATATAATTCTAAAGGCCAGAATAAGTGAGGGTTACTAGTGATCTATAGCGCTATGGATCTGAAATACTAAAACCAAATGAAACACAAGCCACTTCTATTTTTAACATCTTTTATTAAAACCACTGATACAGCTGGTTTCCTACATAATACTACCACCATATGTTCCACTGTCAAATACTATTACTTATCTAGGTGGGGCGGAGGGGGCGACAACTGTTTAAATATGTAGAAAATATATGTCCATACTCCGTAACATACTCACAGTAAAGTCTAGCTCAGGCCATGCCTAAATAGTGCCTTAAGAGTCTGTAATCCACTCTAGAGAGCTGTACAACTATATTTCTTCTGTTCTGGCAGGCACAATGTCTGACTGCTTTGGGGGATTACCAGTCATTCCTTTTTAATACTCTCATACCCGCCCACAGCTGTGACGCAATAAAATTCAGACAACAACGAATCATGCTCTACTGCTGAGCTATTTCAGTGACGTCTTTGTCTGTATCAGCACTTCCCTACGCCAAGCCCTAAGCAAGTTCATGAAAACTGATCTGCTGTGGTTCACTCACAGCTTTGAGATATCATTATTATACACCCTATTGATCAAACTGAGTCATTTAAAAAGATTTCAACAGTAAAATTACCTTTATCCAAAAAACCTACAATTTTCCATGAATTAATATATTATTTTCAGATTTACAACAGTTATACATGTTATGCCGGTAATAGAGCCACACTGTCAGGATCTACACAGATCAAGACGCCAGGTTCAATTCCCCAATCTGCAGTGAGCCAGCAGATTTCAACTCAAATGGCAATCAGGGTGCTACAATTGATTTTGTCCCTGACCTAAAGAAAGGAAACAATCTTAGCTCAGCAATGCTGGCTAATACACAGTTGGACATCAAGCTGGGGTAAGAACAGACACAGCTGCAATACAAAGTGCTGGGAAAACCCAGTAGGTCTGGCAGCATCTGTGGATCAAGAAAAAGTTAATAGAGTCCAATAAGGCACTTATAGTCATTGTCATAGAGTCAGACAGCACAGAAACAGACCCTTTGTGTCAACCAGTCCATGCCAACCATAATCCCAAACAAAACCAGTCCCAGCTGCCTGCTCCTGGCCCATATCCCTCCAAAACTTTCCTATTTATTTACATATTCAAATGTCTTTTAAATGTTGTAACTGCATCCACGTCTGCCACTTCCTCTGAAAGTTCATCCACACGCAAACCACCCTGTGTAAAAAAATTTTTCCCTGATGTCTTTCTGAAATTTCTCTCCTCTGACCTGCAAAACATTCCACCGATCTTGAAGACACCTCCCCCTGCAACCCCACCGCACCCCACTTCCACCACCATCCTAGGGAAAAGGCAGCTACCTTTAACTCTATATATATATATCCCTCATTATTTTATGAAAGGTCACCACTCAACCTCGCACATTCCAGTGATAAAATTCCCAGCCTACGCAGCCTTTCTTTATAACTCAAAACTTTCCTCTTTGGAACTAGGTTCCCTGGAACTTTCTGCTTTCATTTCAGAACTCCAGAATCTGCAGTGGTTTGCTTTTATAACAGTCTCAGCTATGATGCCTTCCACAGTTGAATTGTCCAATTGACACAATAATATTTTATTAAGCCCCAGGCTGTGAACACCGCAGAGCAAATGGCTTTGCTGGAGATTGAAGCTCCCTTGTGTGCTATATCATTTAACGTAGGGATAGAAAATCACAGACGACTTCTTGACTTCAAATTTAAGGACCATTTTCTCCAAGCACTGCTTCCCATTGATCGTATGCTCTGGCACTTAAAATCTTCATACTCTTAACATTTCGTTGCAGGGCATTAGAAAATAAAATGCAACATACAACACACACACCCACACATACCTTTCACTAACCTAATTTTTCCTTCAACATGCAATTAGTGCACTTGTACTACGAACTGGTCTAAAGTTAACTAATTCAACGCATATTAGGAAATGAACCTAGGGAAGTGGTTCCTTATTATTCCATGAAAAATTAAATGCTTCAGCCCGATTAAAAACTGAAACTTGAACTGGAATACATAACTTCATTCTGAGTCTCAAGCAAATGATTACTTACTGCAATAATTCCCTCACTCAGTGTTGTTACAACTGCTTGGTGACAGTGCCATTCTAGTTTCAGTTCATGTTTTGTTGATCACTGGATTAAAAGGGTGTAAAGCCCAAACACCATGTCTAGATGTGGGCACACACTACAGAATGACATTCCAGTGTATTACTCAAGAAAATATCATAAAACTGGCAAGGTCAAATTAACATTCTGGATGGAAGAGGCAAAATGACTTTCTTCATCTTTAGAGTGTTCAACCAAAAAGGAAACAGACTGTGCATATGTGAAAGACATTTTCACACTGAATTTGTTCTGTAAGTTGCACTCAGTCAATAGTATGGCTGAACCATGCCAACTCACTCACAAAAGGGAATTCCCAGTATGTGACAAACTAATTGAACGTTCACATTCATCAAAATAATACCGTTCACATTCATCAAAATAATACCAGCCAGTTTCCAATTCAGCAGCACATTGAAATGGAGATCGGCTCCGACATGCAAACGCTGGAGAGTGATATGAGTGATTTGATTTCCAGAAAAACAGTTCTAGCGTTTGCTGTAATGGAAATTATCCGAGACAGCTGCCTATCAAAATAGCTATAAGCTGTGTTAATGTGCTTTGTAATCATAGAAAAATATTCATTCACAAAGTACCCATAGCAAGCCACACTCTAACAATCTAAGCTCTCATTGCACAAGAGGAAGGTACTAATTTAGTAGAGGTGAACAAACCAATAGAGAAAAAAAAGCCTCCTCTACAAGCAGGAGTCAATCTTCACAGACACCCTAAACTTCTGTTATTCAGCAAAGTTCATTCATTCATTTACAAACATACTATAACCTGTACATTAACTACCCACGGGTTTGCAGTCATGAAGATTGTCGGCATTTCTCTCTGTCAGAGAGTGATGCGAGTGGTGACACTTCATATTAAGCACAGGGCAAGGCAAGAAGGAAGCCCTTCACGAACAACTGATGCTGGTGCAGGCATTGAAATATTGTCATTGGGTTCATACTGTGTCACACAATTAACGTAACTAAGCTGACTGACTTCCTTCACCTCTCAGAATCTCAACAGTGTGGAAACAAGTTTCTCGGCCCAACAACTCCACACCGACCCTCGGAGCATCTGATCCAGAACCATCGCCCTAATTTACACATCCCTGAACACTAGGGGTAATTTAGCATGGCCAATCCACCTAGCCTGTACGTCTTTGGATTGTGGGAGGAAACTGGAACACCCAGAGGAAATCCACACAGACAGCGGGAGAATGTGAAAACTCCACACAGGTGCCTGAGGGTGGAATCGAACCCGGGTCGAGTTAGCCGCTGAGCCACCGTGCCATTTCCCCCACGTCATGCACAAAGAATATATAAATTTATAACCAAGAAGCCGTAAATGGAAGGACACTGTGAAAAAGACAGACGTACCAGAACCATTGCGAGAAATAAACATTCTGGTAGAATAAAACAAAAACAAACTGCATTTATATTGTGTCTTTCACATAAGTCACACCAAGGCACTTTATAAAAGGCATTATGAAAGAAAATACGACCAAATTAGATAAAGAGATATCAATGTAGATGACCAAAGCTTAGTCAGTTAGCTGGGTTTTAAGGGAGGGAATCCAGATCTTATGCCCAAATAATTGAGATATAATCACTAATAGTGAAGCCATTAAAATCAAGGCTGCTAAAGAGTCAGAACTGGAGGAGCAGGGACATCTGGAAGGACTGCAGAGCTGGAAGTTACGGAGGCAGAATGAAATATTTGAAGACCATGAATGACATTTTTGAAACTGAGGCATTGATTGACTATCTACAATCACAGTGATGGTAAACAGGACATGAGTGTTAGGACATGCGGTGCTGGGTTTTGGATCACGCCAAGGAAGTGGAATGTTGGAGGCCAGCTGGGAAACACATTGGAAAAGTACAGAGAATAAGCAACAAGAGTCATGGAGGAATGTTTCTGCAGTAAATGAGCCAAGGCTGGGGCAGAATCAGATGCTGCTTAAGTGAAAATGGGCAATCCTGATGATGGTATGCACATGTAATTGGAAAGACGTTGAGTCAAGTACGACTCTAACATTGGAAGACTCTGGGGAAACCTAAAATCCCAGGCAGGGTGACAGAGCTTGTACCAGCGACTGAAGACAATGGCTTTGGTCTTCCTGATGTTTAAATGAGACGACATTTCTTCAGCCAGAGTGTGGTGGGCTTGCGGAATTCACTGCCGCAGAGTGCAGTGGAAGCCGGGACGTTGGATGCCTTCAACGCAGAGATCGACAAATTCTTGATCTCAAAAGGAATCAAGGGCTATGGGGGGAGTGCAGGGAAGTGGTGTTGAAATGCCCAGCCATGATTTAAATGGCAGAGTGGACTTGATGGGCCGAATGGCCTTACTTCCACTCCTATGTCTTATAGTCTAAATGGAAGAAATTTCTGCTCATCTAGTATAGGATGTCAGATAAATAATCTGACAATTTAGAGGCAAGGGTTGAGAGAGAAGTGCTGTGGTCATGCTGGTTGCCATGAGCATATATATGGAAACCACGTGGTTTGGTTCATGATGCTGAGGAGAAAGAGAAATGGACCAAGGATCGATGAGTTCATTAGAGTTAGAGTTAATGTTGCAGGAGCAGGAAGAAAAGTCACTGTAATTAATACTCTTGCTATGATTTAGCTAGTTAATAAGAGAACCAGGTGGGTACAGTTACATCCTGCCAGATAATACTAGAAAAACACTGGAAGAGGATGATGCGACCAGGTCAATCAAGAAACTACAGAATCATAGACTCCCTACAGTATGGAAGCAAGCCATTTGGCCCATCAAGTCTGGAATGATCCTCTGAAGAACATCTGAACCAGACCCAAACCCTTACCCAATCCCTAACATTTCCCATGGCTAATCCGCTTAGTATCCATGGCTGTGCAGGCAATGGGCAATTCAGCATGGCCAATCCACCTAACCTGCACATTTTTGGACTGTGGGAGGAAATCCATGCAGATACAGGGAGAAAGTGCAAACTCCACACAGAGTCATTCAAAGCTGGAATCAAACCCAGGTTCCTGACGCTGTGAAGCAGCAGTAGTAACCACTGAGCCACCATGCCAACCATTTTATCCACATTATAAATCTAGCACATTGGACACATGATAATCAAGCATCCCAGTTCACATTTTTCCCCCCTGGAAATACGGCAAACAAAAGTTTCTCTTCCTCTTCTAGTCAGCAAAATAAATGACTTTATAAATAAAATTTAAAAATGACAAAAGTGTGATTTAGTTTGCAATCCAGTTCCAAGAATCTAAGTTATTGCGAAAATGCATTTGGGCTAGACTTTTACCATTTACTTCGTTGTAATACACCCTCAATTGTTATTTCCCTATGGTCTCTAACATCTTTGAACAGTTAATTACAAGTGGTTACCATATACTTCATTTTGTGAAGCATTTTGATAGAGTTACAGTTAAGACAATCAATACCTTATACTTACCTTTAAAATAAGAAAAAGATCGGGTCATTTATCATCTGATTCAAAAAATTCAGGAGACAAATTCTTCACAATACGACAACTTGTGGTCCAGAAGACATCAATTTTTAAATATTTGTTTGTAAAGTCCCCAGTTTTGTGTTTAAGTCTTTTTGAAGATTTTGATTGCCTTGTTCCGTTCCCGATCACATTCTTTTTGCATTTCAAGCCAATGCAAAATCATGGGAGGTTTCGATTTGATAGATCGTCGAAGGTCCTCCATTTCAAGCTTCCACATGCTCTTGTGCAAAGCACTAACAGAGAGAGAGATCAGTCAACTTCACAGCCCACATTATAGGCCAGCTCGCTGCTAACCACAGCAACCCAGACTGTAAGCGGTGCTGTTCCCATATTTTGGCTGCTCTTGTCCTTCAAAATGGTGGTGATTATGGTTGCTGTTTTGGAAGAGGTTGTCTCAGCAACTTTAGTGAATTTCTGCTGATGGCACACACTGCTACTATTGCACGTTAATACTGAAGGGAGAGTGTGAACTTTTCAGCCCAATGAAGTGGGCTGCTTTATCCTGGTTAACGTCAACTCCTGAAGTGCTGTGGGAGTTGCAGTCGTCCAGGCAAGTGGCAGTATTCCATCATACTTCTGACTTGTACCTTGTAGATCATGGAGAGGCTTTAGGGAGTCAGGGGATTCTCAGTATCTGAGCAGTTTTTGGAACACAGTATTCACATGGCCAGTTCGGTCTCCAGCCAATGGTAACCCCATTCCAGGGCATTCAGCAATTGTTATGTTATTGGTTAAACCAGTTAATGCTTTCATTCTGTCTTGCTCACAGTGGTTATTGCCTAGTGCTTGTGTGGCATGAATGTTACTTGTCAGCACAAGTTGGATAACCTCCAGATCTTGCTGCATTTGGACACAGACTGCTTTGATATCTGAGGAGCTATAAATGATGCTGAAATGAAAAAGGTGGGGGGAGGGGTGAGAAACAGAGGCGGTGAACTTCTGACTTTAATGATGCAAGAAAGGTCCTTCATGAAGCAGCTGAAGGTGGGTGGTCACATTATCTGGAGGAACCCCAGCAGAGATGCCATGGAGCTGGGGTGGTTGATTTCCCAAAACCACGGCCAGCTTCTTTTGTGCTAGATATGACTCCACTAGCAGAGAATTTTCTCTACTCTCTAATTGCCAATGAGTCTAGATTTGCTCTGCCTACTTGACGCCACACTAGGTTTAAAATGGTTTTGATTTCCTATGTCATCACTTTCCCCTCACCTTCTTGACCTTTGTTTGAAATTTTCATCTGCTTTTGAATCGTTCCATGGCCTCACTGCTTCCTATTGCAATTATCTTCTCCAGCCCTATAATCCTGAAAGTAGTCATTTAATTCTCCTCCATTCAGCAGTTCTCCATTCAGCTGCCAGGACCCTAAGCTCCTGAATTTCTTCCCCATGCTTTTCTATTTTGCTTTTCTCCTTCATCATGCTCTTTCAAACCCCTATATTTGACCAAGGTTTTAGTTATCTGACTTATTGTCTCATGTAATGCAGTATTAATGTTTTGTAGTGCTCCTGTGAAGATCCGTGGAACGTTTATGTTAAAGATGTGATAAGTTCTTGTTTTCTCCTTTAAAATGCTCCTTAAAACTCATCTCTTTGACCAAGCTTTTTGCAGTCTACCCTCATACCTCCTTTTGTAACTTGGTGTTGCCTTTAAGTACCTTCAGACATTTTATGAATGTTAATTGCACCCCATAAACACACATTACTGGGTTGTTGTAGAATTATCCCTTCAGGTCCTAATATGAACCAGCCTGAGTAATTAATTATGAGCACTCCTTGGAATACAATGGACCTGAATGGTTCATGTAATGAACTACTGAGTAAGACATCCAAACCAAACCAATCTTTCATTAGTGTATAGAGTTTCTTGGAATCACCTGAACCTATCGAACAATCAGGTGTTGATCTTTAAGCAAGTAACAAATAATAAGTGGGTTGGAACCCTTTCTAGGGGAATAAAAAAAACTCTTCTTGAGCAACTAAGTGCCTACAAAACCTGAGTTTATTCCATTTCATTTTCTATCATAGCACTTTAATTAGCAACACTTAGATTGTTTGAAAACCAAATATATGGTTCTCTGGGTTCAAATCATGAAGGTAAGCCTGTCATACAAATTCAAAGCCAGGCAGATATTTGAAAACAGAATACGCATAGATGGCAATGCATTTTGTAACATGGAAATACTTAAATGCTTTCAAAAACTACACTCAGTACAACATGCTATGTTTATTCATTAACAGGTACTTAATCCCAGGTTCTTGTCCAAGTGGTTTTGTGGACTATTTGGGATGAAGCTGATTCCCAAGATATTCAGCAATACATTAAGTCTTCAAACTACCATTCTTTTTATTTTAAAGCCTAATGACAGATTTGATTTTGTATGCCTACAGTTTCTTCATGAATGCTGTGGGAGGCGTTAACAGCAAAAGATCGCAATTTATAATAGTAGTTAGGTTGTTCTGGGCTCGATCGTGCAGGATTTGCAGGAATGCCTGGAAATCTTACAAGATGATGAAATTTATTTTTCCAAATTTCGACTGACAATCATGCTTTTCTCAGGGACAGCCAATAGGTGGAAACAACATCCAGTTCGGCAGAAGAACGACGGATTTTAGTTTTAAAATAAGGCCGACCTAAAATCAAGATAACAAAGTGTGCAGCTGGATGAACACAGCAGGCCAAGCAGCATCTCAGGAGCACAAAAGCTGACGTTTCGGGCCTAGACCCTTCATCAGAGAGGGGGATGGGGAGAGGGAACTGGAATAAATAGGGAGAGAGGGGGAGGCGGACCGAAGATGGAGAGAAAACAAGATAGGTAGACAGGAGAGTATAGGTGGGGAGGTAGGGAGGGGATAGGTCAGTCCAGGGAAGACGGACAGGTCAAGGAGGCAGGATGAGGTGGTAGGTAGGAAATGGAGGTGCGGCTTGAGGTGGGAGGAAGGGGTGGGTGAGAGGAAGAACAGGTTAGGGAAGCAGAGACAGGCTGGGCTGGTTTTGGGATGCAGTGGGACCTAAAATCAGGTGGTTTTATATTCGCGAAACATGCTGTACTTTTCATCTTTCCTTATTGTATTGTAAGTATTGGCAAATGTATGAAACGAGTGATCTTCAATAGAAATACATGTCAAACTCAACTTTGAGAAAATTCCAGTGCGTCACAATCACTCTTGTTCAAGACATTTATATAGAAAAGGATTCCAATTGTATAACAAAGCTTTATCATGAACAAATGAAGCAAGTGAAACTGCCATGTCTCAGCATGTGTATGTTTGCATCACTTAGCTATAAAGTTAAATATAGCATATCATGTAAAAACATCTGTAAACAGTCAGACGAACTTCGAGAGTGTAGAGTAATGATGAAACGGGAACTGCAACACAAACCTGTAAGGATTAAATGTAATATAATAAAATGTGAGGCTGGATGAACACAGCAGGCCAAGCAGCATCTCAGGAGCACAAAAGCTGACGTTTCGGGCCTAGACCCTTCATCAGACAGGGGAATGGGGAGAGGGGGAGGCGGACCGAAGATGGAGTGTAAAGAAGATGGGTGGAGAGAGTATAGGTGGGGAGGTAGGGAGGGGATAGGTGAGTCCAGGGAAGACGGACAGGTCAAGGAGGTGGGATGAGGTTAGTAGGTAGATGAGGGTGCGGCTTGGGGTGGGAGGAAGGGATGGGTGAGAGGAAGAACCGGTTAGGGAGGCAGAGACAGGTTGGACTGGTTTTGGGATGCAGTGGGTGGGGGGGGAAAAGAAGAGCTGGGCTGGTTGTGTGGTGCAGTGGGGGGAGGGGAGAAACTGGGCTGGTTTAGGGATGCAGTAGGGGAAGGGGAGATTTTGAAACTGGTGAAGTCCACAATGGTATCAATGTGGACTTCACCAGTTTCAAAATCTCCCCTTCCCCTACTGCATCCCTAAACCAGCCCAGTTCGTCCCCTCCCCCCACTGCACCACACAACCAGCCCAGCTCTTCCCCCCCACCCACTGCATCCCAAAACCAGTCCAACCTGTCTCTGCCTCCCTAACTGGTTCTTCCTCTCACCCATCCCTTCCTCCCACCCCAAGCCACACCCCCAGCTACCTACTAACCTCATCGCACCTCCTTGACCTGTCCGTCTTCCCTGGACTCACCTATCCCCTCCCTACCTCCCCACCTATACTCTCTCCACCCATCTTCTTTACTCTCCATCTTCGGTCCGCCTCCCCCTCTCTCCCTATTTATTCCAGTTCCCTCCCCCCATCCCTCTCTCTGATGAAGGGTCTAGGCCCGAAACGTCAGCTTTTGTGCTTCTGAGATGCTGCTTGGCCTGCTGTGTTCATCCAGCCTCACATTTTATTATCTTGGAATTCTCCAGCATCTGCAGTTCCCATTATCTCTGATAGGATCAAATGTAATGTGTGTCCTCATTCAGTGCACCTTTCTTCTGCTAGGTTAATATAAAGCCAAAGTGTGACTTTATAAAAAGACCTGTCTTATCAAAGCTATTTTCATGCAAAAAAAAAACTGTTTCTGTGGACACAAAGTGGTGAAGAGGAATTCGAAATAGACAGGGGAGTTAAAGGCAGGTTCAAAGGATTGGGATTTCAAACCAACAGTCCCAAGCTTAGAGATAGAGATAATTAAATAGAATTAAGGACAGAGGTCCTGAAGCTGGGAAGGAGTGAGTGAACAATTAGTTTTGTGTTGTGAAACAAAGGGGGGGGGAAAAAAAAAATCAGAACATGTGCACTTCATAATGTCCCGAGCATGCAAATAACACCCTACAATTAAAAAACCGTCAAAAAAAAACTCTTCACATGTTCATTTTGGCCATGTATTTTGTGCTATTACAAAATTGTGCATTTTATCAGAATGTAATTTAATTTTAATTTAATTTCAGCATCAACCACAAATTAAAACCAAATTCCACAGCTTCCTTCAATATGTCAACTAGAAGGATGGAAGTTTAACAGCCATACAAATGGCTAAATATTACCATTGCATATTTTGGTAGTATTCATTGTCCATGATTCACATCAGTAAAAAGTAGATTTCATACACATGAAAGCATCAAGTTATAGGCCAATATACAGTGTACGAAATGCAAAATGTAAATTTCACCAACTAGGTCAGTTTGCTGGTCTGTGCGCAATTAATTGATGTCCTAGCACGGGTACTCTGAATTACCCACAGGTTACATATGCAGAGAACAGACCCAAAATTAACCTGCAAGATATTGTCTGGGACGGAGACACCTATTTTGGGACATTAATATTAAGGGTGCCACGTGCTCACATGTCCTGGAGCATTCTATGGAGTTGCCCAAACAGCCATTGAAAAACCTTCGAATGTTGAAATTTAAAATCAAACTGTTCTGAATTTTAGTGGTCAGACAGTGTCAGAAACAGCTGCTCTTTCACTCCCCTCCTCTCCCATTCAGTAACTGAGGCTTAGCTTCTGTCTACATGCCTGACCAAGATATCACATAGCGTTGCAGCCCATTTGTTACCTTTTCCCTGGCACTTTAAACAATGTCAATATGTTTATGGTTTAGGAACATAGTGATTAGCTTGATCACTATGTTGCACAAAAATAACTATGGAAATAATGCAATGGAAGATGAAAGAAATGAATCACGAGTGAGGATTAGAGAAGTCTAAACTTCTTTTATATTAATGACATTTATACAGCACCTTTAACATGAGACATTACAAGATGGCCATAAAAGGATGCCTGATATTGAGCCATACAAAAAGAGATATTAGGTCAAATAAGCAAATGTTTGTTCAAAACCAATGGCTTTGACCAACGTAAAGAAGGGCGAAGTGAAGTATAAGTAGGCATGGGAGGGTACATTAAGGCTTAGGACATTAACAAATCCAAGGCAAATCCACTCCAAATCCACCAATGGTGAATAAAACCAAGGATGCTTAAGGAGACTGGTATTAGAGGAACACACATCTTGGAGTGTGGGGAGCTAGAAGGGATCATCAAAATAGAAAAGGCCAAAAGCCACAGAGGGAAGTGCAAATAGGATAAACTTGATGACAGGAGCCGATATAGATCAAAATGCATAGGAGTGATTGGGAAATGAAATTTAGTGCATATTAAGAGATGGCAGAAGTGTTTGGATGAAATCAAGTTTACGGAGGACAAAATGTGCCAGATCAGCCAAGAGTATAAAAATAAAGAGGGAGTCTTTACTAAAGTATTCAAACACTGCATGATGAAATGTGTACAAAAAAAAGGAGCAAACAGGCATAAGTGAAAAAGCAAGAAGGAAATTTATTGGACAAATGGAAAAAATGTGTTGACTTCAAAAGGAAAAGACAGAAAGTAGTAAGGAAGGGACAGGAAGTTCATAAGGGCTGCAAGGGGGAAAAAACATCATCCAGAAAGTGGTGGGAATCTGGGCTCCCTGCTACAAGAATAACAAGTTTATTTGAAATCACGAGCTTTTGGAGCACTACTCCTTGATCAGGTGAAGTGAAGAGAAAAGAAGCACAGGCACAGAATTTATAGGCAGAGACCTTTTGATCGGAGGTCATCCCTTCACTTGCTATTCAGCTGTTGACACTACTCACATTGTCTTACAATTTTGATCACCTGCAGAGACTTATTATTCAGCCTGTTGACACTCCACTCACACCACCTGTATGATCTTTTGATCTCTCTGCCTATAAATTTTGAGCCTGTACACTTCTCTACACTTTACCCAATGAAGGAGCAGTGTTTCAAAAGCTTGTGATTTCAAATAAATCTGTTGGACTACAGCCTGGTGTCGTGTGACTTCCGACCTTGTCCACCCTAGTCCAACACTGGCACGTTCACATCATGCCTGTAAGTGTTACAGGCAGAAACCCTCGTAACATTTAAGTATTTAGACGTGCACTTGCGATACCAAATCATACAAGGTTATGGACTGGAAAATGGCATCAGAATTGTTAGATGATTGATCTTGACTGGTGCAGACTCAATGGGCCAAGAAGCTGTAGACCTCCATGACTCCAAAGTCATGGAAGACAGAGAACAGATAGAGAGGAGAAATACATGTGGTTTTAATTCCCATTTCACATTTTATGCCATCCACTACAATAATTCTTCAGTTAATACAGTCTCAATATTAACTGTCTCGCCCCATAAATGGGTTAATAACTTAACACACTGTATCCAACATGCCATTCAAGCACTGCTGCCTTTCTACAGCTGCAGTCATCAAGGTGACCCACTACAGAGAAATTGACAGGTTATTTGAAAATTTAATTCAGCTTCCACAGTGCAACTGGGCAAATTGATGCAAATTCAGAGCTGCTGCATGGGTTTCCCTGGGTCACTGCCCACGTGTAAGGGAAATAATAATTCCTGTACTTTTGGGTAGTGGGACGAATGCACCCTCTCCCATCTTGCTGATCACGGTTGCTCTCTCCCCTCAAAGCCTGGCTGTCTCTTTCACTTTTTCTTTACCTTTGCAGCTGCAGTGTCTCTCTTCCCCACCAATGCTCTTTGCCAAACACCTTGGGACTACTCCAATGGGTTTCCCACTGCAGCCTCCTACCACTGGACTTCTAATTCACCACAGACTTTTCTAACTCATCAACCAAAATGTTAGGACATGAGATTTTTGACTGTTATAATCAGGATCTGACACATCCTCTTAAGATGACTGTATCACCTAGAATCCAGTGAAGCAGTCGAATTTTGCTGAATTGCTCAATAGTTGCAACAGTATAATTCTACAGCATAGGTGGAGAGAGCGCAGTGGTAACGGTGAGCCTAGTGACCATTCTTCCTTCACTGGACTCAAAACGTTAACAGTTTTTGCTTCACAGGTGCTACCAGACCTGCTGATTTTCTCCCACAATTTGTCTTCTTGTTTCAGATTTTCAGCATCTGCAGATCTTTGATTTATGTTATTCTACATCCTGATTTGCTAAACTTTGGTTCGAAGTGCAGAGATCATTTTAAACTGTTTGGCATAAGATTAATAATGCTGAGATAATAACAAATGTGGCCAACTACCAATGGTTATACTGTAGCTGCAAGAGATTGGAAAAAGAGAAAATCTGATTGCAAGCAAGCAATTTTGTCTGTTCATCTAGATGTGCTTAGAAATCAATATCTGCATGAGATCAAGAACCTTTTCTGCAAATCTGTGGCACTGAAGCTGTAAATTATTGCATTTGTGCCAAGTATAGAAACTCAAAAGATCTCTACATTAACTGAAGTGTGACATAAGGTGCATGTCTTGTAATGTTAAGAGTCCATTCAGCATATTGGCTCCAGAAGATTAAATAAACCTAGTGACGAAACTGCGTTAATCATTAGCACTAAAGCCTTGTACTAATGACGTATAATCATGTACTACTCAAAGGAGGTCCGTGGCTGCAATTCAAAGTGATTGAAACTGCACTGTAATTTCACATGATGCTTTGTAAAGGAATTCTTTTGAGCAAAATTATACCACTCTGGCAGAACAGTGGAAGTTGTACAGGGGATACCCATAAGTGACTCACAAGGCACAAGTCTAATCCTCGAATTCAGGTGACGTTACAAACTCGCTCCCAGAGTTCATATTCATTGGCTGAATCATAAAGGGTGGATTACTTTCAGCCTAACTTTAATTGTGCAGCATTCTTTACAATGTATGTAATCACAATTAATTTTAAAATAATTACGCCAGAGTGAGTTTTGATTTCTCTCCCTCCTCGTCACTTGAAATGCTGACTCCTGCCCAGTTGTAGCTTGGACGCAAATTATTCTCTATGACTTCACATTGTGTTCTGAAGAAGCAATTAAATTTAGCTGCCCTAATATGCAAGTCATTATATGCACAGGTACAAAAAGTAATCAAAAAAGGCTCCAGAAGTTTGGAATGTGGAGTGGTGCTTCAGTTGTACGAAGGCCTGGTTATTTGCATTCATCTAGGTTACTGTATTCAATTTTGGGGAAATATATATTGGCCTTAAGAGGGGCAAAGTACAAATTCACCAGAATGATAACATCCTAGAGACTCCAATTACTACGGTAATTTAGACACAAGCTAGGTTTGTATTCGCTTGGGTTTACAAGGTCAAGAACGGTCTAATTGAAATATTTAAAATGATTAGTTGCTTTGATAAGAGAAATGAAAATAATAATTTCCTCAGTTGAAGAAATGCAGAACAAGAGGAAATAATTTTAAAATCAGAGATATGTAGGAATGAAACGAGGAATCATTTTCCACACAAAATGGTAACACAGCTGTGGACCTCTCTCCCTCAAATGACTATGGATGCTGACACAATAGCTTGCAGTCTTTTGCCTTCTGCTTTCTCGTGAATCCAGTGGAGACCAGTTCCAAAAACAGGCTCTAATTGTTTGTACATTCAAACACCAATTTTAACACTAACCTTCAATAGGCCTAGAAAAAAAAAGGGTGAACCAAGTATACTATAAATTAGAAGTGTGACGCAGATGGTAGCTTTGTTTTACTTGTTGAACACGTTGCAGAATGAACCACAGAATGAATAATTGGGATAGAATTTTTTTTTCTATTCATTTGTGGGATATGAGCATCGCTGGCTGGCCAGCATTTCTTGCCCATCCCTAGTTGCCCTCAAGAAGGTGGTGGTGAGCTGTCTCTTGAACTGTTGCCGTGCATCTACTGTGGGTTGACCCACAATGCCAGTAGGGAGGAAATTCCAGGAATTTGACCCAGCAGCAGCGAAGGAACGATGATCTATTTCTAAGTCAGAATGGTGAGTGGCTTGGAGGGGAACTTGAAGGTGCTGGCATTCCCATATATCTGCTGCCCTTGTCCTTCTAGAAGGAAGTGGTCATGGGTTTGGAAGGTGCTGTCTGAGGATCTTTGGTGAATTTCTGTATCTTGTAGATAGTACACAGCTACTTCTGAGTGTTGGAGGAGAAGTGAGTCAGTCAATGCTTACGGATGTAGTGCCAATCAGGCAGGTTATTTTGTCCCGGAAGACGTCATGCTTCTGGAGTGTTGGTGGGGCTGCTTTCATCTAGGCAAATGGGGATTATTCTATCACACTCCTGATTGTGCCTTGGTGGTGGACGGGCTTTGAGGAGTCAGGTGGAGAGTTACTCACCACAATATTCCTAGCTTCTGGACTGCTCCTGTAGCCACTCTGTTAATGTGGTGAGCCCAGTTGAGTTTCTGGTCAATGATAACCCCAGGATGTTGATTGTAGGGGATTCAGTGATGGTAACACCATTGAATGTCAAGGAGGTGGTGGTGAGATTGTCTCTTCTTGGTGATGGTCATAGTCTGGCATTTGTGTGGTGTGAAAGTCACTTGCCACTTGGCAGTCCAAGCCTGAATATTGTCCAGATCTTGTTGCATTTGAACATGGACTGTTTCAGTATCTGAGGAGTGGCAAATGTGCAATGTGCAGCACCAATCATTCGTGAACATCCCCACTTCTGACCTTATGATGGAGGGAAGGTCAATAATGAAGCAACTGAAGATGGTTGGATTGAGGACACGACCCAGAGGAACTCCTGCAGAGATGTCCTGGTGCGGAGATGATTGACCACTAACAACCACAACCATCTTCCTATGTGTCAGGTATGACTCTGGAGAGTTTGCCCCCTGATACCAGTTGATTCCAGTCTTGTTAGGACTCCTTAACATCACACTCTGTCGAAAGCAGCCTTGATACCAAAGGCTGTCACTCTCACCTCACCTCTGGAATGCAGGTCTTTTGTCCATGTTTGAGCCAAGGCTGTAATGAGGTCAGGAGCTGAGTGGCCCTGGCAGAACCCAAACTGGCTGTCGCTGGGCAGGTGCTGCTTGATAGCACTGTTGATGACACCTTCCATCTCTTTACTGATGATTGAGAGTAGACTGATAGGGCTATAAATTGGCTGGATTGGATTTGTCCTGCTTTTTACACACAGGACACTCTTGGGCAATTTTCCACATTGCTGGGTAGATACCAGTGTTGTAACTGTACTGGAACAGCTTGGCTTGGGGAGCAGCAAGATCTGGAGCACAAGTCTTCAGTACTATTGTTGGAATGTTGTCAGGGCCATTGCCTTTGCAGTACACACAGTGTCTTCAACTGTTTCTTGATATCACGTGGAGTAAATCAAATTGGCTAAAGACTGATATCCGTTATGCTGGGGACCACTGGAGCAGGCAGAGATGGATCATCTACTTGGCACTTCTGGCTGAAGATTGCTGCAAATGCTTCAGCCTTATCCTTTTCACTAGTGTGCTGGGTTCTTCCATCATTGAGGATGGGGATATTTGTGGAGCCTCCTCCTCCAGTGAGTTGCTTAATCGTCGACCAAAATTCACAACTGGATGTGATAGGACGGCAGAGCTTATTCTGATTTGTTGGTTGTAGAATCGTTTAGCCCTGTCTATCACTTGCTGCTTTCGCTGTCTGGCATGCAAGTAGTCCTGTTTGGTGGCTTCACCAGGTTGACACCTCATCTTCAAGTATACCTGGTGCTGTTCCTGGCATGTCCTCCTACAGTCTCCATTGAACCAGAGTTGATCCCCTGGTCTGATGATAATGGCTGAGTGGGTGATATATCAGGCCATGAAGTTACAGATTGGACTGGAGTACAATTCTGCTGCTATTGATGGTTCACAATGACTCATGGATGCCCTGTTTGAGTTGCTAGATCTGTTTGAAGTCTATCCCATTTAGCATGGTGACAGTACCACACAACAGACGCAAGTTATTCTCAATGTGAAGGCAGGTCTTTATTTCCACAAGGACTGTGTGATGGTCACTCTTACCAATACTGTCATCCTCCAAGTATTGTTGATATGGAGGAGTACTGATTCATCAGCTGAGGGAGGACAGCACATGGAAATCAGCAGGACGTCTCCTTGCCCATGTTTAACCTGAAACCCTGAGCCTTTATGGGGTCCGGAGTCTACATTGAGGACTCCCAGAGCATCTCCCTCCTGACTGTATGCCACTGTGCTGCCACGTCTGCTGGGTCTGTCCTCCAGTGAGATAGGACAGATCCAGGGATGGTGATGGTGGTGTCTGGGACATAGTTATACACTCAGTATCATATCTTACAGACAATGTCAGGCTGTTGCTTGGCTAGTGTGTGAGACAGGTCTCCTACTTTTGGCACTAGCTCCCAGATGTTAGTGAGGAGGATTTTAGAGGGGTGACAGTGCTGTTTTTGCCAGTGTCTTTTCTGGTGCCTAGGTCGATGGCAGGTGATCCATCCAGTTTCAATTCTTTGAGACTCTATAGTGATTGGTAGAACTGAGTGGCTTGCTAGGCTATTTCAGAGGATAACTGAGAGTCAACCACATTGTTGTGGGTCTGGAGTCACGCGTAGATCAGACCAGGTGTGTGTGGTAGATTTCCTTCTATGCAGAACATTAGTGAACCAGGTGGGTTTTTCCGACAATCAGCAGAGATTTCATGGTGATCACAGATTCTAAATTCCCCTTAGGTTTCCCTTATAATAGCTCTCAAACCTGCAACCTCTGTAATCTAGCAGAGCAAGGGCAGCAGATGCACAAGATCACTGCTGCCTGCAAAAGTTACACCATTCTGACTTAGAACTATGTTGTCATTTCTTCATGATTGCTGATCAATATCCTGAAACCCCATTTCCAACAGCACAACAGGAGTAGCTTCACCATAGAGTCCGAAGAATACAGTTCATAGTCACCTTCTCAAGGGAAGGTAGGAACAGGCAATACATTCCATCACATGAAAGAAATAAATGTTATAGAAGAAAACAAATGCTTGATCCCATCCTTTCCATCAGTTAATTCCTTCAGCCCTGCAATTTTTCAGTCTTCTAATTCCAAACCTATGGGCACTGCCTGTCCTTCACTTTACCATTGATAAGCTGTCCTGAAGCTGCAGGTCCCAATCTCAAGAAATCTTTCCCTAAACACTTCCAATTTGGTATTGTCTTGAAGCTCCTTTATATGGTCTTAAGTCTCACCATATTTAATCAAGCTTTGGGTCACACTTGCCAATTCTTCTTCACTTTGACTGATTTTCATCAATATAAAGTACTAGGTCTGCTTTAACGCGTGATTTGTTAATGTGAATTGGCAGGAATGCGCCTCATGAATAGTGGAGAGATTGTAGGAACTGCCTATGCTGGAGAATCTGAGGTAACAATGTGTGAAGCTGGATGGACACAGCAGGCCAAAGCAGCATCAGGGGAGCAGGAAACCTTGACGTTTCGGGTCAGGACCCTTCTTCAGAATAGTGGATACTGGTTTGGATAATGCAAGCTTTCTGCTGTACAGATATAGCAATTTTATATCGCGATTTCCCTGTAACACAATTTTCTATAGCGAGGGGTCACAGAAGAATGCAACTATCGCGTTTTAGAAGAACTACTGGTGTTTTGCTACTGGCAACTCAAAATTTCCAAACAGGTGATCAGGCTCACAAAGCCCTTTGATTTGTCTTTTAAAATGAAATCAATATTACCATTGTTTCAGCTACACTCATGTTTACAATTTAATACACACCAGTTGAAAATGTATTCAACATCAGGTTTCCACTCGTCCCACCATCAAATGGAAATCAAACTCACTTTCACCACCTTGTGGGGAAACTGCAATATTTTAAGTCAGATTTGCAACATCTCCGTGTTTTAGCATTCAGATTCAATAGAAATCCCCTCAAACTTCCGAATCCAATCAACAAGCTGACGATAAAAAAGCAACAATCTCTTCTGAATGGGGCATTACTACACAGATAACAACATGCACATCAATAGGCTTAGAAATATATTGGCACAGATATTCTGCTTCGGGTTGAAACCTTATTTTCAACTCTAACCATATTAAAAATTACCTAAATACATTTAACTATTTTCTGCACTAAATTTCTGGACAGGAACCGCCTGTTATAAGCCTGTTCAGGAATACACAAATCCAGCAGGAAATAAGGTTTTCATAGAAACTATGTCCCTTTTTTGTAGCAGTGTGGCCAGCACCCAATCAGAATTTGGCAGTTCCTGTGCGAAGACAAAAAAGATCAGAGTTAACGTTTCAGGTCCAGTGGCCTTTCCTCAGAACTGATGGTAGTTGGGAAAACGTCTGTTGATATGTAGAAAATAAGGAGGTGAATGGGGTTGACTGTAAACGGTAGGATAAAGGATAGAACCTAAAGAGAGAGAGAAGAGCAGTTGGAGAGACTGCTCCTTTATCTATCCAATTGCTCTTCTCACTCTTTGGGCTCTGTCCTTTATCCTATCATTTACTGCCTACCCCATCCATCTCCCCATTTTCTGTATATAAACCAACATTTTTCCTGCCACCAATTCTGGGGAAGGGTCACCGGACCAAAAACATTAACTCTGATTTTTTTGTTCACAGATGCTGCCAGAACTGCCGAACTTTTCCAGCAGCTTCTGTTTTTGTTCCCGATTTACAGCATCTGCAGTTCTTTCGATTTTTAATTGAGGAATGGGAGTCCAGTCAGGGAGCAGAAGTGAGACTATGATGTCTGCCCCTGCTTACTGGGACAATGATCCAATTTGTGAACATCAGACCATCAAGCCTTCTACACACCTCCTCCACACATCCCCCTTAACATTCTATCCCCTCAATCCCTCAGAATACTTGCCTAACTCTCCATACCCTACTGGTATCCTCAACAGTAACTCATCTAATATCCATTATGCTAAATCTCAGAACATCTTATTAATTCAAGTCTGAAAAACACAGTTTAAACAGCAAATTTCCCACTGT
The DNA here is from genome assembly GCF_030684315.1 of Stegostoma tigrinum. NCBI lineage: Eukaryota > Metazoa > Chordata > Chondrichthyes > Orectolobiformes > Stegostomatidae > Stegostoma > Stegostoma tigrinum. The sequence continues at coordinate 34,113,404 of NC_081368.1, read as the reverse complement.
GAAAAGTATTCTAGGACATGTCAACACTTCTAAAATGTTGGTGAAACGTGATAGTCAACATACCTTTGCAGACCAAAGCCCTATATCAGAACATCATAAATACACCACAGCATCTATCTATGCAAACTAATTTTTTTTCAGTATTTCACAGCCTGTTCAAGGAAGGATTTCAGGATCATGTGACATTTTTGTCTCATTTCCAACTCAGGACTGGAGCTTCCCTGTGATTCAAGTCTCTGCTGAGAGACTGTGAATCACATTTAGTAAAAGAAATTGCCCAGCCTTGCAATGGAACCAGCAATGGAAGTCATGCTCCTTGCAAATGCCAAAATGAGGATCAGGACAGGAATGAAAGAAAAGAATTGAGTTCCATCATGCTGCCATTTATGGAAAGACTCCCAAGTTTGCCCAACTTGGCAAATTCCGAGTTTGGCTGCTACTGTGATGCACACAGGCTTGACATAACTTACACAATACATACAGGAAACTGCTAATTGTCTTTAACTCATGTCCGTAAAGCAGAATTTTGAGGATGGTATGAAAGCACATCTCAAATGTATTTATCAGAATTTTGTTACGATTCTAGCAAGCGCTCTATTCAACAGAAGATAAGCTACAAAGTAGAACATGTCCTGCAGAAATTCAGAGTGGGTTCAAAAAAGGTAGAGGAACACAGTCTTTGGCAAATAGCAAAGAATGCCACAAACAACAGAGGGTCCACTGTGTCCTTGTTGATCTGATGTAGGCCTTCGACATAGTAAACACAGATACTGTGTGGAAAGTCTTCAAATCAGATTTCCTGATACAGCTGCAAATCTGGGACAGCAGCTTCACAATGAATAATGAGCAGTGTTAGTAACATTAGTGAATACACTGATTCCATTAACCCAACAAGTTGAGAGAGGCAGGAAGGAGTGTGTCATCACCCCATGCTCTTCAGTATATTTGCTGTCATACAAACACAGAAAATAGAAACAGGAGTAGGTCATTCAACATGACAACGGTTGATCATCCAACTCTGTACCCTGCTCCCACTTTCTCCCCATACACTTAGAGGCCTTTAGCTCTATCTCCTTCTTAAAAATATTCAATGTATTGGTCTCAATCACTTCATGTGCTAGATAATTCCACATGCTCTCCTCATCTCAGTCCTGAATGGCCTACCAAGTGTCCTCAGAATGTGACATCTGGTTCTGGACCGTTATGATTTCTGGGGTGTTTAACCAAAAAAGGGGGTCGAATATACACCAAGTCAGTAGAGATGGCAAAGTCTTCAACCGCAGGTAACTGAAATCTCAATCAAGGTATCACAAGTTACAGTACAGAAGTTGCTGTTTGCCAATTATTGGGCCCATGTGTCACAGAGTGAACACTGCCTTCAGGATTATGATGAAATGACTGGTGACTACTAGCTAACCATAAAAGTTTAAAGACGACAAAGAAGCTTCATGCCCACCACTGAATTCTGACTGTACCCACCTATTAGACCAGTGACACATACCTGAAGACGATATTTGTGTTTACATACTTCTGAAGCATAACAACCCAGAATGTCTTCATTCAGTGAGGTAGAAATCAAATTATCACAGTAAACTTAATAAATGCCTATTTAGGAACAAAGGAACAGGAGTAGGCTATTCAGCCCCTCAAGTTTATTGCAGCAATCAATAAGTCCATAGCTGATCTGTGACCGAACTCCATATGCGTACCTTTGGCCCATATCCCTTAATTCAAAAGAAAAAGAAAGAATCTCTCAGATTTACAATCAACAACTGATCTCATATCCACTGCCATTTATAGAAGTGAGTTCCAAACATCCACCACCCTCCATGTTCTAGCGCAATAGGGTGAGGCTGAATAGGCAAGGGCTACTTTCCCTGGAGTGTCTGAGGCTAAGGGGTGACCTTGTAAAGGTTTATAAAATCATGAAGGGCATGTATAGGGTAAATAGGCAAGGTCTTTTCCCCAGGGTGGGGGGAGTCCAAAACTAGAGGGCATAAGTTTAAGGTGAGAGGGGCAAGATATAAAAAGGGACCTAAAGGACAACATTTTCATGCGGAGTGGTGGTGTGCGTATGGAATGCCCTGCCAGAGGTAATGGTGGAGGCTGGTACAATTACAACATTTAAAAGGCACCTGGATGGGTATATCAATAGGAAGGGTTTCAGAAGGATCTGGGCCAAGTGGGACTAGACTTATACAGGATACCTGGTAGACATAGACAGGTTGCACAAAAAGGGTCTGTTTCAGTGTCTTCTATCTCTATGGCATCTCTCCTGAATGGTCTGGCCCTAATTCTCACACAATGCCTATTAGTTGTAGTATCCCCAATCAATAGAAAAATAGTTTATTTTTATCCACCCTGTCTTTATGGAAGAGACAACTGAAGAAACAGGATTTTAAACTTTTCATAAAGCTTGCAACGTACAAAGCTTTGGCACAGACACATTCTCTCAAGAATGGCAGACTCAGGATCAAGGTTGTACTGGATGGCATTTTGGGCAGGTGGTGGTTCAGGCCAATCCAGGTCAGGTTACAGCAAAGGAACCGATTGGTGCACAACAGCAAATCAGATAATGAATGCAGTGCCAAGTAACGCCGATTCAACCAAACAATCAAAACAATTTAGTTCAGAATTTGAAAAAAAAAAGACATGATATATTCTAAAAATAGTTTTTCACACAACTCCAGATTTTAGACAGCTGTTTTGAGACAGGGTCCCTGTAATACATATCCTCGTGCGACATGGGATACATTCTCCAGAAATACTAAGCAAAACATGGCATTCATTCTGAACATCAAATGTAAGTCCAAAGTGCCCCATATAGAGGTACTTTAAGCAGAAATGTCAGGAATTGGCAAGGGTCCAGCTACAATGCAATGGACATATAGTAGGTATGACCAATGAGAAAATCTCTAAGGAACCCATATCTTTGCAACTGAAACTTGGAAACTGCCTGTGAGATTAGCTGAGCATAAGGTTCAAAGCCTCTTTGCAGGATATACCACATGGCCTGAAGTCCACCTTCAATGACTGGCGGTTGGGGGTGGGTGTGGAAATATACCAGGAAGATTTTCCCTGAAAGCAGATCTCAAAGTGACATTGTTAACTTTGAATAGCAAATACAGGAAACTAAAAACAAAAAAAAAACAAACTTATGCTTAAAAGACAGGGCAAATCAAGGAAAACCAAATCAGACCATACTTCTTCGCCTGCACGTGAACAGTCCATATCTGAATGCAGCAGGACCTGTACAATATCAAAGTCTGGGTTGGTAAGTGGCAAGCAACATTCACCATACACAAATGCCAGGCAATGACTATATTCAATAGAAAATCTAACCATTACCCCTTGACTTTCATTGGCATTACCATCACTGAATCACTTCCCATCAACATTCTGGGAATTACCATTGACCAGAAACTCAACTCGAGTAGCCACCTAAATACTGTGGTTATGAGAGCAGTTCCAAGGCTTGGAATTCTGCAGCAACTGACTCACCACAGCTAATTCATCAATGACAAGGCGCATTTCAGAAATGCGATGGAACACCCCTTGATTGCCTAGATGGGTGCAGCTCCACAATACTCAAGAAGCTTAACACCATTCAGGAAAAAGCAGCCTGCGTGGTTGGGACATCCACAAAACATCCAATCTACAAAGTGCGCTGCAGAATTCGTCAAGGCTCCTTGCACAGCACATCCAAATGCATGACCACTTCCGTGTAGAAGGAAATGAGCATCAGACACCTGGAAACATCACCTCCAGCAAGTTACACTCCAAGCAACTCTCTATCCTGATTTGGAAATATAATCACTACTCTTTCAGTGACACTGGGTCAAAACTCGGGAACTCCTTCCATATTGACACTGTGGTTCTACCAACACAAAATGGGCTACATCATTTCAAGAATGCTGCGCACCACCACTTTCTCAGGAGCAACTAGATATGGACAATAAATGTTGGCCCAGCAGCAATGCTCACTTCTCATGAATGAATGGAAAAAAAAAACTGAAAGCTACGCAATTCTGCAGTTGGGTCCTGCATTCATGTTAGAGTCTGCAACAGATGATTTCAGACACGAATAACACCTGCCTTCAAGAACAAAAGAAAACCAATGCTCGGAATGGGACTGAAGTTGAATATCATATTTTTAAAGATTTTCTATCTTTCCAACTATGTGCCTTACTTCACTTCCAAAACTTTACGAGGTGTCAAATCAAGCTTCTTAATTTGCTGACATCAGGGAAAATCCACATTATCTCAAGACATAGAAACCAGTATTGAAAGTTACGGGTATATCAACCCAGCCTAGACAGCTGTTTATTTTCATCAAAAAGGAGCTGAGACAAAGAGGAGGAGGAAGATACAACAATGGGGCTAAACGATAGAGACATTTTAACCAGCCCAGTGTCACAGGCAGGTGCAACAGAGGAGAAAACCAACAGAAGTCAGTAGAGATAGCCAAGTAGGATGGAATTTCAGGGGACCATAATGTATTTAATGCATTGAATTTTGCATATGGTAGAATTATGAAACCTGATGAGAATACTGCAGATGTACCAAAGTTGAAGCAAATGTTTAAGTCGCAGCTGTGATGATGCAAAGGCACACACAAGCATGGTGGAAACAGGCAGTCTGTTATGGTGGATGGGTTGTGGATCTCGAAGGTCAAATTAGCATCAGAAACCAAGCTGAGATTTCTGTCAGATTCAGTTCAAGTGTATTAATGGTGATATGGACTGAATGAAGCTTAGGTGCAGAATTTTGGCCCAGCACAGAACAGGGATTGGTTTAGCTCTGGTCCTAGTTGCACTAAATTGAGGAAAGTTTGGACTCGTACATCCTGATAAAATCTGAAAAAAAATTATCCAACGTGTAAAAGAAATCCTACAACAAATGCGAATAGGTTTTCTGTGCATCCCCACTTTACTGATGTAATGATACACTGAATGTGTGGTATGAAGACTGCTTAATGCCTAGTTCTCTTTGGTGATTATAGTGAAACTTGATATTAGGATGCAGCAACTACTGGAGGGGCTTGTGTAGACCAGAGGAGTTTGGGAAGTTGAAGCAGATCTGTTATGAGCTGAATCTTGTGCCCCACCCCACCCCCCAATTAATAATGGTCTGTTCATCTATGAAAGTTTGCAGAATGAATGAATCAATCATTTTTCATAAGCCCAGATTCATATTTCCCAAGGAACCTGCTAATTGTACATTAAAATTGTTGAATTGCATGCTGGAGGACACACGTACTGGAGATTCACCAAATAGGAACAATCTAACTGTGGTGTTTGAATTAGGAGGTATACGCTTGTGATGCGTGTCTGTGTAAATAAATACTTTTAAGAAAGCGTGTTAAAATTGGGTCCATTTCCATCCTCCACTATCTGGTTTGCTGTCTGCACAGGTTGATTTATAAAACGGTCCCTGATTTAGGGAGAATAGGGGGAAAAATTCTAAGCTAAGCTATCTACTTCAAATGTCTATCCAGTGATCCCTGCAGAAATGCAAATGTGTGTGAACATCAGGATAAGGAAGGTCCTGGCTTAGTTGGAGTTCCTCACTCACAGTGAAATGACCCACTAAGAACTCACGGTCCAGATTTTTATTAATTAGTGGGATGTGGGTATCACTGGCTGCCCTTGAAGTCGGTAGTTCAAGAGCTGCCTTCTTGAACCACTGTGCTACAGGTTGACCCAGAGAGGAAATGTTGTTAGAGAGGAAATTCCAGATGTCCACCTAGCGACACAGACTGAATTTCCAAGTCAGCATGGTGAATGAGCATCTTCGAGGAATCTTGCAGGTGCTAGTATTCCCACGTGCCTGATGTCCTTGTCATTTTAAGTGGAAGTGATCATGGGTTTTGAAAGTTGATGTCAGATGACCTTTGGTGAATTCCTGCAGTGCATCTTGTGGATAATACACACTGCTGGCACCAAGTATCAGTGGTGGACGGATTGGATGTTTGCAGATATGGTGCCAATCAAGCTACCGCTTTGTCCTCGATGATGCCAAACCTCTTGAATGTTGTTGGAGCTGCACCTATCAGGGCAAGTGGAGCATCACACTCTTGACTTGTGCCTTGGAAATGGTGGACAGGCTTTGGGAAATCAGAAGGCAAGTTTCTCACCACAGTATTCCTAGTCTCTGACCTGCTCTTGTAGCCACTGTTTTTATGTAGTGAGTCAAGTTTCAGGTCAATGGTAACCCCCAGGACGTTGTTAACAGGAAATTCAGTGATGTTAACACGATCAAATGTCAAGGATTGGCACTTACATTGCCTCTTTTTGAAGATGGTCATTTCCTGGCATTTATGTAGCAAGGGTGTTACTTGCCACTTTTCAGCACAAGCTTGGATGTTGTTCAGATCTTTCTGCATTTGGACACTGACTGCTTCAGTATCTCAGGAGTCGTGAATTGTGCTGAATATTGTGTAATCAGTGAATATCCCCACATCTGATCATATGATGGATGGAAGGTCATTTATGAAGTAGCTGAAGATGGTTGATTCGAGGACACTACCCAGAGGAATACCTACAGAAATGTCATGAAGTGGAGATGACAGACCTCCCACAACCGTGACCCATCTTCCTACGTGCCAGGTTTGACTCCAACCACCGGAGAGTTTGCCCCCGATAACCCTTGATGCCACACTTGGTTGAATGCAGCTTTGTTTCAACGGCTGTCACTCTCACCTCACTTCTGGGATTTAGCTCTTTTGTCCAAGTATGAACCAAGGGTATAACGAGGTCAGCAGCTGAGTGGCTCCGACGGAATCCAAACTGGGTGTCACTGAGCAGATTATTGTTCAGATGCTGCTCGATAGCACTCTGCCTACCTTGACTCAGTCTTCTCTGCCCTTGTCCAATCCCTGCCCCTGTACACCTGTGATTCCTCTGACACTTTACACCGGTTTCAAAACTTCCAGTTTGGAGGTTCTAGCTGCCTCCTCTTTACCATGGACATGCAATCCATTGACACGACTATCCCCCACCAGGAGGGTGTCAGGGCTCTTCACAGCTTCCTAGAGCAAAGACTTGAACCATCCCCACCAACACCTCTCACTGTCTTCAGGTCTGAGGGGTGGCCATAGGTACCCACATGGGTCCCAGTAATGCCTGTCTCTTTGTGGGCTATGTGGAACATTCTTTGTTCCAGTCCTATTCTGGCCCCACCCACAAATCTTTCTAAGATACAACTGATGATATCATTGGTGCTGCTTCCTTCTCTCATCTGGAATTGGGAAAGTTTAAAATCGATTTCACTTCCAATTTCCACCTGGTCTATCTTGGAGTCCTCCCTTCCTTTCCTCGACATTGGTTTCCATTTCTGAGAACAGACTGGCCACTAACTCCCTCAGCTACCTCGACTATACATTATCAACTGCTTTGTCTGTCCAACTGTTCTTCTCTCTCTTTGGGTTCTATCCTATTGTTTACTCCCTACCCCATCCCCTCCTTAATGTCTGCATATAAACTGACATTTTCCCAGCTACCATCAGTTCCAAGAAAGGGTCACTGGACAAAAAAAGTGTTAACTCTGATTTTCTTCTTCAGAGATGCTGCCAGACCTGCTGAGCTTTTCCAGCAGCTTCTACTTTTATTCCTGCTTAATGGTACCTTCCACCACTATACCGATGACTAAGAGTAGACTGGGCAGTAATTGGGTGGTTGGATTTTTATGTACAGGGCATACCTGGGTGACTTTCCACACTCTGTCATGTAGATGTCAGTGTTGCAAATGTACTGGAAAAGCTTGGCTAGGGGAGTGACAAGTTCTGGAACATAATATTGCCAAAGTGTTCTCAACATGCATAGACTTTACAGTACCCAGCATCTCCAACCTTTTCTTAATGGCACATTGAGTGAACTGAATTGGCTGAAGACTCGTATCTGTGATGCTGGGAGCACTGGAGGGGGCGGAGATGGGTCATTCACTTGGCACTTCTGGCTGAAGATTGCTGGGAACGCTTCAGCTTTATCTTTTTAGCTGATGTGCTTGTCTCTTCCATCATGGAGACTAGAGATATTTGTGGAGCCTGCTTGTCCAGCGAGTTGTTTAATTGTCCACCGGCATTCAAGCTGGGTGTGGCAGGACTGCAGAGCTTAGATCTGATCTGTTGTTTGAGATCTTGTCGTTCTATCACTTGCTGTTTGCTACCAGGTTACACTCCTGGCAGGTGCTGCTCCTGGCATGGCCCCTGTACTCTTCACTGAACTATAGCTGATCATCTGGATTGATGGTAGTGGTTGAGGGAGGGATATGCTGGGCCATTAGGTTACAGGTTGTGTTGAGCACAATTCTGCTGCTGTTGATGGCCAGTCTTGAATTGCTAGACCTGTTTGATGTCTGCCCCATTTAGCTCAATAACAGTGCCATACCACACGATGGAGGTTTTTCCTCAATGTGCAGGTGGGTCTTCTTCCCCACAAGGATTGTGCTGTTGTCACTTTTACAATGCTGTCAAAGTCAGACGCAGCTGCAGCCGGCAGATTAGTGAGGATGAGATCAAGTATATTTTCACTGTTGGTTCTCTCATCACCTGCTGGAGTCTAACAGCGATAATGGGAACTGCAGATGCTGGAGACTCCAAGATGACAAAGTGTGAAGCTGGATAAACACAGCAGGCCAAGCAGTATCTCAAGAGCACAAAAACTGACGTTCGGGCCTCTGAAGAAGGGTCTAGGCCCGAAACGTCAGCTTTTGTGCTCGTCAGATGCTGCTTGGCCTGCTGTGTTCATCCAGCTTCACACTTTGTCATCTTGGAGTCTAGCAGCTACGTCCTTTACAGCCTGAACATTTGTGCTGCTGCTGAGCCACTCTTGATGGTGGGCATTGAAATCACCCACCTAGAGTACATTTTGTTCCCTTGCCATCCTCAGTGTTTCCCCCAAGCGTTGTTCAACATGAAGGAGTGCCAAATCATCAGCAGAGAGAGAGGTAGTGGTCACCAGTAAGAGGCTTCTTTGCTCATGTTTAACCTCAAGCTATGAGACTTTATTATGTCTGGAGGCAATGTCCCTCCTGACTGCATACGACTGTGCCACCACATGTTTGGATCTGTCCTGCCAGTGGGACAGACATATCCAAGAATGGTGATGAGAGAGTGTCTAGGGCATACTCACAGACTCATAGCTTGCAATGTCAGCTTACAATTGCTGGACTACTCTGCGAGGCAGCTCTCCCAATTTGGCACCAGCACCTAGTTATTAGAGGACTTTGCAGAGTTAACAGGGCAGTTTCCACCATTGCCTTTGCTAGTGCCCAAAATCTCCATTCCAGTAAGATACTATAATAATATAAAACAAACAAAGAACTAAGAACTGAGGATGTTGAATCAGTTCACAGGAGTTACTTGACTTGAAACACAAACTCGGTTTTCTCCCCACAGATGCTGCCAGACCTGCCTGGTTTCGGTGGCAATTTCTGTTTTTGTTTTGGATTAGATACCATACTGAAACATGTACCTAGCAACCCAGCTTTATCCCTTCAGGTGAAAAGAAAAGGGTAGGGCAGAATTGGATGGCAGATTTTTAGAAAAAAAAACTTATAGAAAAACTGTGAACAAGTAACATAATCAATAGCTAGATTATTGATAAGTCATTCCCCAACAGATTGCTAGTGACACAAAACAAAATTTTGTATATTAAAAAAACAGAAATTTAACTGCTACAGTTTGGCACTCAGGAAATGTGCTGCTGTTGAATGATCTTTACTGCCTAGCAACCAGGTTGCAAGTATTTGAACACTATCTGACTACAGTCACGAATCATGGTATGACACATCTGCGAGATTTTGTTTTTGCAGCAATGCAAAGTGACAGGGAGTGAATGCACAGAGAGCAATGAAAAAAGTCTGCTGTAAAGCTTAGTGTAACGGCGAAAATCTTAACATAATGTATGTCAAATTACATATAAATGCATTTACATGATTGCCAGTCAAAATAGTCTCTGAAGAGCTTTATTTTTATTGTGAAGTGCATCACGTAGTTAGCACATCTTGCCAGAGTTCTATTAGAAATTTATTTTCTAGATTGTATCTAAGGTAACAATACACACATACACAGACACACACACACACAATATGCTTTTGGGGATGGGGAAAAAAAACTTGTAACTCTCAAGTGCTATAGAGGGATATGCACTTAAATCAAATTTTATAATTAGAAACAACAAATGGCTATTTTCAAATGTTGGTCAGATACTATTTATAGTTACAAACACCAGTGATGCCATCTGCCTATTTTTATAGCTTATTTCAATGCATTCACAAATTACAGTAGCACTACAAGAGAGGTCAGCTATAAAAATATATCTTATGCTTCTAGGTTGCACTCTAATATTTGTTCATTCTCAAAGTCAACGTCAAAGACAAACCCCTATATGTGAGTCCTCACTTCCTGAGAGACAAAGTATGCGTACATAAACACAATATTCTATAATATGGTTAACCTGGAGATTGAAGGAAATCATACACACAAACAGAAGTTTTCAAATAATTATTTAAGGATGGATGAGGGCAACTATGAAACAGCCCTTTCCGAAGGGTTGAAGATTTAAGAACAAGAGGCATTGGTTACAAGATTAAGTGTAAGTGTAGAAGTTCGGGAGTAGAAAAAAAAATACTTTTCTTCGCATGGAGACTTCTGGAGTCCTTGCCATTCACTTCTCGGGCTCATGATTGGAGCAAAACTTAGATGAACAGCCAAGATCATGTTGGATACTGGATGAAAGAGAGGGCTGAAACGACACAGAAGCTGAACAGGTAAATGTGGAGTTTTATCTTGCACCTTAAGTGACAAATTGGAAAGGCTGGGCTGAAGGAGTTACAATATGGAAACAGATCAATGTACTTCTAGTACCTAAACCTTCTGCTTGGAGTCAAAATTCCCATTTCCAAACCAGGTCAAACAAAAAAGATTTTGTACTTACCTACCCCTAATTTTTCAATGGAAAATCCTACAAAGGCACCAAGCACAGGAATGCTCTGAAGTGGAGAGTGAACTTTGTGGAAAACAACCCGTTATGATGCCATAAAGAGATGCGTAAAAGACGAGCAGGCATGAGAATGAGGACGGGGACACAGGATAATGGGGGCAGGGTAGGGTGGCAGGACAGTGGATGAAACGGTAAGGGTAACAGCTAGGGGATAGTTGGATGGTCAGAATAGAATGGCTGGATGGTCAGAGTGGTCAAGTGGACAGTTAGGGTATTGACGGCAGCCAAGGGAAGTGACTAATTGGGAGTCAGAGATTGTTTTGGGGGGGTGGGGGGTGGTTGAGTCAGTGTTTCAGCTAGTTTATTCCAATCACTCTAACATCACCTGGTAGTTATCCACGTAAATGAATAAGAACCCTCTGATGTCTCAGCCTCTAATTGAAGGTTGGTGACTTTTTTTTGTAAAAAATCATTTTGTCTGAAACATTCACATTACCTGGGCAACTCAACGATCTGGAGACTGGAAGAACTGGACCTTTCAATCTAAGTAACTGTACCAGGCCAAGCATTTATTCTTTATTCATTCACGGGATGAGGGCGTAGCTGACTAGGCAACATTTATTGCACTTCCCAATTGCCCAGAGGGCAGTTAAGAGTCCACCACATTGCTGTGGGACTGGAGTTACATATAGGCCAGACCAGGTAAGGATGTCGGTTTCCTTCCCTAAAGGACATTAGTGAACCAGATTGTTTTTTTCTGGCAAATTGACAATGGATTCACATTTCATCATTAAATTCTTCTTTCCAGATATTTACTAAATTCAAATTCCACCATCTGCCATGGCAGGGTTCGAGCCAGAGTCCCCAGAATGTTATCTGGATCTCTGGAGTAACCGCCCAGCAGTAATACCACGAGGCCATTGTCTCCCCCATAGCATAACTTGTAGCTTAATTCTTTTTTATCAACTTATCGTCTGATATGGTTTTTCATCACCGCAAATTGCTACCATGCCGATCATCAGCAGTAAGAAAACAGTACCAATACTACAATACTCTTATCTTGCATATGTTGTTGAGGGCAAATTAACTTTGTACTTTGCATTTCTGATCTCAGAACCATTTGCCTCAGACATTTCTATCCTGGAACAGCAAAACAAATATGCTGGATCACCTTTACTGGCTGGAGATATTATCCAAAAATGGGTACAAAAAGGAGAAAAAGTGTTTGCATTCAAATAATCCTTTTTGACGACCTCGATGTCCCACAAGTCCTTCATTGACTGTAAAGTAAGTAGGAAAGAAAAAGAATGAATGAGAGTTTGAAATAGAATGGAAGATCAATTAAAAGGGATTTCCTCTTGACCTAAGCAAATAACAGATGAAATATATGATATGTATCTCCCTTTGGTTTAAACAACTGCCCATACCAGGGTGCTAGCTTGAACTGAATGAAAGAACAGGCTAGTCCATAGCATATTTGTTATTGCAACAAACTAGTTGCTGCTGGATGACCCAAAGCAGCTCAATAGCAAAGAAATCATCAGTTTGGAATAACTAAATCAACAAGAGAAACCTTTAGATGGAGACGTATTAGGGAGGTGTAGGAGAAACAATCAAGAAATTGGTGAGACAGGAAACCTCTTTGGTATGGCAATAAAGCAAAGCACACCAATCCTGCACGCTATGATTCACAGCCATGCAAGCACACTGGATAACCTGTTGACAACCATCTGTTCACAGCCCTTTAAAAGATGGTTGCTGGGTCACACATTAGATCAATGGTGGCTGCACTGCATGCAGCTATTTCACCAAAGGCAGCTTCAAACAGGCATAAAGCTGACATTTACATTGTGCCTTTAACATAATTAACTGTTCTAAAATGCTTCAGAGCAGCAAATGAAACAGAATAACAAAATAGAAAACCAAACACCAAGTCACACAAAAAGACATTAGCAGATTTTGAGAATTTTCTTATGGATGGAAACTGAGGTTGAGAGGCAGAGAGATGCACAGACAGTATTTCAGAGCTTCAAACCTGGACAATTGAAGACACAGCCACTAATATTGGAGCAATTCGAATTGGAATGCTCAAGCTGGAACAATTGCAGATGTTTGAGGGGTGAGTGCACACTGGACTGTTTACAGAAGTGGAGACAGGCAAAGCTAAAAAATTTGAAAACAAAAGGATGAAAAATTTAAAACTGAGATAGTGCTTGATTGACAGGCAATGCACAGAGAGGATCGGTGAAAAAGGGACTTCGTGCAAATCAAGTTTACAGCAGATAGAACGTGAGAAACCAGCCAACATCATTTTGGAATAGATAAGATTTGAGGTTGTAAATGAAGGCTTCAGGATCTGATGAAGTGAAACAGGGGTGAAGTGTACACAATGTTACGGAGGTGGAAATGTACTTTAGCGATGGCATATGCATTCAGAAGTTTGTCTTGGGATCAAGCAGGAAACCAAGGTTGTGAAAAGGCTAGTTCATTCTCAAACTATTGCCAGAGAAAGGGATGGAGTCGGTAGCTAGGAAACAAAGATTCTCATGAGAGCCAAAACAAGACAGCTTTAGTCTTTCTGATAATTAGCTAGAGAAAATTCCTGCTCATCCAGTAACAAATATTGGAAAAGCAATCTCAAAATTTAAATTTAAAAAATATTGAAACAAAGCATACAAGAATTCCCTGGATGAATACCTGAATAGGAAGGGAATAGAGGGATTATAAACCCTGTAAATAAAGACAGTTTGAATACGGAAGATAAAAATAAGTTGGCACAGGCTTAAAAGGGCCGAAGGATCTGTTCCTGCGCTGTAGTGTCCTTTGTTCTTCTTTGTTCAAAGAGACAGGATGAGTGGTGAGTTTGAGGTAGGTGCCATCAACATACATGTAAAAACTAATACCATTTTCAGATCATATCTTTAAAAAAAAAACGTTCATCTATTGGCATCATTGGTTAGGCCAGTATTCATTGCTCTTCCCTACTTGCCCAGAGGGTAATTAAGAGTCAGTCACATGGCGGGTCAGGAGTCACAAGTAGACCAGAACAGGTAGAGCTGACAAATGTCCTTTCCTAAAGATGGGTTTTACTGACAAGCTATAGCGGTTACTTGGTCATCATTGGATTAGCTTTTCACTCCACACTTCTATTAAATTTATACATCACTGAATGCCATGTGGGATTTAAACCCACATCCATGCTGGATTACTTAACCAGTGACATGTAGCATGGTGAGCTGGCAAGCCTACACAACAGTGAGGTCAGCAAATTGAAATGCCATAGGAACAAATCACAAGAGAATCATTAACAATATTGGGAAAACACCCGGGCCTGGAGGACAAGATGGGTGGGCAGCAGTTTAGCGCCAATGGAATTCAGGGAGCAGGCAGTGGGTCTCATGCATAAGATAAACTTGGAGAGAAAATAGAGAAAGTTCTGAGTAAAGACCTTTGAGGAAGTTAGAAGGGAGAATTGTGGGAGCGGCAGTTGATTGGGCAGTCTCAATCTTAGCAACAAAGCAGTCCACGAACTCCATGGATTTGTTGGGGACAGGAAAGCATGGAGAAGCGAAGGAAAAGGTGTTTAAGAAGACTATTTCCTGTGGAACAATATATCTCATATAACTTGATATCCTGCTGAATAAAGAACAGATGGTCCATGGAAGATCAATTCAAAATAAATCAAAAGAAATCATATTTTAGCTGATATGAAAAACTAGCTGCCAATTCCAATGAAGATTTATGCAGATAATTAAAAATGCAAATCATTGCAGTTCTATTGAAACAGCTTTTCTAATGTCTCTGAAAAGTCTAATTAGAAGATTATGTTCATACGCAAGACACGTCGTGACTGGAAGACATTGATTTATGTCAATTGGTGCACCGAAAGCCTACTCCATACCACGCTATTTTTGGAAGAGAGTTTGAAGTGACGTAACTTTTCCAGAATTAGAGAAGGAACTGATAAAATTGATCAGATGTATTGTTTGCACTTCTAACAGTTCATACAAGGAGGATGGACTAAAAGAGAAGTCAAGCAAAACAATTCCATCGATAGTGATGTACAGCTGTTTGATAAGTTGCTAGAAGAGGACACTAACGTAGAAAATTGAGATCCACAATGTGAGAGAGAAGACAATCTGACGGACTGATAAAAGTAATTTGTCTAGAGTTTTAAAAATGGATATTTCCCTCAAAATTCTTGTCAGTAAAACAGCTGCCAAACATTGAGGATCAAATTACAAAAAACATTAAAGGGCAGAAGAAATTCCAAAAAAAACTCAAAAGCTAGAAGAAAAGCCTAAGCTACTACACGACTACTTCAGTGTCACCTTTTCAGTCACCAGCCAGCTGTGAGATTTAACTTTGGCACCAATCAGAAGATATTGTTCTTGGACTGTGCTTTATTCCACTCAATAAACAAACTTACTCTTTTGCTAAATATTAACTTTGAAATGCAGGGGCATATTAATATTTTAAATATTGAGGATGTAGCATAATTTTCAAAACCAGAAGAAATGTATTTTGGGTAGGTGAATCATTATTGCCCCTTTTAAAATCTACTTCCCAAAAAACAAGACTACCTCCACACAGGGGTCACTGAACACTACGGAACAGGAAGCCTGACTCAATGTCCTCTTCCTTTTAGCTCAAGAATGCTCAAACCAGCTGAACTTAGTGAGTCTCTGATCTTTTCAATTAGCTGAATATTTCATTGAGATCAAAACTTCCCAAAATAATCAGGAAATTTCCACGTCCAATAAGAAAATTAGAAAGTACAATTGCCCCATGTGGGCTTTGAAAATGTAGGTTGTTTCTTGTCCAAAGTATCACAATGCATTTCAACAACTCCAGATTGCAACATAAAAGAATATCAAAAAAGAAACTCTACTTAGCAAGTGCACAATTACTTCCAACACTTCTCCACCAAATGTTCTTTGCTTAGAACATTAAGGAATCTTCTCACTTCTCAGATATAAGCAGAACCATGTGCAGGTGGCCTGATCTTATATCTGCTCATTCCAACCTATTATCCAGCAAAGTTCTTTGCTTGTGTATTGATCTTATGTCATGAATCTTTACAAAAGTTGCTGTCCCAATAATTTGCATTATGATTCCTTAATGTTCCAATTTTGCTACAGCTTTCATTACAATCTACTTCATCAGTACTTGCAACATTTAAAGACATTCATGAGCTTCCCAAATTGTTTCAGTCACAGCTTTTTAAACAGAGTCAAG
Organism: Stegostoma tigrinum; assembly: GCF_030684315.1. Taxonomy (NCBI): domain Eukaryota; kingdom Metazoa; phylum Chordata; class Chondrichthyes; order Orectolobiformes; family Stegostomatidae; genus Stegostoma; species Stegostoma tigrinum. Next base: position 34,097,223 of record NC_081368.1, on the reverse strand, counting down.
AAAGTACATAACTTAAAAAAAACCTGAAAGAAAGTGAAGAGCAGCAGTGACAAGCAAAAGCAAGAGATGTAGGAAGAACCAGATTTTTTTTTAAAAAAAGGCTTTCAAAAGTAATCTGACAGAAAAGTAAAGACAGACAAAAGAAAACATAGATTCATCAGCTACAAAAGGTTAGAAATAACTACCCAATATCAGATTTATAAGGAAGGGTACTACTGCAGAAGTAAACTTATTCTACATCTACCTTTGGAATAATTAACATAAATGTTCTAAGTGTTCTTTGCAGATTCTGAACACAAATACTGAATTTCTGCCCGCAACACAACAAGCATAAAATTTCCCACCTCCAGAGAAGAAACTTAAAACAATATCATCCAGCTGAAAGATTTGTTAAGAATTTGACTGGATTAGCAGAAGTTATATATAAACCAATATGTACCTCCACATTAATTAAATAAAAATTTGGACAGTCGAATGTAAAATAAGTAGCGACAATCATGAATTTACAAATTTATTAGATAATATTTGTGTTAAAAAGACTCTTACACAAGTTAAATTCATGTTTAAAAAAGTCCTAAAAGCTGCAGCTAACTAACATGGAGTTATAGTAGTATGAAAAAAAGTTAAGATTTGTAGGAAGCTGAAAGGGACAGAAAGAAACATAATCAATTTGCGAGTTAAAACAAAATAAAACAAAACAAATAAAACAAAAAAAATTACATTGGGAACTTAAAAGATAAACAAATAAATTGCTTCGCAATACATTATTTGTTCTTTCCTAATTCAGGCATCTTCAGAGGAGATGAGAAAGCAATACTTGTCCAGAAGTTAGAGAATGTAGAGAAATCTAAGATCTACACAAAATCAGATTATACTCATCCCACAGTATCAGGCTTCTAAAAATGTGGATTGTAGCCCAAAAGGAGGCACGAGTTTAGAGCTAGTTATGACCACTGTGGACCTCAAGACAGTGTTAGAAAAGCAGTATTCTCACTAATTCCTTGCACTCACAATTGCTCACTGAGAAGTTGCTAAAATGTTCCAATCTCAAAATGGGGTCACAGGGGTAAAAGGTTGGGAAACACTGGCATTGAAACCAAATAATCAAACCGTGTCTCAGACAAGATTAGCCAACAGATTTACAAAATAAAGTGAAAAAAAAATTAGCATCTAATCGCATATTGAAAATATTTCCCATGATTCTATGCCATTTTTGTCAGTCAATGTTCTGAGAAGCTTAGTAGAGAACAGTTTAACAGCATCAAAAAAAATTGATTGTCTCATTCAATATTTATAACTGCATTTTTATTCTTTTTGATCAAAGCTAAAGCCCAATGTAACTAAGAATATTATACTACTTACACTCAGCACAATAAAGGGGGCAGATGGTGGGGAGAAACCAAATAAGTGGTATCTTTGGAAAAAGTCAAAAAAAAGTGTCAAATTACTGGGTGATTAACCAGAGAAAAAAGTTTTCAAAGTAAATCCATAGCAGGATCAATTATTTACTTGATGTTCAGAATGTGACCTTTCATACCGTTCTCATCAGAATTCTTCATATAATCTCCAACAGTGGCAGCCAATGCTAATCTTCTACTTGCACAAACTACAACCTGGCAAGCACTTTACAATTTAAAATTTACACCAACATGCTAGGGCAGAAATAATCCTTTGCCATGACCTTTTATTACTGGGTGGAAAATAGAACTAATTTCATATTTGTACTCCCCACCACCCAAGGAAAATTTTCAAGTTAAATTGAGATCAGGCTCCTGAAACATATTACAGAAATCATAAATCAGCAGTGCTTTCCTCAAATGGCTGCCACTAAAAAGCAAGTATCTTTTCAGTACTTATCTGCCTGTTTCTACAGCATTCTTGATGGTTGCTGTCAATAACACAAGTAATCATATTGAATTAGGCCACTGGGGTACGTTGCCTCTTAGTGAAATCAGCTGAGGTCTAACTTCCTCCGGTTTCCCAGTTTCAGCTTGAGCTAGAAACAGATTTTACTCTAAACCTTAAAGTAGACATTAAAAACATTTCCACCCCAACATTCGTTCACTAACATTACTGGATTTGACACTCCTAGGGCTACAATGACACACCACTGACTGTCAAAAAAAAAAATCACACAACAGAAAAAGTATTCTAAAGTGCCAACCTATTAACACAAAATGTGTTTTGCATAAACCTTGCTAAGCAGCTTGCAAGTGTGCAATGGGTAGCTACTGGTTTCAGTTACCCCAAGATGTCTCTTACAAGATAGAAAGTTGGGCATGGGCTCTCACAATGGTAATGTCCCTACCTGTGTGCCAGGAGGCCCAGGTTGAAATCCTGTCTGTTCCAAAGGTGTGTAATAATGTCTCCGAACAGGTTAATTTAAAAAAAGTGGGTGGTATGCTAAAATGAAACTAATGCGGTGTCGTACAGTGAAGCTCAGAGAGTATAATCGCTCCATGATGCTGTGGGCTTGTCAAACCCCTGTCAATCTGTCATAATACTGCCAGCTATCCTTGGAGAAAAAGGTAAAAATTGCCCATCTTAGCAAATAACACACCAGTGACTCACTTAACACAAAATCATACAAAGTTACAACACAGCGGTAGCCATCCAGCACATTTGTGCAAAGCTTGCTGACTTGCAGGGTGGCATCACTATGGCTTACTTATTCTCTATAATTATGTCATATGACATGTACAAATTTTTATCTCCTCAGTTTAAAGAAATTTGTGGCATTACACTGCAGAAAAAACTACTGCTCTTAATTTATATCTAGTAAAGAATCATAGAATCCTTAGTGTGGACACAGGCCCTTCGGCCCAACA